>NC_092767.1:26810812-27120812 GCF_047496795.1 Chiloscyllium punctatum
TGGGACTCGATTCCCCTCACTGACCTCTGCACTGGGACTCGATTCCCCTCACTGGCCTCTGCACTGGTACTCGATTCCCCTCACTGGCCTCCGCACTGGGACTCGATTCCCCTCACTGGCCTCTGCACTGGGACTCGATTCCCCTCCCTGGCCTCTGCACTGGTACTCGATTCCCCTCACTGGCCTCTGCACTGGTACTCGATTCCCCTCACTGGCCTCCCCGCTGGGACTCGATTCCCCTCACTGGCTTCTGCACTGGGACTCGATTCCCCTCACTGGCCTCCGCACTGGGACCCGATTCCCTTCACTGGCTTCTGCACTGGGACTCGATTCCCCTCACTGGCCTCTGCACTGGTACTCGATTCCCCTCACTGGCCTCTGCACTGGGACTCGATTCCCCTCACTGACCTCCGCACTGGTACTCGATTCCCCTCACTGGCCTCCCCGCTGGGACTCGATTCCCCTCACTGGCTTCTGCACTGGGACTCGATTCCCCTCACTGGCCTCCGCACTGGGACCCGATTCCCTTCACTGGCTTCTGCACTGGGACTCGATTCCCCTCACTGGCCTCTGCACTGGTACTCGATTCCCCTCACTGGCCTCTGCACTGGGACTCGATTCCCCTCACTGACCTCCGCACTGGGACTTGATTCCCCTCACTGGCCTCTGCACTGGAACTTGATTCCCCTCACTGGCCTCTGCACTGGGACTCAATTCCCCTCAATGGCCTTCACACTGGGACTCGATTCCCCTCACTGGCCTCCACACTGGGACTTGATTCCCCACACTGACGTCCACACTGGATCTTGATTCCCCACACTGACCTCCGCACTTGGACTCGATTCCGCTCACTGGCCTCCGCACTGGGACTCGATTCCCCTCACTAGCCTCCGCACTGGGACTCGATTCCCCTCACTAGCCTCCGCACTGGGACTCGATTCCCCTCACTGGCCTCCCCACTGGGACTCGATTCCCCTCACTGGCTTCTGCACTGGGACTCGATTCCCCTCACTGGCCTCTGCACTGGTACTCGATTCCCCTCACTGGCCTCCCCACTGGGACTCGATTCCCCTCACTGGCTTCTGCACTGGGACTCGATTCCCCTCACTGGCCTCCGCACTGGGACCCGATTCCCTTCACTGGCCTCCGCACTGGGACTCGATTCCCCTCACTGGCCTCCGCACTGGGACTCGATTCCCCTCACTGGCCTCTGCACAGGGACTCGATTCCCCTCACTGGCCTCTGCACTGGGACTCGATTCCCCTCACTGGCCTCTGCACTGGGACTCGATTCCCTCACTGGCCTCTGCACTGGGACTCGATTCCCCTCACTGACCTCTGCACTGGGACTCGATTCCCCTCACTGACCTCTGCACAGGGACTCGATTCCCCTCACTGGCCTCCCCACTGGGACTCGATTCCCCTCACTGGCTTCTGCACTGGGACTCGATTCCCCTCACTGGCCTCTGCACTGGTACTCGATTCCCCTCACTGGCCTCCCCACTGGGACTCGATTGCCCTCACTGGCTTCTGCACTGGGACTCAATTCCCCTCACTGGCCTCCGCACTGGGACCCGATTCCCTTCACTGGCCTCCGCAATGGGACTCGATTCCCCTCACTGGCCTCCGCACTGGGACTCGATTTCCCTCACTGGCCTCTGCACTGGGACTCGATTCCCCTCACTGGCCTCTGCACAGGGACTGGATTCCCCTCACTGACCTCTGCACTGGGACTCGATTCCCCTCACTGGCCTCTGCACTGGGACTCGATTCCCTCACTGGCCTCTGCACTGGGACTCGATTCCCCTCACTGACCTCTGCACTGGGACTCGATTCCCCTCACTGGCCTCTGCACTGGTACTCGATTCCCCTCACTGGCCTCCGCACTGGGACTCGATTCCCCTCACTGGCCTCTGCACTGGGACTCGATTCCCCTCACTGGCCTCCGCACTGGGACCCGATTCCCTTCACTGGCTTCTGCACTGGGACTCGATTCCCCTCACTGGCCTCTGCACTGGTACTCGATTCCCCTCACTGGCCTCTGCACTGGGACTCGATTCCCCTCACTGACCTCCGCACTGGGACTCGATTCCCCACACTGACCTCCGCACTTGGACTCGATTCCCTTCACTCGCCTCCGCACTGGGACTTGATTCCCCTCACTGGCCTCTGCACTGGAACTTGATTCCCCTCACTGGCCTCTGCACTGGGACTCAATTCCCCTCAATGGCCTTCACACTGGGACTCGATTCCCCTCACTGGCCTCCACACTGGGACTCGATTCCCCTCACTGGCCTCTGCACTGGGACTCGATTCCCCTCACTGGCCTCTGCACTGGGACTCGATTCCCCTCACTGGCCTCTGCACTGGGACTCGATTCCCTCACTGGCCTCTGCACTGGGACTCGATTCCCCTCACTGACCTCTGCACTGGGACTCGATTCCCCTCACTGGCCTCCGCACTCGGACACAATTCCCCTCACTGGCCTCCGTACTGGGACTCGATTGCCCTCACTGGCCTCTGCACTGGGACTCAATTCCCCTCACTGGCCTCTGCACTGGGACTCAATTCCCCTCAATGGCCTTCACACTGGGACTCGATTCCCCTCACTGGCCTCCACACTGGGACTTGATTCCCCACACTGACGTCCACACTGGAACTTGATTCCCCTCACTGGCCTCTGCACCAGGATTCGATTCCCCTCACTGGCCTCTGCACTGGAACTTGATTCCCCTCACTGGCTTCTGCACTGGGACTCGATTCCCCTCACTGGCCTCCGCACTGGGACTTGATTCCCCACACTGACCTCTGCACTTGGACTCGATTCCGCTCACTGGCCTCCGCACTGGGACTCAATTCCCCTCACTGACCTCTGCACTGGGACTCGATTCCCCTCAATGGCCTCCGCACTGGGACTCAATTCCCCTCACTGGCCTCCGCACTGGGACTCGATTCCCCTCACTGGCCTCTGCACTGGGACTCGATTCCCCTCCCTGGCCTCTGCACTGGTACTCGATTCCCCTCACTGGCCTCTGCACTGGTACTCGATTCCCCTCACTGGCCTCCCCACTGGGACTCGATTCCCCTCACTGGCTTCTGCACTGGGACTCGATTCCCCTCACTGGCCTCCGCACTGGGACCCGATTCCCTTCACTGGCTTCTGCACTGGGACTCGATTCCCCTCACTGGCCTCTGCACTGGTACTCGATTCCCCTCACTGGCTTCTGCACTGGGACTCGATTCCCCTCACTGGCCTCCGCACTGGGACCCGATTCCCTTCACTGGCCTCCGAATTGGGACTCGATTCCCCTCACTGGCCTCCGCACTGGGACTCGATTCCCCTCACTGGCCTCTGCACTGGGACTCGATTCCCCTCACTGGCCTCTGCACAGGGACTCGATTCCCCTCACTGGCCTCCCCACTGGGACTCGATTCCCCTCACTGGCTTCTGCACTGGGACTCGATTCCCCTCACTGGCCTCTGCACTGGTACTCGATTCCCCTCACTGGCCTCCCCACTGGGACTCGATTGCCCTCACTGGCTTCTGCACTGGGACTCAATTCCCCTCACTGGCCTCCGCACTGGGACCCGATTCCCTTCACTGGCCTCCGCAATGGGACTCGATTCCCCTCACTGGCCTCCGCACTGGGACTCGATTTCCCTCACTGGCCTCTGCACTGGGACTCGATTCCCCTCACTGGCCTCTGCACAGGGACTGGATTCCCCTCACTGACCTCTGCACTGGGACTCGATTCCCCTCACTGGCCTCTGCACTGGGACTCGATTCCCTCACTGGCCTCTGCACTGGGACTCGATTCCCCTCACTGACCTCTGCACTGGGACTCGATTCCCCTCACTGGCCTCTGCACTGGTACTCGATTCCCCTCACTGGCCTCCGCACTGGGACTCGATTCCCCTCACTGGCCTCTGCACTGGGACTCGATTCCCCTCACTGGCCTCCGCACTGGGACCCGATTCCCTTCACTGGCTTCTGCACTGGGACTCGATTCCCCTCACTGGCCTCTGCACTGGTACTCGATTCCCCTCACTGGCCTCTGCACTGGGACTCGATTCCCCTCACTGACCTCCGCACTGGGACTCGATTCCCCACACTGACCTCCGCACTTGGACTCGATTCCCTTCACTCGCCTCCGCACTGGGACTTGATTCCCCTCACTGGCCTCTGCACTGGAACTTGATTCCCCTCACTGGCCTCTGCACTGGGACTCAATTCCCCTCAATGGCCTTCACACTGGGACTCGATTCCCCTCACTGGCCTCCACACTGGGACTCGATTCCCCTCACTGGCCTCTGCACTGGGACTCGATTCCCCTCACTGGCCTCTGCACTGGGACTCGATTCCCCTCACTGGCCTCTGCACTGGGACTCGATTCCCTCACTGGCCTCTGCACTGGGACTCGATTCCCCTCACTGACCTCTGCACTGGGACTCGATTCCCCTCACTGGCCTCCGCACTCGGACACAATTCCCCTCACTGGCCTCCGTACTGGGACTCGATTGCCCTCACTGGCCTCTGCACTGGGACTCAATTCCCCTCACTGGCCTCTGCACTGGGACTCAATTCCCCTCAATGGCCTTCACACTGGGACTCGATTCCCCTCACTGGCCTCCACACTGGGACTTGATTCCCCACACTGACGTCCACACTGGAACTTGATTCCCCTCACTGGCCTCTGCACCAGGATTCGATTCCCCTCACTGGCCTCTGCACTGGAACTTGATTCCCCTCACTGGCTTCTGCACTGGGACTCGATTCCCCTCACTGGCCTCCGCACTGGGACTTGATTCCCCACACTGACCTCTGCACTTGGACTCGATTCCGCTCACTGGCCTCCGCACTGGGACTCAATTCCCCTCACTGACCTCTGCACTGGGACTCGATTCCCCTCAATGGCCTCCGCACTGGGACTCAATTCCCCTCACTGGTCTCCGCACTGGGACTCGATTCCCCTCACTGGCCTCTGCACCAGGACTTGTTTCCCCTCACTGGCCTCCGCACTGGGACCCAATTCCCCTCACTGGCCTCTGCACTGGGACTCGATTCTCCTCAATGGCCTTCACACTGGGACTCAATTCCCCTCACTGGTCTCCGCACTGGGACTCGATTCCCCTCACTGGCTTCTGCACTGTAACTCGATTCCCCTCACTGGCTTCTGCACTGGAACTCGATTCCCCTCACTGGCCTCTGCTCTGGAACTTGGTTCTCCTCACTGGCCTCCGCACTGGGACTCGATTCCCCACACTGACCTCCGCACTGGGACTCGATTCCCCTCACTGGCCTCCGCACTGGGACTCGATTCCCCTCACTGGCCTCTGCACTGGGACTCGATTCCCCTCCCTGGCCTCTGCACTGGTACTCGATTCCCCTCACTGGCCTCTGCACTGGTACTCGATTCCCCTCACTGGCCTCCCCACTGGGACTCGATTCCCCTCACTGGCCTCTGCACTGGTACTCGATTCCCCTCACTGGCTTCTGCACTGGGACTCGATTCCCCTCACTGGCCTCCGCACTGGGACCCGATTCCCTTCACTGGCCTCCGAACTGGGACTCGATTCCCCTCACTGGCCTCCGCACTGGGACTCGATTCCCCTCACTGGCCTCTGCACTGGGACTCGATTCCCCTCACTGGCCTCTGCACAGGGACTCGATTCCCCTCACTGGCCTCCCCACTGGGACTCGATTCCCCTCACTGGCTTCTGCACTGGGACTCGATTCCCCTCACTGGCCTCTGCACTGGTACTCGATTCCCCTCACTGGCCTCCCCACTGGGACTCGATTGCCCTCACTGGCTTCTGCACTGGGACTCAATTCCCCTCACTGGCCTCCGCACTGGGACCCGATTCCCTTCACTGGCCTCCGCAATGGGACTCGATTCCCCTCACTGGCCTCCGCACTGGGACTCGATTTCCCTCACTGGCCTCTGCACTGGGACTCGATTCCCCTCACTGGCCTCTGCACAGGGACTGGATTCCCCTCACTGACCTCTGCACTGGGACTCGATTCCCCTCACTGGCCTCTGCACTGGGACTCGATTCCCTCACTGGCCTCTGCACTGGGACTCGATTCCCCTCACTGACCTCTGCACTGGGACTCGATTCCCCTCACTGGCCTCCGCACTCGGACACAATTCCCCTCACTGGCCTCCGTACTGGGACTCGATTCCCCTCACTGGCCTCTGCACTGGGACTCGATTCCCCTCACTGGCCTCCCCACTGGGACTCGATTCCCCTCACTGGCTTCTGCACTGGGACTCGATTCCCCTCACTGGCCTCCGCACTGGGACCCGATTCCCTTCACTGGCCTCCGAACTGGGACTCGATTCCCCTCACTGGCCTCCGCACTGGGACTCGATTCCCCTCACTGGCCTCTGCACTGGGACTCGATTCCCCTCACTGGCCTCTGCACAGGGACTCGATTCCCCTCACTGGCCTCCCCACTGGGACTCGATTCCCCTCACTGGCTTCTGCACTGGGACTCGATTCCCCTCACTGGCCTCTGCACTGGTACTCGATTCCCCTCACTGGCCTCCCCACTGGGACTCGATTCCCCTCACTGGCTTCTGCACTGGGACTCGATTCCCCTCACTGGCCTCCGCACTGGGACCCGATTCCCTTCACTGGCCTCCGCACTGGGACTCGATTCCCCTCACTGGCCTCCGCACTGGGACTCGATTCCCCTCACTGGCCTCTGCACAGGGACTCGATTCCCCTCACTGGCCTCTGCACTGGGACTCGATTCCCCTCACTGGCCTCTGCACTGGGACTCGATTCCCTCACTGGCCTCTGCACTGGGACTCGATTCCCCTCACTGACCTCTGCACTGGGACTCGATTCCCCTCACTGGCCTCCGCACTCGGACACAATTCCCCTCACTGGCCTCCGTACTGGGACTCGATTCCCCTCACTGGCCTCTGCACTGGGACTCGATTCCCCTCACTGGCCTCCGCACTGGGACTCAATTCCCCTCACTGGCTCTGCACTGGGACTCGATTCCCCTCACTGGCCCCCGCACTGGGACTCGATTCCCCAAACTGACCTCCGCACTGGGACTCGATTCCGCTCACTGGCCTCCGCACTGGGACTCGATTCCCCTCACTGACCTCTGCACTGTGACTCGATTCCCCTCACTGGCCTCCGCACTGGGACTCGATTCCCCTCACTGGCCTCCGTACTGGGACTCGATTCCCCTCACTGGCCTCCGCACTTGGACTCGATTCCCCTCACTGGCCTCCGCACTGGGACTCGATTCCCCTCACTGGCCTCTGCACTGGGACTCGATTCCCCTCACTGACCTCCGCACTGGGACTCGATTCCCCACACTGACCTCCGCACTTGGACTCGATTCCGCTCACTGTCCTCCGCACTGGGACTCGATTCCCCTCACTAGCCTCCGCACTGGGACTCAATTCCCCTCACTGGCCTCCGCACTGGGACTCGATTCCGCTCACTGGCCTCCGCACTGGGACCCGATTCCCTTCACTCGCCTCCGCACTGGGACTTGATTCCCCTCACTGGCCTCTGCAATGGAACTTGATTCCCCTCACTGGCCTCTGCACTGGGACTCAATTCCCCTCAATGGCCTTCACACTGGGACTCGATTCCCCTCACTGGCCTCCACACTGGGACTTGATTCCCCACACTGACGTCCACACTGGAACTTGATTCCCCTCACTGGCCTCTGCACCAGGACTCGATTCCCCTCACTGGCCTCTGCACTGGGACTCGATTCCCCTCACTGGCCTCTGCACTGGGACTCGATTCCCCTCACTGGCCTCTGCACTGGGACTCGATTCCCTCACTGGCCTCTGCACTGGGACTCGATTCCCCTCACTGACCTCTGCACTGGGACTCGATTCCCCTCACTGGCCTCCGCACTCGGACACAATTCCCCTCACTGGCCTCCGTACTGGGACTCGATTGCCCTCACTGGCCTCTGCACTGGGACTCAATTCCCCTCACTGGCCTCTGCACTGGGACTCAATTCCCCTCAATGGCCTTCACACTGGGACTCGATTCCCCTCACTGGCCTCCACACTGGGACTTGATTCCCCACACTGACGTCCACACTGGAACTTGATTCCCCTCACTGGCCTCTGCACCAGGATTCGATTCCCCTCACTGGCCTCTGCACTGGGACTCGATTCCCCTCACTGGCCTCTGCACAGGGACTCGATTCCCCTCACTGGCCTCCCCACTGGGACTCGATTCCCCTCACTGGCCTCTGCACCAGGACTTGTTTCCCCTCACTGGCCTCCGCACTGGGACCCAATTCCCCTCACTGGCCTCTGCACTGGGACTCGATTCCCCTCACTGGCCTCTGCACAGGGACTCGATTCCCCTCACTGGCCTCCCCACTGGGACTCGATTCCCCTCACTGGCCTCTGCACCAGGACTTGTTTCCCCTCACTGGCCTCCGCACTGGGACCCAATTCCCCTCACTGGCCTCTGCACTGGGACTCGATTCTCCTCAATGGCCTTCACACTGGGACTCAATTCCCCTCACTGGTCTCCGCACTGGGACTCGATTCCCCTCACTGGCTTCTGCACTGTAACTCGATTCCCCTCACTGGCTTCTGCACTGGAACTCGATTCCCCTCACTGGCCTCTGCTCTGGAACTTGGTTCTCCTCACTGGCCTCCGCACTGGGACTCGATTCCCCACACTGACCTCCGCACTGGGACTCGATTCCCCTCACTGGCCTCCGCACTGGGACTCGATTCCCCTCACTGGCCTCTGCACTGGGACTCGATTCCCCTCCCTGGCCTCTGCACTGGTACTCGATTCCCCTCACTGGCCTCTGCACTGGTACTCGATTCCCCTCACTGGCCTCCCCACTGGGACTCGATTCCCCTCACTGGCCTCTGCACTGGTACTCGATTCCCCTCACTGGCTTCTGCACTGGGACTCGATTCCCCTCACTGACCTCCGCACTGGGACCCGATTCCCTTCACTGGCCTCCGAACTGGGACTCGATTCCCCTCACTGGCCTCCGCACTGGGACTCGATTCCCCTCACTGGCCTCTGCACTGGGACTCGATTCCCCTCACTGGCCTCTGCACAGGGACTCGATTCCCCTCACTGGCCTCCCCACTGGGACTCGATTCCCCTCACTGGCTTCTGCACTGGGACTCGATTCCCCTCACTGGCCTCTGCACTGGTACTCGATTCCCCTCACTGGCCTCCCCACTGGGACTCGATTGCACTCACTGGCTTCTGCACTGGGACTCAATTCCCCTCACTGGCCTCCGCACTGGGACCCGATTCCCTTCACTGGCCTCCGCAATGGGACTCGATTCCCCTCACTGGCTTCTGCACTGGGACTCGATTTCCCTCACTGGCCTCTGCACTGGGACTCGATTCCCCTCACTGGCCTCTGCACAGGGACTGGATTCCCCTCACTGACCTCTGCACTGGGACTCGATTCCCCTCACTGGCCTCTGCACTGGGACTCGATTCCCTCACTGGCCTCTGCACTGGGACTCGATTCCCCTCACTGACCTCTGCACTGGGACTCGATTCCCCTCACTGGCCTCCGCACTCGGACACAATTCCCCTCACTGGCCTCCGTACTGGGACTCGATTCCCCTCACTGGCCTCTGCACTGGGACTCGATTCCCCTCACTGGCCTCCCCACTGGGACTCGATTCCCCTCACTGGCTTCTGCACTGGGACTCGATTCCCCTCACTGGCCTCCGCACTGGGACCCGATTCCCTTCACTGGCCTCCGAACTGGGACTCGATTCCCCTCACTGGCCTCCGCACTGGGACTCGATTGCCCTCACTGGCCTCTGCACTGGGACTCGATTCCCCTCACTGGCCTCTGCACAGGGACTCGATTCCCCTCACTGGCCTCCCCACTGGGACTCGATTCCCCTCACTGGCTTCTGCACTGGGACTCGATTCCCCTCACTGGCCTCTGCACTGGTACTCGATTCCCCTCACTGGCCTCCCCACTGGGACTCGATTCCCCTCACTGGCTTCTGCACTGGGACTCGATTTCCCTCACTGGCCTCTGCACTGGGACCCGATTCCCTTCACTGGCCTCCGCACTGGGACTCGATTCCCCTCACTGGCCTCCGCACTGGGACTCGATTCCCCTCACTGGCCTCTGCACAGGGACTCGATTCCCCTCACTGGCCTCTGCACTGGGACTCGATTCCCCTCACTGGCCTCTGCACTGGGACTCGATTCCCTCACTGGCCTCTGCACTGGGACTCGATTCCCCTCACTGACCTCTGCACTGGGACTCGATTCCCCTCACTGGCCTCCGCACTCGGACACAATTCCCCTCACTGGCCTCCGTACTGGGACTCGATTCCCCTCCCTGGCCTCTGCACTGGGACTCGATTCCCCTCACTGGCCTCCGCACTGGGACTCAATTCCCCTCACTGGCTCTGCACTGGGACTCGATTCCCCTCACTGGCCCCCGCACTGGGACTCGATTCCCCAAACTGACCTCCGCACTGGGACTCGATTCCGCTCACTGGCCTCCGCACTGGGACTCGATTCCCCTCACTGACCTCTGCACTGTGACTCGATTCCCCTCACTGGCCTCCGCACTGGGACTCGATTCCCCTCACTGGCCTCCGTACTGGGACTCGATTCCCCTCACTGGCCTCTGCACTGGGACTCAATTCCCCTCAATGGCCTTCACACTGGGACTCGATTCCCCTCACTGGCCTCCACACTGGGACTTGATTCCCCACACTGACGTCCACACTGGAACTTGATTCCCCTCACTGGCCTCTGCACCAGGACTCGATTCCCCTCACTGGCCTCCGTACTGGGACTCAATTCCCCTCACTGGCCTCTGCACTGGGACTCAATTCCCCTCAATGGCCTTCACACTGGGACTCGATTCCCCTCACTGGCCTCCACACTGGGACTTGATTCCCCACACTGACGTCCACACTGGAACTTGATTCCCCTCACTGGCCTCTGCACCAGGATTCGATTCCCCTCACTGGCCTCTGCACTGGAACTTGATTCCCCTCACTGACCTCCGCACTGGGACTCGATTCCCCTCACTGGCCTCCGCACTTGGACTCGATTCCCCTCACTGGCCTCCGCACTGGGACTCGATTCCCCTCACTGGCCTCTGCACTGGGACTCGATTCCCCTCACTGACCTCCGCACTGGGACTCGATTCCCCACACTGACCTCCGCACTTGGACTCGATTCCCTTCACTCGCCTCCGCACTGGGACTTGATTCCCCTCACTGGCCTCTGCACTGGAACTTGATTCCCCTCACTGGCCTCTGCACTGGGACTCAATTCCCCTCAATGGCCTTCACACTGGGACTCGATTCCCCTCACTGGCCTCCACACTGGGACTTGATTCCCCACACTGACGTCCACACTGGATCTTGATTCCCCTCACTGGCCCCTGCACCAGGACTCGATTCCCCTCACTGGCCTCTGCACTGGGACTCGATTCCCCTCACTGGCCTCTGCACTGGGACTCGATTCCCCTCACTGGCCTCTGCACTGGGACTCGATTCCCTCACTGGCCTCTGCACTGGGACTCGATTCCCCTCACTGACCTCTGCACTGGGACTCGATTCCCCTCACTGGCCTCCGCACTCGGACACAATTCCCCTCACTGGCCTCCGTACTGGGACTCGATTGCCCTCACTGGCCTCTGCACTGGGACTCAATTCCCCTCACTGGCCTCTGCACTGGGACTCAATTCCCCTCAATGGCCTTCACACTGGGACTCGATTCCCCTCACTGGCCTCCACACTGGGACTTGATTCCCCACACTGACGTCCACACTGGAACTTGATTCCCCTCACTGGCCTCTGCACCAGGATTCGATTCCCCTCACTGGCCTCTGCACTGGAACTTGATTCCCCTCACTGGCTTCTGCACTGGGACTCGATTCCCCTCACTGGCCTCCGCACTGGGACTTGATTCCCCACACTGACCTCTGCACTTGGACTCGATTCCGCTCACTGGCCTCCGCACTGGGACTCAATTCCCCTCACTGACCTCTGCACTGGGACTCGATTCCCCTCAATGGCCTCCGCACTGGGACTCAATTCCCCTCACTGGTCTCCGCACTGGGACTCGATTCCCCTCACTGGCCTCTGCACCAGGACTTGTTTCCCCTCACTGGCCTCCGCACTGGGACCCAATTCCCCTCACTGGCCTCTGCACTGGGACTCGATTCTCCTCAATGGCCTTCACACTGGGACTCAATTCCCCTCACTGGTCTCCGCACTGGGACTCGATTCCCCTCACTGGCATCTGCACTGTAACTCGATTCCCCTCACTGGCTTCTGCACTGGAACTCGATTCCCCTCACTGGCCTCTGCTCTGGAACTTGGTTCTCCTCACTGGCCTCCGCACTGGGACTCGATTCCCCTCACTGGCCTCTGCACTGGGACTCGATTCCCCTCCCTGGCCTCTGCACTGGTACTCGATTCCCCTCACTGGCCTCCCCACTGGGACTCGATTCCCCTCACTGGCTTCTGCACTGGGACTCGATTCCCCTCACTGGCCTCCGCACTGGGACCCGATTCCCTTCACTGGCTTCTGCACTGGGACTCGATTCCCCTCACTGGCCTCTGCACTGGTACTCGATTCCCCTCACTGGCTTCTGCACTGGGACTCGATTCCCCTCACTGGCCTCCGCACTGGGACCCGATTCCCTTCACTGGCCTCCGAACTGGGACTCGATTCCCCTCACTGGCCTCCGCACTGGGACTCGATTCCCCTCACTGGCCTCTGCACTGGGACTCGATTCCCCTCACTGGCCTCTGCACAGGGACTCGATTCCCCTCACTGGCCTCCCCACTGGGACTCGATTCCCCTCACTGGCTTCTGCACTGGGACTCGATTCCCCTCACTGGCCTCTGCACTGGTACTCGATTCCCCTCACTGGCCTCCCCACTGGGACTCGATTGCCCTCACTGGCTTCTGCACTGGGACTCAATTCCCCTCACTGGCCTCCGCACTGGGACCCGATTCCCTTCACTGGCCTCCGCAATGGGACTCGATTCCCCTCACTGGCCTCCGCACTGGGACTCGATTTCCCTCACTGGCCTCTGCACTGGGACTCGATTCCCCTCACTGGCCTCTGCACAGGGACTGGATTCCCCTCACTGACCTCTGCACTGGGACTCGATTCCCCTCACTGGCCTCTGCACTGGGACTCGATTCCCTCACTGGCCTCTGCACTGGGACTCGATTCCCCTCACTGACCTCTGCACTGGGACTCGATTCCCCTCCCTGGCCTCTGCACTGGTACTCGATTCCCCTCACTGGCCTCCGCACTGGGACTCGATTCCCCTCACTGGCCTCTGCACTGGGACTCGATTCCCCTCCCTGGCCTCTGCACTGGTACTCGATTCCCCTCACTGGCCTCTGCACTGGTACTCGATTCCCCTCACTGGCCTCCCCACTGGGACTCGATTCCCCTCACTGGCTTCTGCACTGGGACTCGATTCCCCTCACTGGCCTCCGCACTGGGACCCGATTCCCTTCACTGGCTTCTGCACTGGGACTCGATTCCCCTCACTGGCCTCTGCACTGGTACTCGATTCCCCTCACTGGCCTCTGCACTGGGACTCGATTCCCCTCACTGACCTCCGCACTGGGACTCGATTCCCCACACTGACCTCCGCACTTGGACTCGATTCCCTTCACTCGCCTCCGCACTGGGACTTGATTCCCCTCACTGGCCTCTGCACTGGAACTTGATTCCCCTCACTGGCCTCTGCACTGGGACTCAATTCCCCTCAATGGCCTTCACACTGGGACTCGATTCCCCTCACTGGCCTCCACACTGGGACTTGATTCCCCACACTGACGTCCACACTGGATCTTGATTCCCCTCACTGGCCCCTGCACCAGGACTCGATTCCCCTCACTGGCCTCTGCACTGGGACTCGATTCCCCTCACTGGCCTCTGCACTGGGACTCGATTCCCCTCACTGGCCTCTGCACTGGGACTCGATTCCCTCACTGGCCTCTGCACTGGGACTCGATTCCCCTCACTGACCTCTGCACTGGGACTCGATTCCCCTCACTGGCCTCCGCACTCGGACACAATTCCCCTCACTGGCCTCCGTACTGGGACTCGATTGCCCTCACTGGCCTCTGCACTGGGACTCAATTCCCCTCACTGGCCTCTGCACTGGGACTCAATTCCCCTCAATGGCCTTCACACTGGGACTCGATTCCCCTCACTGGCCTCCACACTGGGACTTGATTCCCCACACTGACGTCCACACTGGAACTTGATTCCCCTCACTGGCCTCTGCACCAGGATTCGATTCCCCTCACTGGCCTCTGCACTGGAACTTGATTCCCCTCACTGGCTTCTGCACTGGGACTCGATTCCCCTCACTGGCCTCCGCACTGGGACTTGATTCCCCACACTGACCTCTGCACTTGGACTCGATTCCGCTCACTGGCCTCCGCACTGGGACTCAATTCCCCTCACTGACCTCTGCACTGGGACTCGATTCCCCTCAATGGCCTCCGCACTGGGACTCAATTCCCCTCACTGGTCTCCGCACTGGGACTCGATTCCCCTCACTGGCCTCTGCACCAGGACTTGTTTCCCCTCACTGGCCTCCGCACTGGGACCCAATTCCCCTCACTGGCCTCTGCACTGGGACTCGATTCCCCTCCCTGGCCTCTGCACTGGTACTCGATTCCCCTCACTGGCCTCTGCACTGGTACTCGATTCCCCTCACTGGCCTCCCCACTGGGACTCGATTCCCCTCACTGGCTTCTGCACTGGGACTCGATTCCCCTCACTGGCCTCCGCACTGGGACCCGATTCCCTTCACTGGCTTCTGCACTGGGACTCGATTCCCCTCACTGGCCTCTGCACTGGTACTCGATTCCCCTCACTGGCCTCTGCACTGGGACTCGATTCCCCTCACTGACCTCCGCACTGGGACTCGATTCCCCACACTGACCTCCGCACTTGGACTCGATTCCCTTCACTCGCCTCCGCACTGGGGCTTGATTCCCCTCACTGGCCTCTGCACTGGAACTTGATTCCCCTCACTGGCCTCTGCACTGGGACTCAATTCCCCTCAATGGCCTTCACACTGGGACTTGATTCCCCACACTGACGTCCACACTGGATCTTGATTCCCCTCACTGGCCCCTGCACCAGGACTCGATTCCCCTCACTGGCCTCTGCACTGGGACTCGATTCCCCTCACTGGCCTCTGCACTGGGACTCGATTCCCCTCACTGGCCTCTGCACTGGGACTCGATTCCCTCACTGGCCTCTGCACTGGGACTCGATTCCCCTCACTGACCTCTGCACTGGGACTCGATTCCCCTCACTGGCCTCCGCACTCGGACACAATTCCCCTCACTGGCCTCCGTACTGGGACTCGATTGCCCTCACTGGCCTCTGCACTGGGACTCAATTCCCCTCACTGGCCTCTGCACTGGGACTCAATTCCCCTCAATGGCCTTCACACTGGGACTCGATTCCCCTCACTGGCCTCCACACTGGGACTTGATTCCCCACACTGACGTCCACACTGGAACTTGATTCCCCTCACTGGCCTCTGCACCAGGATTCGATTCCCCTCACTGGCCTCTGCACTGGAACTTGATTCCCCTCACTGGCTTCTGCACTGGGACTCGATTCCCCTCACTGGCCTCCGCACTGGGACTTGATTCCCCACACTGACCTCTGCACTTGGACTCGATTCCGCTCACTGGCCTCCGCACTGGGACTCAATTCCCCTCACTGACCTCTGCACTGGGACTCGATTCCCCTCAATGGCCTCCGCACTGGGACTCAATTCCCCTCACTGGTCTCCGCACTGGGACTCGATTCCCCTCACTGGCCTCTGCACCAGGACTTGTTTCCCCTCACTGGCCTCCGCACTGGGACCCAATTCCCCTCACTGGCCTCTGCACTGGGACTCGATTCTCCTCAATGGCCTTCACACTGGGACTCAATTCCCCTCACTGGTCTCCGCACTGGGACTCGATTCCCCTCACTGGCTTCTGCACTGTAACTCGATTCCCCTCACTGGTTTCTGCACTGGAACTCGATTCCCCTCACTGGCCTCTGCTCTGGAACTTGGTTCTCCTCACTGGCCTCCGCACTGGGACTCGATTCCCCACACTGACCTCCGCACTGGGACTCGATTCCCCTCACTGGCCTCCGCACTGGGACTCGATTCCCCTCACTGGCCTCTGCACTGGGACTCGATTCCCCTCCCTGGCCTCTGCACTGGTACTCGATTCCCCTCACTGGCCTCCCCACTGGGACTCGATTCCCCTCACTGGCTTCTGCACTGGGACTCGATTCCCCTCACTGGCCTCCGCACTGGGACCCGATTCCCTTCACTGGCTTCTGCACTGGGACTCGATTCCCCTCACTGGCCTCTGCACTGGTACTCGATTCCCCTCACTGGCTTCTGCACTGGGACTCGATTCCCCTCACTGGCCTCCGCACTGGGACCCGATTCCCTTCACTGGCCTCCGAACTGGGACTCGATTCCCCTCACTGGCCTCCGCACTGGGATTCGATTCCCCTCACTGGCCTCTGCACTGGGACTCGATTCCCCTCACTGGCCTCTGCACAGGGACTCGATTCCCCTCACTGGCCTCCCCACTGGGACTCGATTCCCCTCACTGGCTTCTGCACTGGGACTCGATTCCCCTCACTGGCCTCTGCACTGGTACTCGATTCCCCTCACTGGCCTCCCCACTGGGACTCGATTGCCCTCACTGGCTTCTGCACTGGGACTCAATTCCCCTCACTGGCCTCCGCACTGGGACCCGATTCCCTTCACTGGCCTCCGCAATGGGACTCGATTCCCCTCACTGGCCTCCGCACTGGGACTCGATTTCCCTCACTGGCCTCCGCACTGGGACTCGATTTCCCTCACTGGCCTCTGCACTGGGACTCGATTCCCCTCACTGGCCTCTGCACAGGGACTGGATTCCCCTCACTGACCTCTGCACTGGGACTCGATTCCCCTCACTGGCCTCTGCACTGGGACTCGATTCCCTCACTGGCCTCTGCACTGGGACTCGATTCCCCTCACTGGCCTCCGCACTCGGACACAATTCCCCTCACTGGCCTCCGTACTGGGACTCGATTCCCCTCACTGGCCTCTGCACTGGGACTCGATTCCCCTCACTGGCCTCCCCACTGGGACTCGATTCCCCTCACTGGCTTCTGCACTGGGACTCGATTCCCCTCACTGGCCTCCGCACTGGGACCCGATTCCCTTCACTGGCCTCCGAACTGGGACTCGATTCCCCTCACTGGCCTCCGCACTGGGACTCGATTCCCCTCACTGGCCTCTGCACTGGGACTCGATTCCCCTCACTGGCCTCTGCACAGGGACTCGATTCCCCTCACTGGCCTCTCCACTGGGACTCGATTCCCCTCACTGGCTTCTGCACTGGGACTCGATTCCCCTCACTGGCCCCTGCACTGGTACTCGATTCCCCTCACTGGCCTCCCCACAGGGACTCGATTCCCCTCACTGGCTTCTGCACTGGGACTCGATTCCCCTCACTGGCCTCCGCACTGGGACCCGATTCCCTTCACTGGCCTCCGCACTGGGACTCGATTCCCCTCACTGGCCTCCGCACTGGGACTCGATTCCCCTCACTGGCCTCTGCACAGGGACTCGATTCCCCTCACTGGCCTCTGCACTGGGACTCGATTCCCCTCACTGGCCTCTGCACTGGGACTCGATTCCCTCACTGGCCTCTGCACTGGGACTCGATTCCCCTCACTGACCTCTGCACTGGGACTCGATTCACCTCACTGGCCTCCGCACTCGGACACAATTCCCCTCACTGGCCTCCGTACTGGGACTCGATTCCCCTCACTGGCCTCTGCACTGGGACTCGATTCCCCTCACTGGCCTCCGCACTGGGACTCAATTCCCCTCACTGGCTCTGCACTGGGACTCGATTCCCCTCACTGGCCCCCGCACTGGGACTCGATTCCCCAAACTGACCTCCGCACTGGGACTCGATTCCGCTCACTGGCCTCCGCACTGGGACTCGATTCCCCTCACTGACCTCTGCACTGTGACTCGATTCCCCTCACTGGCCTCCGCACTGGGACTCGATTCCCCTCACTGGCCTCCGCACTGGGACTCGATTCCCCTCACTGGCCTCTGCACTGGGACTCGATTCCCCTCACTGACCTCCGCACTGGGACTCGATTCCCCACACTGACCTCCGCACTTGGACTCGATTCCGCTCACTGGCCTCCGCACTGGGACTCGATTCCCCTCACTAGCCTCCGCACTGGGACTCGATTCCCCTCACTAGCCTCCGCACTGGGACTCGATTCCCCTCACTGGCCTCCCCACTGGGACTCGATTCCCCTCACTGGCTTCTGCACTGGGACTCGATTCCCCTCACTGGCCTCTGCACTGGTACTCGATTCCCCTCACTGGCCTCCCCACTGGGACTCGATTCCCCTCACTGGCTTCTGCACTGGGACTCGATTCCCCTCACTGGCCTCCGCACTGGGACCCGATTCCCTTCACTGGCCTCCGCACTGGGACTCGATTCCCCTCACTGGCCTCCGCACTGGGACTCGATTCCCCTCACTGGCCTCTGCACAGGGACTCGATTCCCCTCACTGGCCTCTGCACTGGGACTCGATTCCCCTCACTGGCCTCTGCACTGGGACTCGATTCCCTCACTGGCCTCTGCACTGGGACTCGATTCCCCTCACTGACCTCTGCACTGGGACTCGATTCCCCTCACTGGCCTCCGCACTCGGACACAATTCCCCTCACTGGCCTCCGTACTGGGACTCGATTCCCCTCACTGGCCTCTGCACTGGGACTCGATTCCCCTCACTGGCCTCCGCACTGGGACTCAATTCCCCTCACTGGCTCTGCACTGGGACTCGATTCCCCTCACTGGCCACCGCACTGGGACTCGATTCCCCAAACTGACCTCCGCACTGGGACTCGATTCCGCTCACTGGCCTCCGCACTGGGACTCGATTCCCCTCACTGGCCTCTGCACTGTGACTCGATTCCCCTCACTGGCCTCCGCACTGGGACTCGATTCTCCTCACTGACCTCCGCACTGGGACTCGATTCCCCTCACTGACCTCCGCACTGGGACTCGATTCCCCTCACTGGCCTCCGCACTTGGACTCGATTCCCCTCACTGGCCTCCGCACTGGGACTCGATTCCCCTCACTGGCCTCTGCACTGGGACTCGATTCCCCTCACTGACCTCCGCACTGGGACTCGATTCCCCACACTGACCTCCGCACTTGGACTCGATTCCCTTCACTCGCCTCCGCACTGGGACTTGATTCCCCTCACTGGCCTCTGCACTGGAACTTGATTCCCCTCACTGGCCTCTGCACTGGGACTCAATTCCCCTCAATGGCCTTCACACTGGGACTCGATTCCCCTCACTGGCCTCCACACTGGGACTTGATTCCCCACACTGACGTCCACACTGGAACTTGATTCCCCTCACTGGCCTCTGCACCAGGACTCGATTCCCCTCACTGGCCTCTGCACTGGGACTCGATTCCCCTCACTGGCCTCTGCACTGGGACTCGATTCCCCTCACTGGCCTCTGCACTGGGACTCGATTCCCTCACTGGCCTCTGCACTGGGACTCGATTCCCCTCACTGACCTCTGCACTGGGACTCGATTCCCCTCACTGGCCTCCGCACTCGGACACAATTCCCCTCACTGGCCTCCGTACTGGGACTCGATTGCCCTCACTGGCCTCTGCACTGGGACTCAATTCCCCTCACTGGCCTCTGCACTGGGACTCAATTCCCCTCAATGGCCTTCACACTGGGACTCGATTCCCCTCACTGGCCTCCACACTGGGACTTGATTCCCCACACTGACGTCCACACTGGAACTTGATTCCCCTCACTGGCCTCTGCACCAGGATTCGATTCCCCTCACTGGCCTCTGCACTGGAACTTGATTCCCCTCACTGGCTTCTGCACTGGGACTCGATTCCCCTCACTGGCCTCCGCACTGGGACTTGATTCCCCACACTGACCTCTGCACTTGGACTCGATTCCGCTCACTGGCCTCCGCACTGGGACTCAATTCCCCTCACTGACCTCTGCACTGGGACTCGATTCCCCTCAATGGCCTCCGCACTGGGACTCAATTCCCCTCACTGGCCTCCGCACTGGGACCCAATTCCCCTCACTGGCCTCTGCACTGGGACTCGATTCTCCTCAATGGCCTTCACACTGGGACTCAATTCCCCTCACTGGTCTCCGCACTGGGACTCGATTCCCCTCACTGGCTTCTGCACTGTAACTCGATTCCCCTCACTGGCTTCTGCACTGGAACTCGATTCCCCTCACTGGCCTCTGCTCTGGAACTTGGTTCTCCTCACTGGCCTCCGCACTGGGACTCGATTCCCCACACTGACCTCCGCACTGGGACTCGATTCCCCTCACTGGCCTCCGCACTGGGACTCGATTCCCCTCACTGGCCTCTGCACTGGGACTCGATTCCCCTCCCTGGCCTCTGCACTGGTACTCGATTCCCCTCCCTGGCCTCTGCACTGGTACTCGATTCCCCTCACTGGCCTCCCCACTGGGACTCGATTCCCCTCACTGGCTTCTGCACTGGGACTCGATTCCCCTCACTGGCCTCCGCACTGGGACCCGATTCCCTTCACTGGCTTCTGCACTGGGACTCGATTCCCCTCACTGGCCTCTGCACTGGTACTCGATTCCCCTCACTGGCTTCTGCACTGGGACTCGATTCCCCTCACTGGCCTCCGCACTGGGACCCGATTCCCTTCACTGGCCTCCGAACTGGGACTCGATTCCCCTCACTGGCCTCCGCACTGGGACTCGATTCCCCTCACTGGCCTCTGCACTGGGACTCGATTCCCCTCACTGACCTCTGCACAGGGACTCGATTCCCCTCACTGGCCTCCCCACTGGGACTCGATTCCCCTCACTGGCTTCTGCACTGGGACTCGATTCCCCTCACTGGCCTCTGCACTGGTACTCGATTCCCCTCACTGGCCTCCCCACTGGGACTCGATTGCCCTCACTGGCTTCTGCACTGGGACTCAATTCCCCTCACTGGCCTCCGCACTGGGACCCGATTCCCTTCACTGGCCTCCGCTATGGGACTCGATTCCCCTCACTGGCCTCCGCACTGGGACTCGATTTCCCTCACTGGCCTCTGCACTGGGACTCGATTCCCCTCACTGGCCTCTGCACAGGGACTGGATTCCCCTCACTGACCTCTGCACTGGGACTCGATTCCCCTCACTGGCCTCTGCACTGGGACTCGATTCCCTCACTGGCCTCTGCACTGGGACTCGATTCCCCTCACTGACCTCTGCACTGGGACTCGATTCCCCTCACTGGCCTCTGCACTGGTACTCGATTCCCCTCACTGGCCTCCGCACTGGGACTCGATTCCCCTCACTGGCCTCTGCACTGGGACTCGATTCCCCTCCCTGGCCTCTGCACTGGTACTCGATTCCCCTCACTGGCCTCTGCACTGGTACTCGATTCCCCTCACTGGCCTCCCCGCTGGGACTCGATTCCCCTCACTGGCTTCTGCACTGGGACTCGATTCCCCTCACTGGCCTCCGCACTGGGACCCGATTCCCTTCACTGGCTTCTGCACTGGGACTCGATTCCCCTCACTGGCCTCTGCACTGGTACTCGATTCCCCTCACTGGCCTCTGCACTGGGACTCGATTCCCCTCACTGACCTCCGCACTGGGACTCGATTCCCCACACTGACCTCCGCACTTGGACTCGATTCCCTTCACTCGCCTCCGCACTGGGACTTGATTCCCCTCACTGGCCTCTGCACTGGAACTTGATTCCCCTCACTGGCCTCTGCACTGGGAATCAATTCCCCTCAATGGCCTTCACACTGGGACTCGGTTCCCCTCACTGGCCTCCACACTGGGACTTGATTCCCCACACTGACGTCCACACTGGATCTTGATTCCCCACACTGACCTCCGCACTTGGACTCGATTCCGCTCACTGGCCTCCGCACTGGGACTCGATTCCCCTCACTAGCCTCCGCACTGGGACTCGATTCCCCTCACTAGCCTCCGCACTGGGACTCGATTCCCCTCACTGGCCTCCCCACTGGGACTCGATTCCCCTCACTGGCTTCTGCACTGGGACTCGATTCCCCTCACTGGCCTCTGCACTGGTACTCGATTCCCCTCACTGGCCTCCCCACTGGGACTCGATTCCCCTCACTGGCTTCTGCACTGGGACTCGATTCCCCTCACTGGCCTCCGCACTGGGACCCGATTCCCTTCACTGGCCTCCGCACTGGGACTCGATTCCCCTCACTGGCCTCCGCACTGGGACTCGATTCCCCTCACTGGCCTCTGCACAGGGACTCGATTCCCCTCACTGGCCTCTGCACTGGGACTCGATTCCCCTCACTGGCCTCTGCACTGGGACTCGATTCCCTCACTGGCCTCTGCACTGGGACTCGATTCCCCTCACTGACCTCTGCACTGGGACTCGATTCCCCTCACTGGCCTCCGCACTCGGACACAATTCCCCTCACTGGCCTCCGTACTGGGACTCGATTCCCCTCACTGGCCTCTGCACTGGGACTCGATTCCCCTCACTGGCCTCCGCACTGGGACTCAATTCCCCTCACTGGCTCTGCACTGGGACTCGATTCCCCTCACTGGCCACCGCACTGGGACTCGATTCCCCAAACTGACCTCCGCACTGGGACTCGATTCCGCTCACTGGCCTCCGCACTGGGACTCGATTCCCCTCACTGGCCTCTGCACTGTGACTCGATTCCCCTCACTGGCCTCCGCACTGGGACTCGATTCTCCTCACTGACCTCCGCACTGGGACTCGATTCCCCTCACTGACCTCCGCACTGGGACTCGATTCCCCTCACTGGCCTCCGCACTTGGACTCGATTCCCCTCACTGGCCTCCGCACTGGGACTCGATTCCCCTCACTGGCCTCTGCACTGGGACTCGATTCCCCTCACTGACCTCCGCACTGGGACTCGATTCCCCACACTGACCTCAGCACTTGGACTCGATTCCCTTCACTCGCCTCCGCACTGGGACTTGATTCCCCTCACTGGCCTCTGCACTGGAACTTGATTCCCCTCACTGGCCTCTGCACTGGGACTCAATTCCCCTCAATGGCCTTCACACTGGGACTCGATTCCCCTCACTGGCCTCCACACTGGGACTTGATTCCCCACACTGACGTCCACACTGGATCTTGATTCCCCTCACTGGCCCCTGCACCAGGACTCGATTCCCCTCACTGGCCTCTGCACTGGGACTCGATTCCCCTCACTGGCCTCTGCACTGGGACTCGATTCCCCTCACTGGCCTCTGCACTGGGACTCGATTCCCTCACTGGCCTCTGCACTGGGACTCGATTCCCCTCACTGACCTCTGCACTGGGACTCGATTCCCCTCACTGGCCTCCGCACTCGGACACAATTCCCCTCACTGGCCTCCGTACTGGGACTCGATTGCCCTCACTGGCCTCTGCACTGGGACTCAATTCCCCTCACTGGCCTCTGCACTGGGACTCAATTCCCCTCAATGGCCTTCACACTGGGACTCGATTCCCCTCACTGGCCTCCACACTGGGACTTGATTCCCCACACTGACGTCCACACTGGAACTTGATTCCCCTCACTGGCCTCTGCACCAGGATTCGATTCCCCTCACTGGCCTCTGCACTGGAACTTGATTCCCCTCACTGGCTTCTGCACTGGGACTCGATTCCCCTCACTGGCCTCCGCACTGGGACTTGATTCCCCACACTGACCTCTGCACTTGGACTCGATTCCGCTCACTGGCCTCCGCACTGGGACTCAATTCCCCTCACTGACCTCTGCACTGGGACTCGATTCCCCTCAATGGCCTCCGCACTGGGACTCAATTCCCCTCACTGGCCTCCGCACTGGGACCCAATTCCCCTCACTGGCCTCTGCACTGGGACTCGATTCTCCTCAATGGCCTTCACACTGGGACTCAATTCCCCTCACTGGTCTCCGCACTGGGACTCGATTCCCCTCACTGGCTTCTGCACTGTAACTCGATTCCCCTCACTGGCTTCTGCACTGGAACTCGATTCCCCTCACTGGCCTCTGCTCTGGAACTTGGTTCTCCTCACTGGCCTCCGCACTGGGACTCGATTCCCCACACTGACCTCAGCACTGGGACTCGATTCCCCTCACTGGCCTCCGCACTGGGACTCGATTCCCCTCACTGGCCTCTGCACTGGGACTCGATTCCCCTCCCTGGCCTCTGCACTGGTACTCGATTCCCCTCCCTGGCCTCTGCACTGGTACTCGATTCCCCTCACTGGCCTCCCCACTGGGACTCGATTCCCCTCACTGGCTTCTGCACTGGGACTCGATTCCCCTCACTGGCCTCCGCACTGGGACCCGATTCCCTTCACTGGCTTCTGCACTGGGACTCGATTCCCCTCACTGGCCTCTGCACTGGTACTCGATTCCCCTCACTGGCTTCTGCACTGGGACTCGATTCCCCTCACTGGCCTCCGCACTGGGACCCGATTCCCTTCACTGGCCTCCGAACTGGGACTCGATTCCCCTCACTGGCCTCCGCACTGGGACTCGATTCCCCTCACTGGCCTCTGCACTGGGACTCGATTCCCCTCACTGACCTCTGCACAGGGACTCGATTCCCCTCACTGGCCTCCCCACTGGGACTCGATTCCCCTCACTGGCTTCTGCACTGGGACTCGATTCCCCTCACTGGCCTCTGCACTGGTACTCGATTCCCCTCACTGGCCTCCCCACTGGGACTCGATTGCCCTCACTGGCTTCTGCACTGGGACTCAATTCCCCTCACTGGCCTCCGCACTGGGACCCGATTCCCTTCACTGGCCTCCGCTATGGGACTCGATTCCCCTCACTGGCCTCCGCACTGGGACTCGATTTCCCTCACTGGCCTCTGCACTGGGACTCGATTCCCCTCACTGGCCTCTGCACAGGGACTGGATTCCCCTCACTGACCTCTGCACTGGGACTCGATTCCCCTCACTGGCCTCTGCACTGGGACTCGATTCCCTCACTGGCCTCTGCACTGGGACTCGATTCCCCTCACTGACCTCTGCACTGGGACTCGATTCCCCTCACTGGCCTCTGCACTGGTACTCGATTCCCCTCACTGGCCTCCGCACTGGGACTCGATTCCCCTCACTGGCCTCTGCACTGGGACTCGATTCCCCTCCCTGGCCTCTGCACTGGTACTCGATTCCCCTCACTGGCCTCTGCACTGGTACTCGATTCCCCTCACTGGCCTCCCCGCTGGGACTCGATTCCCCTCACTGGCTTCTGCACTGGGACTCGATTCCCCTCACTGGCCTCCGCACTGGGACCCGATTCCCTTCACTGGCTTCTGCACTGGGACTCGATTCCCCTCACTGGCCTCTGCACTGGTACTCGATTCCCCTCACTGGCCTCTGCACTGGGACTCGATTCCCCTCACTGACCTCCGCACTGGGACTCGATTCCCCACACTGACCTCCGCACTTGGACTCGATTCCCTTCACTCGCCTCCGCACTGGGACTTGATTCCCCTCACTGGCCTCTGCACTGGAACTTGATTCCCCTCACTGGCCTCTGCACTGGGACTCAATTCCCCTCAATGGCCTTCACACTGGGACTCGATTCCCCTCACTGGCCTCCACACTGGGACTTGATTCCCCACACTGACGTCCACACTGGATCTTGATTCCCCACACTGACCTCCGCACTTGGACTCGATTCCGCTCACTGGCCTCCGCACTGGGACTCGATTCCCCTCACTAGCCTCCGCACTGGGACTCGATTCCCCTCACTAGCCTCCGCACTGGGACTCGATTCCCCTCACTGGCCTCCCCACTGGGACTCGATTCCCCTCACTGGCTTCTGCACTGGGACTCGATTCCCCTCACTGGCCTCTGCACTGGTACTCGATTCCCCTCACTGGCCTCCCCACTGGGACTCGATTCCCCTCACTGGCTTCTGCACTGGGACTCGATTCCCCTCACTGGCCTCCGCACTGGGACCCGATTCCCTTCACTGGCCTCCGCACTGGGACTCGATTCCCCTCACTGGCCTCCGCACTGGGACTCGATTCCCCTCACTGGCCTCTGCACAGGGACTCGATTCCCCTCACTGGCCTCTGCACTGGGACTCGATTCCCCTCACTGGCCTCTGCACTGGGACTCGATTCCCTCACTGGCCTCTGCACTGGGACTCGATTCCCCTCACTGACCTCTGCACTGGGACTCGATTCCCCTCACTGGCCTCCGCACTCGGACACAATTCCCCTCACTGGCCTCCGTACTGGGACTCGATTCCCCTCACTGGCCTCTGCACTGGGACTCGATTCCCCTCACTGGCCTCCGCACTGGGACTCAATTCCCCTCACTGGCTCTGCACTGGGACTCGATTCCCCTCACTGGCCACCGCACTGGGACTCGATTCCCCAAACTGACCTCCGCACTGGGACTCGATTCCGCTCACTGGCCTCCGCACTGGGACTCGATTCCCCTCACTGGCCTCTGCACTGTGACTCGATTCCCCTCACTGGCCTCCGCACTGGGACTCGATTCTCCTCACTGACCTCCGCACTGGGACTCGATTCCCCTCACTGACCTCCGCACTGGGACTCGATTCCCCTCACTGGCCTCCGCACTTGGACTCGATTCCCCTCACTGGCCTCCGCACTGGGACTCGATTCCCCTCACTGGCCTCTGCACTGGGACTCGATTCCCCTCACTGACCTCCGCACTGGGACTCGATTCCCCACACTGACCTCAGCACTTGGACTCGATTCCCTTCACTCGCCTCCGCACTGGGACTTGATTCCCCTCACTGGCCTCTGCACTGGAACTTGATTCCCCTCACTGGCCTCTGCACTGGGACTCAATTCCCCTCAATGGCCTTCACACTGGGACTCGATTCCCCTCACTGGCCTCCACACTGGGACTTGATTCCCCACACTGACGTCCACACTGGATCTTGATTCCCCTCACTGGCCTCTGCACCAGGACTCGATTCCCCTCACTGGCCTCTGCACTGGGACTCGATTCCCCTCACTGGCCTCTGCACTGGGACTCGATTCCCCTCACTGGCCTCTGCACTGGGACTCGATTCCCTCACTGGCCTCTGCACTGGGACTCGATTCCCCTCACTGACCTCTGCACTGGGACTCGATTCCCCTCACTGGCCTCCGCACTCGGACACAATTCCCCTCACTGGCCTCCGTACTGGGACTCGATTGCCCTCACTGGCCTCTGCACTGGGACTCAATTCCCCTCACTGGCCTCTGCACTGGGACTCAATTCCCCTCAATGGCCTTCACACTGGGACTCGATTCCCCTCACTGGCCTCCACACTGGGACTTGATTCCCCACACTGACGTCCACACTGGAACTTGATTCCCCTCACTGGCCTCTGCACCAGGATTCGATTCCCCTCACTGGCCTCTGCACTGGAACTTGATTCCCCTCACTGGCTTCTGCACTGGGACTCGATTCCCCTCACTGGCCTCCGCACTGGGACTTGATTCCCCACACTGACCTCTGCACTTGGACTCGATTCCGCTCACTGGCCTCCGCACTGGGACTCAATTCCCCTCACTGACCTCTGCACTGGGACTCGATTCCCCTCAATGGCCTCCGCACTGGGACTCAATTCCCCTCACTGGCCTCCGCACTGGGACCCAATTCCCCTCACTGGCCTCTGCACTGGGACTCGATTCTCCTCAATGGCCTTCACACTGGGACTCAATTCCCCTCACTGGTCTCCGCACTGGGACTCGATTCCCCTCACTGGCTTCTGCACTGTAACTCGATTCCCCTCACTGGCTTCTGCACTGGAACTCGATTCCCCTCACTGGCCTCTGCTCTGGAACTTGGTTCTCCTCACTGGCCTCCGCACTGGGACTCGATTCCCCACACTGACCTCCGCACTGGGACTCGATTCCCCTCACTGGCCTCCGCACTGGGACTCGATTCCCCTCACTGGCCTCTGCACTGGGACTCGATTCCCCTCCCTGGCCTCTGCACTGGTACTCGATTCCCCTCACTGGCCTCTGCACTGGTACTCGATTCCCCTCACTGGCCTCCCCACTGGGACTCGATTCCCCTCACTGGCTTCTGCACTGGGACTCGATTCCCCTCACTGGCCTCCGCACTGGGACCCGATTCCCTTCACTGGCTTCTGCACTGGGACTCGATTCCCCTCACTGGCCTCTGCACTGGTACTCGATTCCCCTCACTGGCCTCTGCACTGGGACTCGATTCCCCTCACTGACCTCCGCACTGGGACTCGATTCCCCACACTGACCTCCGCACTTGGACTCGATTCCCTTCACTCGCCTCCGCACTGGGACTTGATTCCCCTCACTGGCCTCTGCACTGGAACTTGATTCCCCTCACTGGCCTCTGCACTGGGACTCAATTCCCCTCAATGGCCTTCACACTGGGACTCGATTCCCCTCACTGGCCTCCACACTGGGACTTGATTCCCCACACTGACGTCCACACTGGATCTTGATTCCCCTCACTGGCCCCTGCACCAGGACTCGATTCCCCTCACTGGCCTCTGCACTGGGACTCGATTCCCCTCACTGGCCTCTGCACTGGGACTCGATTCCCCTCACTGGCTTCTGCACTGGAACTCGATTCCCCTCACTGGCCTCTGCTCTGGAACTTGGTTCTCCTCACTGGCCTCCGCACTGGGACTCGATTCCCCACACTGACCTCCGCACTGGGACTCGATTCCCCTCACTGGCCTCCGCACTGGGACTCGATTCCCCTCACTGGCCTCTGCACTGGGACTCGATTCCCCTCCCTGGCCTCTGCACTGGTACTCGATTCCCCTCACTGGCCTCCCCACTGGGACTCGATTCCCCTCACTGGCTTCTGCACTGGGACTCGATTCCCCTCACTGGCCTCCGCACTGGGACCCGATTCCCTTCACTGGCTTCTGCACTGGGACTCGATTCCCCTCACTGGCCTCTGCACTGGTACTCGATTCCCCTCACTGGCTTCTGCACTGGGACTCGATTCCCCTCACTGGCCTCCGCACTGGGACCCGATTCCCTTCACTGGCCTCCGAACTGGGACTCGATTCCCCTCACTGGCCTCCGCACTGGGACTCGATTCCCCTCACTGGCCTCTGCACTGGGACTCGATTCCCCTCACTGGCCTCTGCACAGGGACTCGATTCCCCTCACTGGCCTCCCCACTGGGACTCGATTCCCCTCACTGGCTTCTGCACTGGGACTCGATTCCCCTCACTGGCCTCTGCACTGGTACTCGATTCCCCTCACTGGCCTCCCCACTGGGACTCGATTGCCCTCACTGGCTTCTGCACTGGGACTCAATTCCCCTCACTGGCCTCCGCACTGGGACCCGATTCCCTTCACTGGCCTCCGTACTGGGACTCGATTGCCCTCACTGGCCTCTGCACTGGGACTCAATTCCCCTCACTGGCCTCTGCACTGGGACTCAATTCCCCTCAATGGCCTTCACACTGGGACTCGATTCCCCTCACTGGCCTCCACACTGGGACTTGATTCCCCACACTGACGTCCACACTGGAACTTGATTCCCCTCACTGGCCTCTGCACCAGGATTCGATTCCCCTCACTGGCCTCTGCACTGGAACTTGATTCCCCTCACTGACCTCCGCACTGGGACTCGATTCCCCTCACTGGCCTCCGCACTTGGACTCGATTCCCCTCACTGGCCTCCGCACTGGGACTCGATTCCCCTCACTGGCCTCTGCACTGGGACTCGATTCCCCTCACTGACCTCCGCACTGGGACTCGATTCCCCACACTGACCTCCGCACTTGGACTCGATTCCCTTCACTCGCCTCCGCACTGGGACTTGATTCCCCTCACTGGCCTCTGCACTGGAACTTGATTCCCCTCACTGGCCTCTGCACTGGGACTCAATTCCCCTCAATGGCCTTCACACTGGGACTCGATTCCCCTCACTGGCCTCCACACTGGGACTTGATTCCCCACACTGACGTCCACACTGGATCTTGATTCCCCTCACTGGCCCCTGCACCAGGACTCGATTCCCCTCACTGGCCTCTGCACTGGGACTCGATTCCCCTCACTGGCCTCTGCACTGGGACTCGATTCCCCTCACTGGCCTCTGCACTGGGACTCGATTCCCTCACTGGCCTCTGCACTGGGACTCGATTCCCCTCACTGACCTCTGCACTGGGACTCGATTCCCCTCACTGGCCTCCGCACTCGGACACAATTCCCCTCACTGGCCTCCGTACTGGGACTCGATTGCCCTCACTGGCCTCTGCACTGGGACTCAATTCCCCTCACTGGCCTCTGCACTGGGACTCAATTCCCCTCAATGGCCTTCACACTGGGACTCGATTCCCCTCACTGGCCTCCACACTGGGACTTGATTCCCCACACTGACGTCCACACTGGAACTTGATTCCCCTCACTGGCCTCTGCACCAGGATTCGATTCCCCTCACTGGCCTCTGCACTGGAACTTGATTCCCCTCACTGGCTTCTGCACTGGGACTCGATTCCCCTCACTGGCCTCCGCACTGGGACTTGATTCCCCACACTGACCTCTGCACTTGGACTCGATTCCGCTCACTGGCCTCCGCACTGGGACTCAATTCCCCTCACTGACCTCTGCACTGGGACTCGATTCCCCTCAATGGCCTCCGCACTGGGACTCAATTCCCCTCACTGGTCTCCGCACTGGGACTCGATTCCCCTCACTGGCCTCTGCACCAGGACTTGTTTCCCCTCACTGGCCTCCGCACTGGGACCCAATTCCCCTCACTGGCCTCTGCACTGGGACTCGATTCTCCTCAATGGCCTTCACACTGGGACTCAATTCCCCTCACTGGTCTCCGCACTGGGACTCGATTCCCCTCACTGGCATCTGCACTGTAACTCGATTCCCCTCACTGGCTTCTGCACTGGAACTCGATTCCCCTCACTGGCCTCTGCTCTGGAACTTGGTTCTCCTCACTGGCCTCCGCACTGGGACTCGATTCCCCTCACTGGCCTCTGCACTGGGACTCGATTCCCCTCCCTGGCCTCTGCACTGGTACTCGATTCCCCTCACTGGCCTCCCCACTGGGACTCGATTCCCCTCACTGGCTTCTGCACTGGGACTCGATTCCCCTCACTGGCCTCCGCACTGGGACCCGATTCCCTTCACTGGCTTCTGCACTGGGACTCGATTCCCCTCACTGGCCTCTGCACTGGTACTCGATTCCCCTCACTGGCTTCTGCACTGGGACTCGATTCCCCTCACTGGCCTCCGCACTGGGACCCGATTCCCTTCACTGGCCTCCGAACTGGGACTCGATTCCCCTCACTGGCCTCCGCACTGGGACTCGATTCCCCTCACTGGCCTCTGCACTGGGACTCGATTCCCCTCACTGGCCTCTGCACAGGGACTCGATTCCCCTCACTGGCCTCCCCACTGGGACTCGATTCCCCTCACTGGCTTCTGCACTGGGACTCGATTCCCCTCACTGGCCTCTGCACTGGTACTCGATTCCCCTCACTGGCCTCCCCACTGGGACTCGATTGCCCTCACTGGCTTCTGCACTGGGACTCAATTCCCCTCACTGGCCTCCGCACTGGGACCCGATTCCCTTCACTGGCCTCCGCAATGGGACTCGATTCCCCTCACTGGCCTCCGCACTGGGACTCGATTTCCCTCACTGGCCTCTGCACTGGGACTCGATTCCCCTCACTGGCCTCTGCACAGGGACTGGATTCCCCTCACTGACCTCTGCACTGGGACTCGATTCCCCTCACTGGCCTCTGCACTGGGACTCGATTCCCTCACTGGCCTCTGCACTGGGACTCGATTCCCCTCACTGACCTCTGCACTGGGACTCGATTCCCCTCCCTGGCCTCTGCACTGGTACTCGATTCCCCTCACTGGCCTCCGCACTGGGACTCGATTCCCCTCACTGGCCTCTGCACTGGGACTCGATTCCCCTCCCTGGCCTCTGCACTGGTACTCGATTCCCCTCACTGGCCTCTGCACTGGTACTCGATTCCCCTCACTGGCCTCCCCACTGGGACTCGATTCCCCTCACTGGCTTCTGCACTGGGACTCGATTCCCCTCACTGGCCTCCGCACTGGGACCCGATTCCCTTCACTGGCTTCTGCACTGGGACTCGATTCCCCTCACTGGCCTCTGCACTGGTACTCGATTCCCCTCACTGGCCTCTGCACTGGGACTCGATTCCCCTCACTGACCTCCGCACTGGGACTCGATTCCCCACACTGACCTCCGCACTTGGACTCGATTCCCTTCACTCGCCTCCGCACTGGGACTTGATTCCCCTCACTGGCCTCTGCACTGGAACTTGATTCCCCTCACTGGCCTCTGCACTGGGACTCAATTCCCCTCAATGGCCTTCACACTGGGACTCGATTCCCCTCACTGGCCTCCACACTGGGACTTGATTCCCCACACTGACGTCCACACTGGATCTTGATTCCCCTCACTGGCCCCTGCACCAGGACTCGATTCCCCTCACTGGCCTCTGCACTGGGACTCGATTCCCCTCACTGGCCTCTGCACTGGGACTCGATTCCCCTCACTGGCCTCTGCACTGGGACTCGATTCCCTCACTGGCCTCTGCACTGGGACTCGATTCCCCTCACTGACCTCTGCACTGGGACTCGATTCCCCTCACTGGCCTCCGCACTCGGACACAATTCCCCTCACTGGCCTCCGTACTGGGACTCGATTGCCCTCACTGGCCTCTGCACTGGGACTCAATTCCCCTCACTGGCCTCTGCACTGGGACTCAATTCCCCTCAATGGCCTTCACACTGGGACTCGATTCCCCTCACTGGCCTCCACACTGGGACTTGATTCCCCACACTGACGTCCACACTGGAACTTGATTCCCCTCACTGGCCTCTGCACCAGGATTCGATTCCCCTCACTGGCCTCTGCACTGGAACTTGATTCCCCTCACTGGCTTCTGCACTGGGACTCGATTCCCCTCACTGGCCTCCGCACTGGGACTTGATTCCCCACACTGACCTCTGCACTTGGACTCGATTCCGCTCACTGGCCTCCGCACTGGGACTCAATTCCCCTCACTGACCTCTGCACTGGGACTCGATTCCCCTCAATGGCCTCCGCACTGGGACTCAATTCCCCTCACTGGTCTCCGCACTGGGACTCGATTCCCCTCACTGGCCTCTGCACCAGGACTTGTTTCCCCTCACTGGCCTCCGCACTGGGACCCAATTCCCCTCACTGGCCTCTGCACTGGGACTCGATTCCCCTCCCTGGCCTCTGCACTGGTACTCGATTCCCCTCACTGGCCTCTGCACTGGTACTCGATTCCCCTCACTGGCCTCCCCACTGGGACTCGATTCCCCTCACTGGCTTCTGCACTGGGACTCGATTCCCCTCACTGGCCTCCGCACTGGGACCCGATTCCCTTCACTGGCTTCTGCACTGGGACTCGATTCCCCTCACTGGCCTCTGCACTGGTACTCGATTCCCCTCACTGGCCTCTGCACTGGGACTCGATTCCCCTCACTGACCTCCGCACTGGGACTCGATTCCCCACACTGACCTCCGCACTTGGACTCGATTCCCTTCACTCGCCTCCGCACTGGGACTTGATTCCCCTCACTGGCCTCTGCACTGGAACTTGATTCCCCTCACTGGCCTCTGCACTGGGACTCAATTCCCCTCAATGGCCTTCACACTGGGACTTGATTCCCCACACTGACGTCCACACTGGATCTTGATTCCCCTCACTGGCCCCTGCACCAGGACTCGATTCCCCTCACTGGCCTCTGCACTGGGACTCGATTCCCCTCACTGGCCTCTGCACTGGGACTCGATTCCCCTCACTGGCCTCTGCACTGGGACTCGATTCCCTCACTGGCCTCTGCACTGGGACTCGATTCCCCTCACTGACCTCTGCACTGGGACTCGATTCCCCTCACTGGCCTCCGCACTCGGACACAATTCCCCTCACTGGCCTCCGTACTGGGACTCGATTGCCCTCACTGGCCTCTGCACTGGGACTCAATTCCCCTCACTGGCCTCTGCACTGGGACTCAATTCCCCTCAATGGCCTTCACACTGGGACTCGATTCCCCTCACTGGCCTCCACACTGGGACTTGATTCCCCACACTGACGTCCACACTGGAACTTGATTCCCCTCACTGGCCTCTGCACCAGGATTCGATTCCCCTCACTGGCCTCTGCACTGGAACTTGATTCCCCTCACTGGCTTCTGCACTGGGACTCGATTCCCCTCACTGGCCTCCGCACTGGGACTTGATTCCCCACACTGACCTCTGCACTTGGACTCGATTCCGCTCACTGGCCTCCGCACTGGGACTCAATTCCCCTCACTGACCTCTGCACTGGGACTCGATTCCCCTCAATGGCCTCCGCACTGGGACTCAATTCCCCTCACTGGTCTCCGCACTGGGACTCGATTCCCCTCACTGGCCTCTGCACCAGGACTTGTTTCCCCTCACTGGCCTCCGCACTGGGACCCAATTCCCCTCACTGGCCTCTGCACTGGGACTCGATTCTCCTCAATGGCCTTCACACTGGGACTCAATTCCCCTCACTGGTCTCCGCACTGGGACTCGATTCCCCTCACTGGCTTCTGCACTGTAACTCGATTCCCCTCACTGGTTTCTGCACTGGAACTCGATTCCCCTCACTGGCCTCTGCTCTGGAACTTGGTTCTCCTCACTGGCCTCCGCACTGGGACTCGATTCCCCACACTGACCTCCGCACTGGGACTCGATTCCCCTCACTGGCCTCCGCACTGGGACTCGATTCCCCTCACTGGCCTCTGCACTGGGACTCGATTCCCCTCCCTGGCCTCTGCACTGGTACTCGATTCCCCTCACTGGCCTCCCCACTGGGACTCGATTCCCCTCACTGGCTTCTGCACTGGGACTCGATTCCCCTCACTGGCCTCCGCACTGGGACCCGATTCCCTTCACTGGCTTCTGCACTGGGACTCGATTCCCCTCACTGGCCTCTGCACTGGTACTCGATTCCCCTCACTGGCTTCTGCACTGGGACTCGATTCCCCTCACTGGCCTCCGCACTGGGACCCGATTCCCTTCACTGGCCTCCGAACTGGGACTCGATTCCCCTCACTGGCCTCCGCACTGGGATTCGATTCCCCTCACTGGCCTCTGCACTGGGACTCGATTCCCCTCACTGGCCTCTGCACAGGGACTCGATTCCCCTCACTGGCCTCCCCACTGGGACTCGATTCCCCTCACTGGCTTCTGCACTGGGACTCGATTCCCCTCACTGGCCTCTGCACTGGTACTCGATTCCCCTCACTGGCCTCCCCACTGGGACTCGATTGCCCTCACTGGCTTCTGCACTGGGACTCAATTCCCCTCACTGGCCTCCGCACTGGGACCCGATTCCCTTCACTGGCCTCCGCAATGGGACTCGATTCCCCTCACTGGCCTCCGCACTGGGACTCGATTTCCCTCACTGGCCTCCGCACTGGGACTCGATTTCCCTCACTGGCCTCTGCACTGGGACTCGATTCCCCTCACTGGCCTCTGCACAGGGACTGGATTCCCCTCACTGACCTCTGCACTGGGACTCGATTCCCCTCACTGGCCTCTGCACTGGGACTCGATTCCCTCACTGGCCTCTGCACTGGGACTCGATTCCCCTCACTGGCCTCCGCACTCGGACACAATTCCCCTCACTGGCCTCCGTACTGGGACTCGATTCCCCTCACTGGCCTCTGCACTGGGACTCGATTCCCCTCACTGGCCTCCCCACTGGGACTCGATTCCCCTCACTGGCTTCTGCACTGGGACTCGATTCCCCTCACTGGCCTCCGCACTGGGACCCGATTCCCTTCACTGGCCTCCGAACTGGGACTCGATTCCCCTCACTGGCCTCCGCACTGGGACTCGATTCCCCTCACTGGCCTCTGCACTGGGACTCGATTCCCCTCACTGGCCTCTGCACAGGGACTCGATTCCCCTCACTGGCCTCTCCACTGGGACTCGATTCCCCTCACTGGCTTCTGCACTGGGACTCGATTCCCCTCACTGGCCCCTGCACTGGTACTCGATTCCCCTCACTGGCCTCCCCACAGGGACTCGATTCCCCTCACTGGCTTCTGCACTGGGACTCGATTCCCCTCACTGGCCTCCGCACTGGGACCCGATTCCCTTCACTGGCCTCCGCACTGGGACTCGATTCCCCTCACTGGCCTCCGCACTGGGACTCGATTCCCCTCACTGGCCTCTGCACAGGGACTCGATTCCCCTCACTGGCCTCTGCACTGGGACTCGATTCCCCTCACTGGCCTCTGCACTGGGACTCGATTCCCTCACTGGCCTCTGCACTGGGACTCGATTCCCCTCACTGACCTCTGCACTGGGACTCGATTCACCTCACTGGCCTCCGCACTCGGACACAATTCCCCTCACTGGCCTCCGTACTGGGACTCGATTCCCCTCACTGGCCTCTGCACTGGGACTCGATTCCCCTCACTGGCCTCCGCACTGGGACTCAATTCCCCTCACTGGCTCTGCACTGGGACTCGATTCCCCTCACTGGCCCCCGCACTGGGACTCGATTCCCCAAACTGACCTCCGCACTGGGACTCGATTCCGCTCACTGGCCTCCGCACTGGGACTCGATTCCCCTCACTGACCTCTGCACTGTGACTCGATTCCCCTCACTGGCCTCCGCACTGGGACTCGATTCCCCTCACTGGCCTCCGCACTGGGACTCGATTCCCCTCACTGGCCTCTGCACTGGGACTCGATTCCCCTCACTGACCTCCGCACTGGGACTCGATTCCCCACACTGACCTCCGCACTTGGACTCGATTCCGCTCACTGGCCTCCGCACTGGGACTCGATTCCCCTCACTAGCCTCCGCACTGGGACTCGATTCCCCTCACTAGCCTCCGCACTGGGACTCGATTCCCCTCACTGGCCTCCCCACTGGGACTCGATTCCCCTCACTGGCTTCTGCACTGGGACTCGATTCCCCTCACTGGCCTCTGCACTGGTACTCGATTCCCCTCACTGGCCTCCCCACTGGGACTCGATTCCCCTCACTGGCTTCTGCACTGGGACTCGATTCCCCTCACTGGCCTCCGCACTGGGACCCGATTCCCTTCACTGGCCTCCGCACTGGGACTCGATTCCCCTCACTGGCCTCCGCACTGGGACTCGATTCCCCTCACTGGCCTCTGCACAGGGACTCGATTCCCCTCACTGGCCTCTGCACTGGGACTCGATTCCCCTCACTGGCCTCTGCACTGGGACTCGATTCCCTCACTGGCCTCTGCACTGGGACTCGATTCCCCTCACTGACCTCTGCACTGGGACTCGATTCCCCTCACTGGCCTCCGCACTCGGACACAATTCCCCTCACTGGCCTCCGTACTGGGACTCGATTCCCCTCACTGGCCTCTGCACTGGGACTCGATTCCCCTCACTGGCCTCCGCACTGGGACTCAATTCCCCTCACTGGCTCTGCACTGGGACTCGATTCCCCTCACTGGCCACCGCACTGGGACTCGATTCCCCAAACTGACCTCCGCACTGGGACTCGATTCCGCTCACTGGCCTCCGCACTGGGACTCGATTCCCCTCACTGGCCTCTGCACTGTGACTCGATTCCCCTCACTGGCCTCCGCACTGGGACTCGATTCTCCTCACTGACCTCCGCACTGGGACTCGATTCCCCTCACTGACCTCCGCACTGGGACTCGATTCCCCTCACTGGCCTCCGCACTTGGACTCGATTCCCCTCACTGGCCTCCGCACTGGGACTCGATTCCCCTCACTGGCCTCTGCACTGGGACTCGATTCCCCTCACTGACCTCCGCACTGGGACTCGATTCCCCACACTGACCTCCGCACTTGGACTCGATTCCCTTCACTCGCCTCCGCACTGGGACTTGATTCCCCTCACTGGCCTCTGCACTGGAACTTGATTCCCCTCACTGGCCTCTGCACTGGGACTCAATTCCCCTCAATGGCCTTCACACTGGGACTCGATTCCCCTCACTGGCCTCCACACTGGGACTTGATTCCCCACACTGACGTCCACACTGGAACTTGATTCCCCTCACTGGCCTCTGCACCAGGACTCGATTCCCCTCACTGGCCTCTGCACTGGGACTCGATTCCCCTCACTGGCCTCTGCACTGGGACTCGATTCCCCTCACTGGCCTCTGCACTGGGACTCGATTCCCTCACTGGCCTCTGCACTGGGACTCGATTCCCCTCACTAACCTCTGCACTGGGACTCGATTCCCCTCACTGGCCTCCGCACTCGGACACAATTCCCCTCACTGGCCTCCGTACTGGGACTCGATTGCCCTCACTGGCCTCTGCACTGGGACTCAATTCCCCTCACTGGCCTCTGCACTGGGACTCAATTCCCCTCAATGGCCTTCACACTGGGACTCGATTCCCCTCACTGGCCTCCACACTGGGACTTGATTCCCCACACTGACGTCCACACTGGAACTTGATTCCCCTCACTGGCCTCTGCACCAGGATTCGATTCCCCTCACTGGCCTCTGCACTGGAACTTGATTCCCCTCACTGGCTTCTGCACTGGGACTCGATTCCCCTCACTGGCCTCCGCACTGGGACTTGATTCCCCACACTGACCTCTGCACTTGGACTCGATTCCGCTCACTGGCCTCCGCACTGGGACTCAATTCCCCTCACTGACCTCTGCACTGGGACTCGATTCCCCTCAATGGCCTCCGCACTGGGACTCAATTCCCCTCACTGGCCTCCGCACTGGGACCCAATTCCCCTCACTGGCCTCTGCACTGGGACTCGATTCTCCTCAATGGCCTTCACACTGGGACTCAATTCCCCTCACTGGTCTCCGCACTGGGACTCGATTCCCCTCACTGGCTTCTGCACTGTAACTCGATTCCCCTCACTGGCTTCTGCACTGGAACTCGATTCCCCTCACTGGCCTCTGCTCTGGAACTTGGTTCTCCTCACTGGCCTCCGCACTGGGACTCGATTCCCCACACTGACCTCCGCACTGGGACTCGATTCCCCTCACTGGCCTCCGCACTGGGACTCGATTCCCCTCACTGGCCTCTGCACTGGGACTCGATTCCCCTCCCTGGCCTCTGCACTGGTACTCGATTCCCCTCCCTGGCCTCTGCACTGGTACTCGATTCCCCTCACTGGCCTCCCCACTGGGACTCGATTCCCCTCACTGGCTTCTGCACTGGGACTCGATTCCCCTCACTGGCCTCCGCACTGGGACCCGATTCCCTTCACTGGCTTCTGCACTGGGACTCGATTCCCCTCACTGGCCTCTGCACTGGTACTCGATTCCCCTCACTGGCTTCTGCACTGGGACTCGATTCCCCTCACTGGCCTCCGCACTGGGACCCGATTCCCTTCACTGGCCTCCGAACTGGGACTCGATTCCCCTCACTGGCCTCCGCACTGGGACTCGATTCCCCTCACTGGCCTCTGCACTGGGACTCGATTCCCCTCACTGACCTCTGCACAGGGACTCGATTCCCCTCACTGGCCTCCCCACTGGGACTCGATTCCCCTCACTGGCTTCTGCACTGGGACTCGATTCCCCTCACTGGCCTCTGCACTGGTACTCGATTCCCCTCACTGGCCTCCCCACTGGGACTCGATTGCCCTCACTGGCTTCTGCACTGGGACTCAATTCCCCTCACTGGCCTCCGCACTGGGACTCGATTCCCTTCACTGGCCTCCGCTATGGGACTCGATTCCCCTCACTGGCCTCCGCACTGGGACTCGATTTCCCTCACTGGCCTCTGCACTGGGACTCGATTCCCCTCACTGGCCTCTGCACAGGGACTGGATTCCCCTCACTGACCTCTGCACTGGGACTCGATTCCCCTCACTGGCCTCTGCACTGGGACTCGATTCCCTCACTGGCCTCTGCACTGGGACTCGATTCCCCTCACTGACCTCTGCACTGGGACTCGATTCCCCTCACTGGCCTCTGCACTGGTACTCGATTCCCCTCACTGGCCTCCGCACTGGGACTCGATTCCCCTCACTGGCCTCTGCACTGGGACTCGATTCCCCTCCCTGGCCTCTGCACTGGTACTCGATTCCCCTCACTGGCCTCTGCACTGGTACTCGATTCCCCTCACTGGCCTCCCCGCTGGGACTCGATTCCCCTCACTGGCTTCTGCACTGGGACTCGATTCCCCTCACTGGCCTCCGCACTGGGACCCGATTCCCTTCACTGGCTTCTGCACTGGGACTCGATTCCCCTCACTGGCCTCTGCACTGGTACTCGATTCCCCTCACTGGCCTCTGCACTGGGACTCGATTCCCCTCACTGACCTCCGCACTGGGACTCGATTCCCCACACTGACCTCCGCACTTGGACTCGATTCCCTTCACTCGCCTCCGCACTGGGACTTGATTCCCCTCACTGGCCTCTGCACTGGAACTTGATTCCCCTCACTGGCCTCTGCACTGGGAATCAATTCCCCTCAATGGCCTTCACACTGGGACTCGATTCCCCTCACTGGCCTCCACACTGGGACTTGATTCCCCACACTGACGTCCACACTGGATCTTGATTCCCCACACTGACCTCCGCACTTGGACTCGATTCCGCTCACTGGCCTCCGCACTGGGACTCGATTCCCCTCACTAGCCTCCGCACTGGGACTCGATTCCCCTCACTAGCCTCCGCACTGGGACTCGATTCCCCTCACTGGCCTCCCCACTGGGACTCGATTCCCCTCACTGGCTTCTGCACTGGGACTCGATTCCCCTCACTGGCCTCTGCACTGGTACTCGATTCCCCTCACTGGCCTCCCCACTGGGACTCGATTCCCCTCACTGGCTTCTGCACTGGGACTCGATTCCCCTCACTGGCCTCCGCACTGGGACCCGATTCCCTTCACTGGCCTCCGCACTGGGACTCGATTCCCCTCACTGGCCTCCGCACTGGGACTCGATTCCCCTCACTGGCCTCTGCACAGGGACTCGATTCCCCTCACTGGCCTCTGCACTGGGACTCGATTCCCCTCACTGGCCTCTGCACTGGGACTCGATTCCCTCACTGGCCTCTGCACTGGGACTCGATTCCCCTCACTGACCTCTGCACTGGGACTCGATTCCCCTCACTGGCCTCCGCACTCGGACACAATTCCCCTCACTGGCCTCCGTACTGGGACTCGATTCCCCTCACTGGCCTCTGCACTGGGACTCGATTCCCCTCACTGGCCTCCGCACTGGGACTCAATTCCCCTCACTGGCTCTGCACTGGGACTCGATTCCCCTCACTGGCCACCGCACTGGGACTCGATTCCCCAAACTGACCTCCGCACTGGGACTCGATTCCGCTCACTGGCCTCCGCACTGGGACTCGATTCCCCTCACTGGCCTCTGCACTGTGACTCGATTCCCCTCACTGGCCTCCGCACTGGGACTCGATTCTCCTCACTGACCTCCGCACTGGGACTCGATTCCCCTCACTGACCTCCGCACTGGGACTCGATTCCCCTCACTGGCCTCCGCACTTGGACTCGATTCCCCTCACTGGCCTCCGCACTGGGACTCGATTCCCCTCACTGGCCTCTGCACTGGGACTCGATTCCCCTCACTGACCTCCGCACTGGGACTCGATTCCCCACACTGACCTCAGCACTTGGACTCGATTCCCTTCACTCGCCTCCGCACTGGGACTTGATTCCCCTCACTGGCCTCTGCACTGGAACTTGATTCCCCTCACTGGCCTCTGCACTGGGACTCAATTCCCCTCAATGGCCTTCACACTGGGACTCGATTCCCCTCACTGGCCTCCACACTGGGACTTGATTCCCCACACTGACGTCCACACTGGATCTTGATTCCCCTCACTGGCCCCTGCACCAGGACTCGATTCCCCTCACTGGCCTCTGCACTGGGACTCGATTCCCCTCACTGGCCTCTGCACTGGGACTCGATTCCCCTCACTGGCCTCTGCACTGGGACTCGATTCCCTCACTGGCCTCTGCACTGGGACTCGATTCCCCTCACTGACCTCTGCACTGGGACTCGATTCCCCTCACTGGCCTCCGCACTCGGACACAATTCCCCTCACTGGCCTCCGTACTGGGACTCGATTGCCCTCACTGGCCTCTGCACTGGGACTCAATTCCCCTCACTGGCCTCTGCACTGGGACTCAATTCCCCTCAATGGCCTTCACACTGGGACTCGATTCCCCTCACTGGCCTCCACACTGGGACTTGATTCCCCACACTGACGTCCACACTGGAACTTGATTCCCCTCACTGGCCTCTGCACCAGGATTCGATTCCCCTCACTGGCCTCTGCACTGGAACTTGATTCCCCTCACTGGCTTCTGCACTGGGACTCGATTCCCCTCACTGGCCTCCGCACTGGGACTTGATTCCCCACACTGACCTCTGCACTTGGACTCGATTCCGCTCACTGGCCTCCGCACTGGGACTCAATTCCCCTCACTGACCTCTGCACTGGGACTCGATTCCCCTCAATGGCCTCCGCACTGGGACTCAATTCCCCTCACTGGCCTCCGCACTGGGACCCAATTCCCCTCACTGGCCTCTGCACTGGGACTCGATTCTCCTCAATGGCCTTCACACTGGGACTCAATTCCCCTCACTGGTCTCCGCACTGGGACTCGATTCCCCTCACTGGCTTCTGCACTGTAACTCGATTCCCCTCACTGGCTTCTGCACTGGAACTCGATTCCCCTCACTGGCCTCTGCTCTGGAACTTGGTTCTCCTCACTGGCCTCCGCACTGGGACTCGATTCCCCACACTGACCTCAGCACTGGGACTCGATTCCCCTCACTGGCCTCCGCACTGGGACTCGATTCCCCTCACTGGCCTCTGCACTGGGACTCGATTCCCCTCCCTGGCCTCTGCACTGGTACTCGATTCCCCTCCCTGGCCTCTGCACTGGTACTCGATTCCCCTCACTGGCCTCCCCACTGGGACTCGATTCCCCTCACTGGCTTCTGCACTGGGACTCGATTCCCCTCACTGGCCTCTGCACTGGTACTCGATTCCCCTCACTGGCCTCCCCACTGGGACTCGATTGCCCTCACTGGCCTCTGCACTGGTACTCGATTCCCCTCACTGGCTTCTGCACTGGGACTCGATTCCCCTCACTGGCCTCCGCACTGGGACCCGATTCCCTTCACTGGCCTCCGAACTGGGACTCGATTCCCCTCACTGGCCTCCGCACTGGGACTCGATTCCCCTCACTGGCCTCTGCACTGGGACTCGATTCCCCTCACTGACCTCTGCACAGGGACTCGATTCCCCTCACTGGCCTCCCCACTGGGACTCGATTCCCCTCACTGGCTTCTGCACTGGGACTCGATTCCCCTCACTGGCCTCTGCACTGGTACTCGATTCCCCTCACTGGCCTCCCCACTGGGACTCGATTGCCCTCACTGGCTTCTGCACTGGGACTCAATTCCCCTCACTGGCCTCCGCACTGGGACCCGATTCCCTTCACTGGCCTCCGCTATGGGACTCGATTCCCCTCACTGGCCTCCGCACTGGGACTCGATTTCCCTCACTGGCCTCTGCACTGGGACTCGATTCCCCTCACTGGCCTCTGCACAGGGACTGGATTCCCCTCACTGACCTCTGCACTGGGACTCGATTCCCCTCACTGGCCTCTGCACTGGGACTCGATTCCCTCACTGGCCTCTGCACTGGGACTCGATTCCCCTCACTGACCTCTGCACTGGGACTCGATTCCCCTCACTGGCCTCTGCACTGGTACTCGATTCCCCTCACTGGCCTCCGCACTGGGACTCGATTCCCCTCACTGGCCTCTGCACTGGGACTCGATTCCCCTCCCTGGCCTCTGCACTGGTACTCGATTCCCCTCACTGGCCTCTGCACTGGTACTCGATTCCCCTCACTGGCCTCCCCGCTGGGACTCGATTCCCCTCACTGGCTTCTGCACTGGGACTCGATTCCCCTCACTGGCCTCCGCACTGGGACCCGATTCCCTTCACTGGCTTCTGCACTGGGACTCGATTCCCCTCACTGGCCTCTGCACTGGTACTCGATTCCCCTCACTGGCCTCTGCACTGGGACTCGATTCCCCTCACTGACCTCCGCACTGGTACTCGATTCCCCTCACTGGCCTCCCCGCTGGGACTCGATTCCCCTCACTGGCTTCTGCACTGGGACTCGATTCCCCTCACTGGCCTCCGCACTGGGACCCGATTCCCTTCACTGGCTTCTGCACTGGGACTCGATTCCCCTCACTGGCCTCTGCACTGGTACTCGATTCCCCTCACTGGCCTCTGCACTGGGACTCGATTCCCCTCACTGACCTCCGCACTGGGACTTGATTCCCCTCACTGGCCTCTGCACTGGAACTTGATTCCCCTCACTGGCCTCTGCACTGGGACTCAATTCCCCTCAATGGCCTTCACACTGGGACTCGATTCCCCTCACTGGCCTCCACACTGGGACTTGATTCCCCACACTGACGTCCACACTGGATCTTGATTCCCCACACTGACCTCCGCACTTGGACTCGATTCCGCTCACTGGCCTCCGCACTGGGACTCGATTCCCCTCACTAGCCTCCGCACTGGGACTCGATTCCCCTCACTAGCCTCCGCACTGGGACTCGATTCCCCTCACTGGCCTCCCCACTGGGACTCGATTCCCCTCACTGGCTTCTGCACTGGGACTCGATTCCCCTCACTGGCCTCTGCACTGGTACTCGATTCCCCTCACTGGCCTCCCCACTGGGACTCGATTCCCCTCACTGGCTTCTGCACTGGGACTCGATTCCCCTCACTGGCCTCCGCACTGGGACCCGATTCCCTTCACTGGCCTCCGCACTGGGACTCGATTCCCCTCACTGGCCTCCGCACTGGGACTCGATTCCCCTCACTGGCCTCTGCACAGGGACTCGATTCCCCTCACTGGCCTCTGCACTGGGACTCGATTCCCCTCACTGGCCTCTGCACTGGGACTCGATTCCCTCACTGGCCTCTGCACTGGGACTCGATTCCCCTCACTGACCTCTGCACTGGGACTCGATTCCCCTCACTGACCTCTGCACAGGGACTCGATTCCCCTCACTGGCCTCCCCACTGGGACTCGATTCCCCTCACTGGCTTCTGCACTGGGACTCGATTCCCCTCACTGGCCTCTGCACTGGTACTCGATTCCCCTCACTGGCCTCCCCACTGGGACTCGATTGCCCTCACTGGCTTCTGCACTGGGACTCAATTCCCCTCACTGGCCTCCGCACTGGGACCCGATTCCCTTCACTGGCCTCCGCAATGGGACTCGATTCCCCTCACTGGCCTCCGCACTGGGACTCGATTTCCCTCACTGGCCTCTGCACTGGGACTCGATTCCCCTCACTGGCCTCTGCACAGGGACTGGATTCCCCTCACTGACCTCTGCACTGGGACTCGATTCCCCTCACTGGCCTCTGCACTGGGACTCGATTCCCTCACTGGCCTCTGCACTGGGACTCGATTCCCCTCACTGACCTCTGCACTGGGACTCGATTCCCCTCACTGGCCTCTGCACTGGTACTCGATTCCCCTCACTGGCCTCCGCACTGGGACTCGATTCCCCTCACTGGCCTCTGCACTGGGACTCGATTCCCCTCACTGGCCTCCGCACTGGGACCCGATTCCCTTCACTGGCTTCTGCACTGGGACTCGATTCCCCTCACTGGCCTCTGCACTGGTACTCGATTCCCCTCACTGGCCTCTGCACTGGGACTCGATTCCCCTCACTGACCTCCGCACTGGGACTCGATTCCCCACACTGACCTCCGCACTTGGACTCGATTCCCTTCACTCGCCTCCGCACTGGGACTTGATTCCCCTCACTGGCCTCTGCACTGGAACTTGATTCCCCTCACTGGCCTCTGCACTGGGACTCAATTCCCCTCAATGGCCTTCACACTGGGACTCGATTCCCCTCACTGGCCTCCACACTGGGACTCGATTCCCCTCACTGGCCTCTGCACTGGGACTCGATTCCCCTCACTGGCCTCTGCACTGGGACTCGATTCCCCTCACTGGCCTCTGCACTGGGACTCGATTCCCTCACTGGCCTCTGCACTGGGACTCGATTCCCCTCACTGACCTCTGCACTGGGACTCGATTCCCCTCACTGGCCTCCGCACTCGGACACAATTCCCCTCACTGGCCTCCGTACTGGGACTCGATTGCCCTCACTGGCCTCTGCACTGGGACTCAATTCCCCTCACTGGCCTCTGCACTGGGACTCAATTCCCCTCAATGGCCTTCACACTGGGACTCGATTCCCCTCACTGGCCTCCACACTGGGACTTGATTCCCCACACTGACGTCCACACTGGAACTTGATTCCCCTCACTGGCCTCTGCACCAGGATTCGATTCCCCTCACTGGCCTCTGCACTGGAACTTGATTCCCCTCACTGGCTTCTGCACTGGGACTCGATTCCCCTCACTGGCCTCCGCACTGGGACTTGATTCCCCACACTGACCTCTGCACTTGGACTCGATTCCGCTCACTGGCCTCCGCACTGGGACTCAATTCCCCTCACTGACCTCTGCACTGGGACTCGATTCCCCTCAATGGCCTCCGCACTGGGACTCAATTCCCCTCACTGGCCTCCGCACTGGGACTCGATTCCCCTCACTGGCCTCTGCACTGGGACTCGATTCCCCTCCCTGGCCTCTGCACTGGTACTCGATTCCCCTCACTGGCCTCTGCACTGGTACTCGATTCCCCTCACTGGCCTCCCCACTGGGACTCGATTCCCCTCACTGGCTTCTGCACTGGGACTCGATTCCCCTCACTGGCCTCCGCACTGGGACCCGATTCCCTTCACTGGCTTCTGCACTGGGACTCGATTCCCCTCACTGGCCTCTGCACTGGTACTCGATTCCCCTCACTGGCTTCTGCACTGGGACTCGATTCCCCTCACTGGCCTCCGCACTGGGACCCGATTCCCTTCACTGGCCTCCGAATTGGGACTCGATTCCCCTCACTGGCCTCCGCACTGGGACTCGATTCCCCTCACTGGCCTCTGCACTGGGACTCGATTCCCCTCACTGGCCTCTGCACAGGGACTCGATTCCCCTCACTGGCCTCCCCACTGGGACTCGATTCCCCTCACTGGCTTCTGCACTGGGACTCGATTCCCCTCACTGGCCTCTGCACTGGTACTCGATTCCCCTCACTGGCCTCCCCACTGGGACTCGATTGCCCTCACTGGCTTCTGCACTGGGACTCAATTCCCCTCACTGGCCTCCGCACTGGGACCCGATTCCCTTCACTGGCCTCCGCAATGGGACTCGATTCCCCTCACTGGCCTCCGCACTGGGACTCGATTTCCCTCACTGGCCTCTGCACTGGGACTCGATTCCCCTCACTGGCCTCTGCACAGGGACTGGATTCCCCTCACTGACCTCTGCACTGGGACTCGATTCCCCTCACTGGCCTCTGCACTGGGACTCGATTCCCTCACTGGCCTCTGCACTGGGACTCGATTCCCCTCACTGACCTCTGCACTGGGACTCGATTCCCCTCACTGGCCTCTGCACTGGTACTCGATTCCCCTCACTGGCCTCCGCACTGGGACTCGATTCCCCTCACTGGCCTCTGCACTGGGACTCGATTCCCCTCACTGGCCTCCGCACTGGGACCCGATTCCCTTCACTGGCTTCTGCACTGGGACTCGATTCCCCTCACTGGCCTCTGCACTGGTACTCGATTCCCCTCACTGGCCTCTGCACTGGGACTCGATTCCCCTCACTGACCTCCGCACTGGGACTCGATTCCCCACACTGACCTCCGCACTTGGACTCGATTCCCTTCACTCGCCTCCGCACTGGGACTTGATTCCCCTCACTGGCCTCTGCACTGGAACTTGATTCCCCTCACTGGCCTCTGCACTGGGACTCAATTCCCCTCAATGGCCTTCACACTGGGACTCGATTCCCCTCACTGGCCTCCACACTGGGACTCGATTCCCCTCACTGGCCTCTGCACTGGGACTCGATTCCCCTCACTGGCCTCTGCACTGGGACTCGATTCCCCTCACTGGCCTCTGCACTGGGACTCGATTCCCTCACTGGCCTCTGCACTGGGACTCGATTCCCCTCACTGACCTCTGCACTGGGACTCGATTCCCCTCACTGGCCTCCGCACTCGGACACAATTCCCCTCACTGGCCTCCGTACTGGGACTCGATTGCCCTCACTGGCCTCTGCACTGGGACTCAATTCCCCTCACTGGCCTCTGCACTGGGACTCAATTCCCCTCAATGGCCTTCACACTGGGACTCGATTCCCCTCACTGGCCTCCACACTGGGACTTGATTCCCCACACTGACGTCCACACTGGAACTTGATTCCCCTCACTGGCCTCTGCACCAGGATTCGATTCCCCTCACTGGCCTCTGCACTGGAACTTGATTCCCCTCACTGGCTTCTGCACTGGGACTCGATTCCCCTCACTGGCCTCCGCACTGGGACTTGATTCCCCACACTGACCTCTGCACTTGGACTCGATTCCGCTCACTGGCCTCCGCACTGGGACTCAATTCCCCTCACTGACCTCTGCACTGGGACTCGATTCCCCTCAATGGCCTCCGCACTGGGACTCAATTCCCCTCACTGGTCTCCGCACTGGGACTCGATTCCCCTCACTGGCCTCTGCACCAGGACTTGTTTCCCCTCACTGGCCTCCGCACTGGGACCCAATTCCCCTCACTGGCCTCTGCACTGGGACTCGATTCTCCTCAATGGCCTTCACACTGGGACTCAATTCCCCTCACTGGTCTCCGCACTGGGACTCGATTCCCCTCACTGGCTTCTGCACTGTAACTCGATTCCCCTCACTGGCTTCTGCACTGGAACTCGATTCCCCTCACTGGCCTCTGCTCTGGAACTTGGTTCTCCTCACTGGCCTCCGCACTGGGACTCGATTCCCCACACTGACCTCCGCACTGGGACTCGATTCCCCTCACTGGCCTCCGCACTGGGACTCGATTCCCCTCACTGGCCTCTGCACTGGGACTCGATTCCCCTCCCTGGCCTCTGCACTGGTACTCGATTCCCCTCACTGGCCTCTGCACTGGTACTCGATTCCCCTCACTGGCCTCCCCACTGGGACTCGATTCCCCTCACTGGCCTCTGCACTGGTACTCGATTCCCCTCACTGGCTTCTGCACTGGGACTCGATTCCCCTCACTGGCCTCCGCACTGGGACCCGATTCCCTTCACTGGCCTCCGAACTGGGACTCGATTCCCCTCACTGGCCTCCGCACTGGGACTCGATTCCCCTCACTGGCCTCTGCACTGGGACTCGATTCCCCTCACTGGCCTCTGCACAGGGACTCGATTCCCCTCACTGGCCTCCCCACTGGGACTCGATTCCCCTCACTGGCTTCTGCACTGGGACTCGATTCCCCTCACTGGCCTCTGCACTGGTACTCGATTCCCCTCACTGGCCTCCCCACTGGGACTCGATTGCCCTCACTGGCTTCTGCACTGGGACTCAATTCCCCTCACTGGCCTCCGCACTGGGACCCGATTCCCTTCACTGGCCTCCGCAATGGGACTCGATTCCCCTCACTGGCCTCCGCACTGGGACTCGATTTCCCTCACTGGCCTCTGCACTGGGACTCGATTCCCCTCACTGGCCTCTGCACAGGGACTGGATTCCCCTCACTGACCTCTGCACTGGGACTCGATTCCCCTCACTGGCCTCTGCACTGGGACTCGATTCCCTCACTGGCCTCTGCACTGGGACTCGATTCCCCTCACTGACCTCTGCACTGGGACTCGATTCCCCTCACTGGCCTCCGCACTCGGACACAATTCCCCTCACTGGCCTCCGTACTGGGACTCGATTCCCCTCACTGGCCTCTGCACTGGGACTCGATTCCCCTCACTGGCCTCCCCACTGGGACTCGATTCCCCTCACTGGCTTCTGCACTGGGACTCGATTCCCCTCACTGGCCTCCGCACTGGGACCCGATTCCCTTCACTGGCCTCCGAACTGGGACTCGATTCCCCTCACTGGCCTCCGCACTGGGACTCGATTCCCCTCACTGGCCTCTGCACTGGGACTCGATTCCCCTCACTGGCCTCTGCACAGGGACTCGATTCCCCTCACTGGCCTCCCCACTGGGACTCGATTCCCCTCACTGGCTTCTGCACTGGGACTCGATTCCCCTCACTGGCCTCTGCACTGGTACTCGATTCCCCTCACTGGCCTCCCCACTGGGACTCGATTCCCCTCACTGGCTTCTGCACTGGGACTCGATTCCCCTCACTGGCCTCCGCACTGGGACCCGATTCCCTTCACTGGCCTCCGCACTGGGACTCGATTCCCCTCACTGGCCTCCGCACTGGGACTCGATTCCCCTCACTGGCCTCTGCACAGGGACTCGATTCCCCTCACTGGCCTCTGCACTGGGACTCGATTCCCCTCACTGGCCTCTGCACTGGGACTCGATTCCCTCACTGGCCTCTGCACTGGGACTCGATTCCCCTCACTGACCTCTGCACTGGGACTCGATTCCCCTCACTGGCCTCCGCACTCGGACACAATTCCCCTCACTGGCCTCCGTACTGGGACTCGATTCCCCTCACTGGCCTCTGCACTGGGACTCGATTCCCCTCACTGGCCTCCGCACTGGGACTCAATTCCCCTCACTGGCTCTGCACTGGGACTCGATTCCCCTCACTGGCCCCCGCACTGGGACTCGATTCCCCAAACTGACCTCCGCACTGGGACTCGATTCCGCTCACTGGCCTCCGCACTGGGACTCGATTCCCCTCACTGACCTCTGCACTGTGACTCGATTCCCCTCACTGGCCTCCGCACTGGGACTCGATTCCCCTCACTGGCCTCCGTACTGGGACTCGATTCCCCTCACTGGCCTCCGCACTTGGACTCGATTCCCCTCACTGGCCTCCGCACTGGGACTCGATTCCCCTCACTGGCCTCTGCACTGGGACTCGATTCCCCTCACTGACCTCCGCACTGGGACTCGATTCCCCACACTGACCTCCGCACTTGGACTCGATTCCGCTCACTGTCCTCCGCACTGGGACTCGATTCCCCTCACTAGCCTCCGCACTGGGACTCAATTCCCCTCACTGGCCTCCGCACTGGGACTCGATTCCGCTCACTGGCCTCCGCACTGGGACCCGATTCCCTTCACTCGCCTCCGCACTGGGACTTGATTCCCCTCACTGGCCTCTGCAATGGAACTTGATTCCCCTCACTGGCCTCTGCACTGGGACTCAATTCCCCTCAATGGCCTTCACACTGGGACTCGATTCCCCTCACTGGCCTCCACACTGGGACTTGATTCCCCACACTGACGTCCACACTGGAACTTGATTCCCCTCACTGGCCTCTGCACCAGGACTCGATTCCCCTCACTGGCCTCTGCACTGGGACTCGATTCCCCTCACTGGCCTCTGCACTGGGACTCGATTCCCCTCACTGGCCTCTGCACTGGGACTCGATTCCCTCACTGGCCTCTGCACTGGGACTCGATTCCCCTCACTGACCTCTGCACTGGGACTCGATTCCCCTCACTGGCCTCCGCACTCGGACACAATTCCCCTCACTGGCCTCCGTACTGGGACTCGATTGCCCTCACTGGCCTCTGCACTGGGACTCAATTCCCCTCACTGGCCTCTGCACTGGGACTCAATTCCCCTCAATGGCCTTCACACTGGGACTCGATTCCCCTCACTGGCCTCCACACTGGGACTTGATTCCCCACACTGACGTCCACACTGGAACTTGATTCCCCTCACTGGCCTCTGCACCAGGATTCGATTCCCCTCACTGGCCTCTGCACTGGGACTCGATTCCCCTCACTGGCCTCTGCACAGGGACTCGATTCCCCTCACTGGCCTCCCCACTGGGACTCGATTCCCCTCACTGGCCTCTGCACCAGGACTTGTTTCCCCTCACTGGCCTCCGCACTGGGACCCAATTCCCCTCACTGGCCTCTGCACTGGGACTCGATTCCCCTCACTGGCCTCTGCACAGGGACTCGATTCCCCTCACTGGCCTCCCCACTGGGACTCGATTCCCCTCACTGGCCTCTGCACCAGGACTTGTTTCCCCTCACTGGCCTCCGCACTGGGACCCAATTCCCCTCACTGGCCTCTGCACTGGGACTCGATTCTCCTCAATGGCCTTCACACTGGGACTCAATTCCCCTCACTGGTCTCCGCACTGGGACTCGATTCCCCTCACTGGCTTCTGCACTGTAACTCGATTCCCCTCACTGGCTTCTGCACTGGAACTCGATTCCCCTCACTGGCCTCTGCTCTGGAACTTGGTTCTCCTCACTGGCCTCCGCACTGGGACTCGATTCCCCACACTGACCTCCGCACTGGGACTCGATTCCCCTCACTGGCCTCCGCACTGGGACTCGATTCCCCTCACTGGCCTCTGCACTGGGACTCGATTCCCCTCCCTGGCCTCTGCACTGGTACTCGATTCCCCTCACTGGCCTCTGCACTGGTACTCGATTCCCCTCACTGGCCTCCCCACTGGGACTCGATTCCCCTCACTGGCCTCTGCACTGGTACTCGATTCCCCTCACTGGCTTCTGCACTGGGACTCGATTCCCCTCACTGACCTCCGCACTGGGACCCGATTCCCTTCACTGGCCTCCGAACTGGGACTCGATTCCCCTCACTGGCCTCCGCACTGGGACTCGATTCCCCTCACTGGCCTCTGCACTGGGACTCGATTCCCCTCACTGGCCTCTGCACAGGGACTCGATTCCCCTCACTGGCCTCCCCACTGGGACTCGATTCCCCTCACTGGCTTCTGCACTGGGACTCGATTCCCCTCACTGGCCTCTGCACTGGTACTCGATTCCCCTCACTGGCCTCCCCACTGGGACTCGATTGCACTCACTGGCTTCTGCACTGGGACTCAATTCCCCTCACTGGCCTCCGCACTGGGACCCGATTCCCTTCACTGGCCTCCGCAATGGGACTCGATTCCCCTCACTGGCTTCTGCACTGGGACTCGATTTCCCTCACTGGCCTCTGCACTGGGACTCGATTCCCCTCACTGGCCTCTGCACAGGGACTGGATTCCCCTCACTGACCTCTGCACTGGGACTCGATTCCCCTCACTGGCCTCTGCACTGGGACTCGATTCCCTCACTGGCCTCTGCACTGGGACTCGATTCCCCTCACTGACCTCTGCACTGGGACTCGATTCCCCTCACTGGCCTCCGCACTCGGACACAATTCCCCTCACTGGCCTCCGTACTGGGACTCGATTCCCCTCACTGGCCTCTGCACTGGGACTCGATTCCCCTCACTGGCCTCCCCACTGGGACTCGATTCCCCTCACTGGCTTCTGCACTGGGACTCGATTCCCCTCACTGGCCTCCGCACTGGGACCCGATTCCCTTCACTGGCCTCCGAACTGGGACTCGATTCCCCTCACTGGCCTCCGCACTGGGACTCGATTGCCCTCACTGGCCTCTGCACTGGGACTCGATTCCCCTCACTGGCCTCTGCACAGGGACTCGATTCCCCTCACTGGCCTCCCCACTGGGACTCGATTCCCCTCACTGGCTTCTGCACTGGGACTCGATTCCCCTCACTGGCCTCTGCACTGGTACTCGATTCCCCTCACTGGCCTCCCCACTGGGACTCGATTCCCCTCACTGGCTTCTGCACTGGGACTCGATTTCCCTCACTGGCCTCTGCACTGGGACCCGATTCCCTTCACTGGCCTCCGCACTGGGACTCGATTCCCCTCACTGGCCTCCGCACTGGGACTCGATTCCCCTCACTGGCCTCTGCACAGGGACTCGATTCCCCTCACTGGCCTCTGCACTGGGACTCGATTCCCCTCACTGGCCTCTGCACTGGGACTCGATTCCCTCACTGGCCTCTGCACTGGGACTCGATTCCCCTCACTGACCTCTGCACTGGGACTCGATTCCCCTCACTGGCCTCCGCACTCGGACACAATTCCCCTCACTGGCCTCCGTACTGGGACTCGATTCCCCTCCCTGGCCTCTGCACTGGGACTCGATTCCCCTCACTGGCCTCCGCACTGGGACTCAATTCCCCTCACTGGCTCTGCACTGGGACTCGATTCCCCTCACTGGCCCCCGCACTGGGACTCGATTCCCCAAACTGACCTCCGCACTGGGACTCGATTCCGCTCACTGGCCTCCGCACTGGGACTCGATTCCCCTCACTGACCTCTGCACTGTGACTCGATTCCCCTCACTGGCCTCCGCACTGGGACTCGATTCCCCTCACTGGCCTCCGTACTGGGACTCGATTCCCCTCACTGGCCTCTGCACTGGGACTCAATTCCCCTCAATGGCCTTCACACTGGGACTCGATTCCCCTCACTGGCCTCCACACTGGGACTTGATTCCCCACACTGACGTCCACACTGGAACTTGATTCCCCTCACTGGCCTCTGCACCAGGACTCGATTCCCCTCACTGGCCTCCGTACTGGGACTCAATTCCCCTCACTGGCCTCTGCACTGGGACTCAATTCCCCTCAATGGCCTTCACACTGGGACTCGATTCCCCTCACTGGCCTCCACACTGGGACTTGATTCCCCACACTGACGTCCACACTGGAACTTGATTCCCCTCACTGGCCTCTGCACCAGGATTCGATTCCCCTCACTGGCCTCTGCACTGGAACTTGATTCCCCTCACTGACCTCCGCACTGGGACTCGATTCCCCTCACTGGCCTCCGCACTTGGACTCGATTCCCCTCACTGGCCTCCGCACTGGGACTCGATTCCCCTCACTGGCCTCTGCACTGGGACTCGATTCCCCTCACTGACCTCCGCACTGGGACTCGATTCCCCACACTGACCTCCGCACTTGGACTCGATTCCCTTCACTCGCCTCCGCACTGGGACTTGATTCCCCTCACTGGCCTCTGCACTGGAACTTGATTCCCCTCACTGGCCTCTGCACTGGGACTCAATTCCCCTCAATGGCCTTCACACTGGGACTCGATTCCCCTCACTGGCCTCCACACTGGGACTTGATTCCCCACACTGACGTCCACACTGGATCTTGATTCCCCTCACTGGCCCCTGCACCAGGACTCGATTCCCCTCACTGGCCTCTGCACTGGGACTCGATTCCCCTCACTGGCCTCTGCACTGGGACTCGATTCCCCTCACTGGCCTCTGCACTGGGACTCGATTCCCTCACTGGCCTCTGCACTGGGACTCGATTCCCCTCACTGACCTCTGCACTGGGACTCGATTCCCCTCACTGGCCTCCGCACTCGGACACAATTCCCCTCACTGGCCTCCGTACTGGGACTCGATTGCCCTCACTGGCCTCTGCACTGGGACTCAATTCCCCTCACTGGCCTCTGCACTGGGACTCAATTCCCCTCAATGGCCTTCACACTGGGACTCGATTCCCCTCACTGGCCTCCACACTGGGACTTGATTCCCCACACTGACGTCCACACTGGAACTTGATTCCCCTCACTGGCCTCTGCACCAGGATTCGATTCCCCTCACTGGCCTCTGCACTGGAACTTGATTCCCCTCACTGGCTTCTGCACTGGGACTCGATTCCCCTCACTGGCCTCCGCACTGGGACTTGATTCCCCACACTGACCTCTGCACTTGGACTCGATTCCGCTCACTGGCCTCCGCACTGGGACTCAATTCCCCTCACTGACCTCTGCACTGGGACTCGATTCCCCTCAATGGCCTCCGCACTGGGACTCAATTCCCCTCACTGGTCTCCGCACTGGGACTCGATTCCCCTCACTGGCCTCTGCACCAGGACTTGTTTCCCCTCACTGGCCTCCGCACTGGGACCCAATTCCCCTCACTGGCCTCTGCACTGGGACTCGATTCTCCTCAATGGCCTTCACACTGGGACTCAATTCCCCTCACTGGTCTCCGCACTGGGACTCGATTCCCCTCACTGGCATCTGCACTGTAACTCGATTCCCCTCACTGGCTTCTGCACTGGAACTCGATTCCCCTCACTGGCCTCTGCTCTGGAACTTGGTTCTCCTCACTGGCCTCCGCACTGGGACTCGATTCCCCTCACTGGCCTCTGCACTGGGACTCGATTCCCCTCCCTGGCCTCTGCACTGGTACTCGATTCCCCTCACTGGCCTCCCCACTGGGACTCGATTCCCCTCACTGGCTTCTGCACTGGGACTCGATTCCCCTCACTGGCCTCCGCACTGGGACCCGATTCCCTTCACTGGCTTCTGCACTGGGACTCGATTCCCCTCACTGGCCTCTGCACTGGTACTCGATTCCCCTCACTGGCTTCTGCACTGGGACTCGATTCCCCTCACTGGCCTCCGCACTGGGACCCGATTCCCTTCACTGGCCTCCGAACTGGGACTCGATTCCCCTCACTGGCCTCCGCACTGGGACTCGATTCCCCTCACTGGCCTCTGCACTGGGACTCGATTCCCCTCACTGGCCTCTGCACAGGGACTCGATTCCCCTCACTGGCCTCCCCACTGGGACTCGATTCCCCTCACTGGCTTCTGCACTGGGACTCGATTCCCCTCACTGGCCTCTGCACTGGTACTCGATTCCCCTCACTGGCCTCCCCACTGGGACTCGATTGCCCTCACTGGCTTCTGCACTGGGACTCAATTCCCCTCACTGGCCTCCGCACTGGGACCCGATTCCCTTCACTGGCCTCCGCAATGGGACTCGATTCCCCTCACTGGCCTCCGCACTGGGACTCGATTTCCCTCACTGGCCTCTGCACTGGGACTCGATTCCCCTCACTGGCCTCTGCACAGGGACTGGATTCCCCTCACTGACCTCTGCACTGGGACTCGATTCCCCTCACTGGCCTCTGCACTGGGACTCGATTCCCTCACTGGCCTCTGCACTGGGACTCGATTCCCCTCACTGACCTCTGCACTGGGACTCGATTCCCCTCCCTGGCCTCTGCACTGGTACTCGATTCCCCTCACTGGCCTCCGCACTGGGACTCGATTCCCCTCACTGGCCTCTGCACTGGGACTCGATTCCCCTCCCTGGCCTCTGCACTGGTACTCGATTCCCCTCACTGGCCTCTGCACTGGTACTCGATTCCCCTCACTGGCCTCCCCACTGGGACTCGATTCCCCTCACTGGCTTCTGCACTGGGACTCGATTCCCCTCACTGGCCTCCGCACTGGGACCCGATTCCCTTCACTGGCTTCTGCACTGGGACTCGATTCCCCTCACTGGCCTCTGCACTGGTACTCGATTCCCCTCACTGGCCTCTGCACTGGGACTCGATTCCCCTCACTGACCTCCGCACTGGGACTCGATTCCCCACACTGACCTCCGCACTTGGACTCGATTCCCTTCACTCGCCTCCGCACTGGGACTTGATTCCCCTCACTGGCCTCTGCACTGGAACTTGATTCCCCTCACTGGCCTCTGCACTGGGACTCAATTCCCCTCAATGGCCTTCACACTGGGACTCGATTCCCCTCACTGGCCTCCACACTGGGACTTGATTCCCCACACTGACGTCCACACTGGATCTTGATTCCCCTCACTGGCCCCTGCACCAGGACTCGATTCCCCTCACTGGCCTCTGCACTGGGACTCGATTCCCCTCACTGGCCTCTGCACTGGGACTCGATTCCCCTCACTGGCCTCTGCACTGGGACTCGATTCCCTCACTGGCCTCTGCACTGGGACTCGATTCCCCTCACTGACCTCTGCACTGGGACTCGATTCCCCTCACTGGCCTCCGCACTCGGACACAATTCCCCTCACTGGCCTCCGTACTGGGACTCGATTGCCCTCACTGGCCTCTGCACTGGGACTCAATTCCCCTCACTGGCCTCTGCACTGGGACTCAATTCCCCTCAATGGCCTTCACACTGGGACTCGATTCCCCTCACTGGCCTCCACACTGGGACTTGATTCCCCACACTGACGTCCACACTGGAACTTGATTCCCCTCACTGGCCTCTGCACCAGGATTCGATTCCCCTCACTGGCCTCTGCACTGGAACTTGATTCCCCTCACTGGCTTCTGCACTGGGACTCGATTCCCCTCACTGGCCTCCGCACTGGGACTTGATTCCCCACACTGACCTCTGCACTTGGACTCGATTCCGCTCACTGGCCTCCGCACTGGGACTCAATTCCCCTCACTGACCTCTGCACTGGGACTCGATTCCCCTCAATGGCCTCCGCACTGGGACTCAATTCCCCTCACTGGTCTCCGCACTGGGACTCGATTCCCCTCACTGGCCTCTGCACCAGGACTTGTTTCCCCTCACTGGCCTCCGCACTGGGACCCAATTCCCCTCACTGGCCTCTGCACTGGGACTCGATTCCCCTCCCTGGCCTCTGCACTGGTACTCGATTCCCCTCACTGGCCTCTGCACTGGTACTCGATTCCCCTCACTGGCCTCCCCACTGGGACTCGATTCCCCTCACTGGCTTCTGCACTGGGACTCGATTCCCCTCACTGGCCTCCGCACTGGGACCCGATTCCCTTCACTGGCTTCTGCACTGGGACTCGATTCCCCTCACTGGCCTCTGCACTGGTACTCGATTCCCCTCACTGGCCTCTGCACTGGGACTCGATTCCCCTCACTGACCTCCGCACTGGGACTCGATTCCCCACACTGACCTCCGCACTTGGACTCGATTCCCTTCACTCGCCTCCGCACTGGGACTTGATTCCCCTCACTGGCCTCTGCACTGGAACTTGATTCCCCTCACTGGCCTCTGCACTGGGACTCAATTCCCCTCAATGGCCTTCACACTGGGACTTGATTCCCCACACTGACGTCCACACTGGATCTTGATTCCCCTCACTGGCCCCTGCACCAGGACTCGATTCCCCTCACTGGCCTCTGCACTGGGACTCGATTCCCCTCACTGGCCTCTGCACTGGGACTCGATTCCCCTCACTGGCCTCTGCACTGGGACTCGATTCCCTCACTGGCCTCTGCACTGGGACTCGATTCCCCTCACTGACCTCTGCACTGGGACTCGATTCCCCTCACTGGCCTCCGCACTCGGACACAATTCCCCTCACTGGCCTCCGTACTGGGACTCGATTGCCCTCACTGGCCTCTGCACTGGGACTCAATTCCCCTCACTGGCCTCTGCACTGGGACTCAATTCCCCTCAATGGCCTTCACACTGGGACTCGATTCCCCTCACTGGCCTCCACACTGGGACTTGATTCCCCACACTGACGTCCACACTGGAACTTGATTCCCCTCACTGGCCTCTGCACCAGGATTCGATTCCCCTCACTGGCCTCTGCACTGGAACTTGATTCCCCTCACTGGCTTCTGCACTGGGACTCGATTCCCCTCACTGGCCTCCGCACTGGGACTTGATTCCCCACACTGACCTCTGCACTTGGACTCGATTCCGCTCACTGGCCTCCGCACTGGGACTCAATTCCCCTCACTGACCTCTGCACTGGGACTCGATTCCCCTCAATGGCCTCCGCACTGGGACTCAATTCCCCTCACTGGTCTCCGCACTGGGACTCGATTCCCCTCACTGGCCTCTGCACCAGGACTTGTTTCCCCTCACTGGCCTCCGCACTGGGACCCAATTCCCCTCACTGGCCTCTGCACTGGGACTCGATTCTCCTCAATGGCCTTCACACTGGGACTCAATTCCCCTCACTGGTCTCCGCACTGGGACTCGATTCCCCTCACTGGCTTCTGCACTGTAACTCGATTCCCCTCACTGGTTTCTGCACTGGAACTCGATTCCCCTCACTGGCCTCTGCTCTGGAACTTGGTTCTCCTCACTGGCCTCCGCACTGGGACTCGATTCCCCACACTGACCTCCGCACTGGGACTCGATTCCCCTCACTGGCCTCCGCACTGGGACTCGATTCCCCTCACTGGCCTCTGCACTGGGACTCGATTCCCCTCCCTGGCCTCTGCACTGGTACTCGATTCCCCTCACTGGCCTCCCCACTGGGACTCGATTCCCCTCACTGGCTTCTGCACTGGGACTCGATTCCCCTCACTGGCCTCCGCACTGGGACCCGATTCCCTTCACTGGCTTCTGCACTGGGACTCGATTCCCCTCACTGGCCTCTGCACTGGTACTCGATTCCCCTCACTGGCTTCTGCACTGGGACTCGATTCCCCTCACTGGCCTCCGCACTGGGACCCGATTCCCTTCACTGGCCTCCGAACTGGGACTCGATTCCCCTCACTGGCCTCCGCACTGGGATTCGATTCCCCTCACTGGCCTCTGCACTGGGACTCGATTCCCCTCACTGGCCTCTGCACAGGGACTCGATTCCCCTCACTGGCCTCCCCACTGGGACTCGATTCCCCTCACTGGCTTCTGCACTGGGACTCGATTCCCCTCACTGGCCTCTGCACTGGTACTCGATTCCCCTCACTGGCCTCCCCACTGGGACTCGATTGCCCTCACTGGCTTCTGCACTGGGACTCAATTCCCCTCACTGGCCTCCGCACTGGGACCCGATTCCCTTCACTGGCCTCCGCAATGGGACTCGATTCCCCTCACTGGCCTCCGCACTGGGACTCGATTTCCCTCACTGGCCTCCGCACTGGGACTCGATTTCCCTCACTGGCCTCTGCACTGGGACTCGATTCCCCTCACTGGCCTCTGCACAGGGACTGGATTCCCCTCACTGACCTCTGCACTGGGACTCGATTCCCCTCACTGGCCTCTGCACTGGGACTCGATTCCCTCACTGGCCTCTGCACTGGGACTCGATTCCCCTCACTGGCCTCCGCACTCGGACACAATTCCCCTCACTGGCCTCCGTACTGGGACTCGATTCCCCTCACTGGCCTCTGCACTGGGACTCGATTCCCCTCACTGGCCTCCCCACTGGGACTCGATTCCCCTCACTGGCTTCTGCACTGGGACTCGATTCCCCTCACTGGCCTCCGCACTGGGACCCGATTCCCTTCACTGGCCTCCGAACTGGGACTCGATTCCCCTCACTGGCCTCCGCACTGGGACTCGATTCCCCTCACTGGCCTCTGCACTGGGACTCGATTCCCCTCACTGGCCTCTGCACAGGGACTCGATTCCCCTCACTGGCCTCTCCACTGGGACTCGATTCCCCTCACTGGCTTCTGCACTGGGACTCGATTCCCCTCACTGGCCCCTGCACTGGTACTCGATTCCCCTCACTGGCCTCCCCACAGGGACTCGATTCCCCTCACTGGCTTCTGCACTGGGACTCGATTCCCCTCACTGGCCTCCGCACTGGGACCCGATTCCCTTCACTGGCCTCCGCACTGGGACTCGATTCCCCTCACTGGCCTCCGCACTGGGACTCGATTCCCCTCACTGGCCTCTGCACAGGGACTCGATTCCCCTCACTGGCCTCTGCACTGGGACTCGATTCCCCTCACTGGCCTCTGCACTGGGACTCGATTCCCTCACTGGCCTCTGCACTGGGACTCGATTCCCCTCACTGACCTCTGCACTGGGACTCGATTCACCTCACTGGCCTCCGCACTCGGACACAATTCCCCTCACTGGCCTCCGTACTGGGACTCGATTCCCCTCACTGGCCTCTGCACTGGGACTCGATTCCCCTCACTGGCCTCCGCACTGGGACTCAATTCCCCTCACTGGCTCTGCACTGGGACTCGATTCCCCTCACTGGCCCCCGCACTGGGACTCGATTCCCCAAACTGACCTCCGCACTGGGACTCGATTCCGCTCACTGGCCTCCGCACTGGGACTCGATTCCCCTCACTGACCTCTGCACTGTGACTCGATTCCCCTCACTGGCCTCCGCACTGGGACTCGATTCCCCTCACTGGCCTCCGCACTGGGACTCGATTCCCCTCACTGGCCTCTGCACTGGGACTCGATTCCCCTCACTGACCTCCGCACTGGGACTCGATTCCCCACACTGACCTCCGCACTTGGACTCGATTCCGCTCACTGGCCTCCGCACTGGGACTCGATTCCCCTCACTAGCCTCCGCACTGGGACTCGATTCCCCTCACTAGCCTCCGCACTGGGACTCGATTCCCCTCACTGGCCTCCCCACTGGGACTCGATTCCCCTCACTGGCTTCTGCACTGGGACTCGATTCCCCTCACTGGCCTCTGCACTGGTACTCGATTCCCCTCACTGGCCTCCCCACTGGGACTCGATTCCCCTCACTGGCTTCTGCACTGGGACTCGATTCCCCTCACTGGCCTCCGCACTGGGACCCGATTCCCTTCACTGGCCTCCGCACTGGGACTCGATTCCCCTCACTGGCCTCCGCACTGGGACTCGATTCCCCTCACTGGCCTCTGCACAGGGACTCGATTCCCCTCACTGGCCTCTGCACTGGGACTCGATTCCCCTCACTGGCCTCTGCACTGGGACTCGATTCCCTCACTGGCCTCTGCACTGGGACTCGATTCCCCTCACTGACCTCTGCACTGGGACTCGATTCCCCTCACTGGCCTCCGCACTCGGACACAATTCCCCTCACTGGCCTCCGTACTGGGACTCGATTCCCCTCACTGGCCTCTGCACTGGGACTCGATTCCCCTCACTGGCCTCCGCACTGGGACTCAATTCCCCTCACTGGCTCTGCACTGGGACTCGATTCCCCTCACTGGCCACCGCACTGGGACTCGATTCCCCAAACTGACCTCCGCACTGGGACTCGATTCCGCTCACTGGCCTCCGCACTGGGACTCGATTCCCCTCACTGGCCTCTGCACTGTGACTCGATTCCCCTCACTGGCCTCCGCACTGGGACTCGATTCTCCTCACTGACCTCCGCACTGGGACTCGATTCCCCTCACTGACCTCCGCACTGGGACTCGATTCCCCTCACTGGCCTCCGCACTTGGACTCGATTCCCCTCACTGGCCTCCGCACTGGGACTCGATTCCCCTCACTGGCCTCTGCACTGGGACTCGATTCCCCTCACTGACCTCCGCACTGGGACTCGATTCCCCACACTGACCTCCGCACTTGGACTCGATTCCCTTCACTCGCCTCCGCACTGGGACTTGATTCCCCTCACTGGCCTCTGCACTGGAACTTGATTCCCCTCACTGGCCTCTGCACTGGGACTCAATTCCCCTCAATGGCCTTCACACTGGGACTCGATTCCCCTCACTGGCCTCCACACTGGGACTTGATTCCCCACACTGACGTCCACACTGGAACTTGATTCCCCTCACTGGCCTCTGCACCAGGACTCGATTCCCCTCACTGGCCTCTGCACTGGGACTCGATTCCCCTCACTGGCCTCTGCACTGGGACTCGATTCCCCTCACTGGCCTCTGCACTGGGACTCGATTCCCTCACTGGCCTCTGCACTGGGACTCGATTCCCCTCACTGACCTCTGCACTGGGACTCGATTCCCCTCACTGGCCTCCGCACTCGGACACAATTCCCCTCACTGGCCTCCGTACTGGGACTCGATTGCCCTCACTGGCCTCTGCACTGGGACTCAATTCCCCTCACTGGCCTCTGCACTGGGACTCAATTCCCCTCAATGGCCTTCACACTGGGACTCGATTCCCCTCACTGGCCTCCACACTGGGACTTGATTCCCCACACTGACGTCCACACTGGAACTTGATTCCCCTCACTGGCCTCTGCACCAGGATTCGATTCCCCTCACTGGCCTCTGCACTGGAACTTGATTCCCCTCACTGGCTTCTGCACTGGGACTCGATTCCCCTCACTGGCCTCCGCACTGGGACTTGATTCCCCACACTGACCTCTGCACTTGGACTCGATTCCGCTCACTGGCCTCCGCACTGGGACTCAATTCCCCTCACTGACCTCTGCACTGGGACTCGATTCCCCTCAATGGCCTCCGCACTGGGACTCAATTCCCCTCACTGGCCTCCGCACTGGGACCCAATTCCCCTCACTGGCCTCTGCACTGGGACTCGATTCTCCTCAATGGCCTTCACACTGGGACTCAATTCCCCTCACTGGTCTCCGCACTGGGACTCGATTCCCCTCACTGGCTTCTGCACTGTAACTCGATTCCCCTCACTGGCTTCTGCACTGGAACTCGATTCCCCTCACTGGCCTCTGCTCTGGAACTTGGTTCTCCTCACTGGCCTCCGCACTGGGACTCGATTCCCCACACTGACCTCCGCACTGGGACTCGATTCCCCTCACTGGCCTCCGCACTGGGACTCGATTCCCCTCACTGGCCTCTGCACTGGGACTCGATTCCCCTCCCTGGCCTCTGCACTGGTACTCGATTCCCCTCCCTGGCCTCTGCACTGGTACTCGATTCCCCTCACTGGCCTCCCCACTGGGACTCGATTCCCCTCACTGGCTTCTGCACTGGGACTCGATTCCCCTCACTGGCCTCCGCACTGGGACCCGATTCCCTTCACTGGCTTCTGCACTGGGACTCGATTCCCCTCACTGGCCTCTGCACTGGTACTCGATTCCCCTCACTGGCTTCTGCACTGGGACTCGATTCCCCTCACTGGCCTCCGCACTGGGACCCGATTCCCTTCACTGGCCTCCGAACTGGGACTCGATTCCCCTCACTGGCCTCCGCACTGGGACTCGATTCCCCTCACTGGCCTCTGCACTGGGACTCGATTCCCCTCACTGACCTCTGCACAGGGACTCGATTCCCCTCACTGGCCTCCCCACTGGGACTCGATTCCCCTCACTGGCTTCTGCACTGGGACTCGATTCCCCTCACTGGCCTCTGCACTGGTACTCGATTCCCCTCACTGGCCTCCCCACTGGGACTCGATTGCCCTCACTGGCTTCTGCACTGGGACTCAATTCCCCTCACTGGCCTCCGCACTGGGACCCGATTCCCTTCACTGGCCTCCGCTATGGGACTCGATTCCCCTCACTGGCCTCCGCACTGGGACTCGATTTCCCTCACTGGCCTCTGCACTGGGACTCGATTCCCCTCACTGGCCTCTGCACAGGGACTGGATTCCCCTCACTGACCTCTGCACTGGGACTCGATTCCCCTCACTGGCCTCTGCACTGGGACTCGATTCCCTCACTGGCCTCTGCACTGGGACTCGATTCCCCTCACTGACCTCTGCACTGGGACTCGATTCCCCTCACTGGCCTCTGCACTGGTACTCGATTCCCCTCACTGGCCTCCGCACTGGGACTCGATTCCCCTCACTGGCCTCTGCACTGGGACTCGATTCCCCTCCCTGGCCTCTGCACTGGTACTCGATTCCCCTCACTGGCCTCTGCACTGGTACTCGATTCCCCTCACTGGCCTCCCCGCTGGGACTCGATTCCCCTCACTGGCTTCTGCACTGGGACTCGATTCCCCTCACTGGCCTCCGCACTGGGACCCGATTCCCTTCACTGGCTTCTGCACTGGGACTCGATTCCCCTCACTGGCCTCTGCACTGGTACTCGATTCCCCTCACTGGCCTCTGCACTGGGACTCGATTCCCCTCACTGACCTCCGCACTGGGACTCGATTCCCCACACTGACCTCCGCACTTGGACTCGATTCCCTTCACTCGCCTCCGCACTGGGACTTGATTCCCCTCACTGGCCTCTGCACTGGAACTTGATTCCCCTCACTGGCCTCTGCACTGGGAATCAATTCCCCTCAATGGCCTTCACACTGGGACTCGATTCCCCTCACTGGCCTCCACACTGGGACTTGATTCCCCACACTGACGTCCACACTGGATCTTGATTCCCCACACTGACCTCCGCACTTGGACTCGATTCCGCTCACTGGCCTCCGCACTGGGACTCGATTCCCCTCACTAGCCTCCGCACTGGGACTCGATTCCCCTCACTAGCCTCCGCACTGGGACTCGATTCCCCTCACTGGCCTCCCCACTGGGACTCGATTCCCCTCACTGGCTTCTGCACTGGGACTCGATTCCCCTCACTGGCCTCTGCACTGGTACTCGATTCCCCTCACTGGCCTCCCCACTGGGACTCGATTCCCCTCACTGGCTTCTGCACTGGGACTCGATTCCCCTCACTGGCCTCCGCACTGGGACCCGATTCCCTTCACTGGCCTCCGCACTGGGACTCGATTCCCCTCACTGGCCTCCGCACTGGGACTCGATTCCCCTCACTGGCCTCTGCACAGGGACTCGATTCCCCTCACTGGCCTCTGCACTGGGACTCGATTCCCCTCACTGGCCTCTGCACTGGGACTCGATTCCCTCACTGGCCTCTGCACTGGGACTCGATTCCCCTCACTGACCTCTGCACTGGGACTCGATTCCCCTCACTGGCCTCCGCACTCGGACACAATTCCCCTCACTGGCCTCCGTACTGGGACTCGATTCCCCTCACTGGCCTCTGCACTGGGACTCGATTCCCCTCACTGGCCTCCGCACTGGGACTCAATTCCCCTCACTGGCTCTGCACTGGGACTCGATTCCCCTCACTGGCCACCGCACTGGGACTCGATTCCCCAAACTGACCTCCGCACTGGGACTCGATTCCGCTCACTGGCCTCCGCACTGGGACTCGATTCCCCTCACTGGCCTCTGCACTGTGACTCGATTCCCCTCACTGGCCTCCGCACTGGGACTCGATTCTCCTCACTGACCTCCGCACTGGGACTCGATTCCCCTCACTGACCTCCGCACTGGGACTCGATTCCCCTCACTGGCCTCCGCACTTGGACTCGATTCCCCTCACTGGCCTCCGCACTGGGACTCGATTCCCCTCACTGGCCTCTGCACTGGGACTCGATTCCCCTCACTGACCTCCGCACTGGGACTCGATTCCCCACACTGACCTCAGCACTTGGACTCGATTCCCTTCACTCGCCTCCGCACTGGGACTTGATTCCCCTCACTGGCCTCTGCACTGGAACTTGATTCCCCTCACTGGCCTCTGCACTGGGACTCAATTCCCCTCAATGGCCTTCACACTGGGACTCGATTCCCCTCACTGGCCTCCACACTGGGACTTGATTCCCCACACTGACGTCCACACTGGATCTTGATTCCCCTCACTGGCCCCTGCACCAGGACTCGATTCCCCTCACTGGCCTCTGCACTGGGACTCGATTCCCCTCACTGGCCTCTGCACTGGGACTCGATTCCCCTCACTGGCCTCTGCACTGGGACTCGATTCCCTCACTGGCCTCTGCACTGGGACTCGATTCCCCTCACTGACCTCTGCACTGGGACTCGATTCCCCTCACTGGCCTCCGCACTCGGACACAATTCCCCTCACTGGCCTCCGTACTGGGACTCGATTGCCCTCACTGGCCTCTGCACTGGGACTCAATTCCCCTCACTGGCCTCTGCACTGGGACTCAATTCCCCTCAATGGCCTTCACACTGGGACTCGATTCCCCTCACTGGCCTCCACACTGGGACTTGATTCCCCACACTGACGTCCACACTGGAACTTGATTCCCCTCACTGGCCTCTGCACCAGGATTCGATTCCCCTCACTGGCCTCTGCACTGGAACTTGATTCCCCTCACTGGCTTCTGCACTGGGACTCGATTCCCCTCACTGGCCTCCGCACTGGGACTTGATTCCCCACACTGACCTCTGCACTTGGACTCGATTCCGCTCACTGGCCTCCGCACTGGGACTCAATTCCCCTCACTGACCTCTGCACTGGGACTCGATTCCCCTCAATGGCCTCCGCACTGGGACTCAATTCCCCTCACTGGCCTCCGCACTGGGACCCAATTCCCCTCACTGGCCTCTGCACTGGGACTCGATTCTCCTCAATGGCCTTCACACTGGGACTCAATTCCCCTCACTGGTCTCCGCACTGGGACTCGATTCCCCTCACTGGCTTCTGCACTGTAACTCGATTCCCCTCACTGGCTTCTGCACTGGAACTCGATTCCCCTCACTGGCCTCTGCTCTGGAACTTGGTTCTCCTCACTGGCCTCCGCACTGGGACTCGATTCCCCACACTGACCTCAGCACTGGGACTCGATTCCCCTCACTGGCCTCCGCACTGGGACTCGATTCCCCTCACTGGCCTCTGCACTGGGACTCGATTCCCCTCCCTGGCCTCTGCACTGGTACTCGATTCCCCTCCCTGGCCTCTGCACTGGTACTCGATTCCCCTCACTGGCCTCCCCACTGGGACTCGATTCCCCTCACTGGCTTCTGCACTGGGACTCGATTCCCCTCACTGGCCTCCGCACTGGGACCCGATTCCCTTCACTGGCTTCTGCACTGGGACTCGATTCCCCTCACTGGCCTCTGCACTGGTACTCGATTCCCCTCACTGGCTTCTGCACTGGGACTCGATTCCCCTCACTGGCCTCCGCACTGGGACCCGATTCCCTTCACTGGCCTCCGAACTGGGACTCGATTCCCCTCACTGGCCTCCGCACTGGGACTCGATTCCCCTCACTGGCCTCTGCACTGGGACTCAATTCCCCTCACTGGCCTCCGCACTGGGACCCGATTCCCTTCACTGGCCTCCGCTATGGGACTCGATTCCCCTCACTGGCCTCCGCACTGGGACTCGATTTCCCTCACTGGCCTCTGCACTGGGACTCGATTCCCCTCACTGGCCTCTGCACAGGGACTGGATTCCCCTCACTGACCTCTGCACTGGGACTCGATTCCCCTCACTGGCCTCTGCACTGGGACTCGATTCCCTCACTGGCCTCTGCACTGGGACTCGATTCCCCTCACTGACCTCTGCACTGGGACTCGATTCCCCTCACTGGCCTCTGCACTGGTACTCGATTCCCCTCACTGGCCTCCGCACTGGGACTCGATTCCCCTCACTGGCCTCTGCACTGGGACTCGATTCCCCTCCCTGGCCTCTGCACTGGTACTCGATTCCCCTCACTGGCCTCTGCACTGGTACTCGATTCCCCTCACTGGCCTCCCCGCTGGGACTCGATTCCCCTCACTGGCTTCTGCACTGGGACTCGATTCCCCTCACTGGCCTCCGCACTGGGACCCGATTCCCTTCACTGGCTTCTGCACTGGGACTCGATTCCCCTCACTGGCCTCTGCACTGGTACTCGATTCCCCTCACTGGCCTCTGCACTGGGACTCGATTCCCCTCACTGACCTCCGCACTGGGACTCGATTCCCCACACTGACCTCCGCACTTGGACTCGATTCCCTTCACTCGCCTCCGCACTGGGACTTGATTCCCCTCACTGGCCTCTGCACTGGAACTTGATTCCCCTCACTGGCCTCTGCACTGGGACTCAATTCCCCTCAATGGCCTTCACACTGGGACTCGATTCCCCTCACTGGCCTCCACACTGGGACTTGATTCCCCACACTGACGTCCACACTGGATCTTGATTCCCCACACTGACCTCCGCACTTGGACTCGATTCCGCTCACTGGCCTCCGCACTGGGACTCGATTCCCCTCACTAGCCTCCGCACTGGGACTCGATTCCCCTCACTAGCCTCCGCACTGGGACTCGATTCCCCTCACTGGCCTCCCCACTGGGACTCGATTCCCCTCACTGGCTTCTGCACTGGGACTCGATTCCCCTCACTGGCCTCTGCACTGGTACTCGATTCCCCTCACTGGCCTCCCCACTGGGACTCGATTCCCCTCACTGGCTTCTGCACTGGGACTCGATTCCCCTCACTGGCCTCCGCACTGGGACCCGATTCCCTTCACTGGCCTCCGCACTGGGACTCGATTCCCCTCACTGGCCTCCGCACTGGGACTCGATTCCCCTCACTGGCCTCTGCACAGGGACTCGATTCCCCTCACTGGCCTCTGCACTGGGACTCGATTCCCCTCACTGGCCTCTGCACTGGGACTCGATTCCCTCACTGGCCTCTGCACTGGGACTCGATTCCCCTCACTGACCTCTGCACTGGGACTCGATTCCCCTCACTGGCCTCCGCACTCGGACACAATTCCCCTCACTGGCCTCCGTACTGGGACTCGATTCCCCTCACTGGCCTCTGCACTGGGACTCGATTCCCCTCACTGGCCTCCGCACTGGGACTCAATTCCCCTCACTGGCTCTGCACTGGGACTCGATTCCCCTCACTGGCCACCGCACTGGGACTCGATTCCCCAAACTGACCTCCGCACTGGGACTCGATTCCGCTCACTGGCCTCCGCACTGGGACTCGATTCCCCTCACTGGCCTCTGCACTGTGACTCGATTCCCCTCACTGGCCTCCGCACTGGGACTCGATTCTCCTCACTGACCTCCGCACTGGGACTCGATTCCCCTCACTGACCTCCGCACTGGGACTCGATTCCCCTCACTGGCCTCCGCACTTGGACTCGATTCCCCTCACTGGCCTCCGCACTGGGACTCGATTCCCCTCACTGGCCTCTGCACTGGGACTCGATTCCCCTCACTGACCTCCGCACTGGGACTCGATTCCCCACACTGACCTCAGCACTTGGACTCGATTCCCTTCACTCGCCTCCGCACTGGGACTTGATTCCCCTCACTGGCCTCTGCACTGGAACTTGATTCCCCTCACTGGCCTCTGCACTGGGACTCAATTCCCCTCAATGGCCTTCACACTGGGACTCGATTCCCCTCACTGGCCTCCACACTGGGACTTGATTCCCCACACTGACGTCCACACTGGATCTTGATTCCCCTCACTGGCCTCTGCACCAGGACTCGATTCCCCTCACTGGCCTCTGCACTGGGACTCGATTCCCCTCACTGGCCTCTGCACTGGGACTCGATTCCCCTCACTGGCCTCTGCACTGGGACTCGATTCCCTCACTGGCCTCTGCACTGGGACTCGATTCCCCTCACTGACCTCTGCACTGGGACTCGATTCCCCTCACTGGCCTCCGCACTCGGACACAATTCCCCTCACTGGCCTCCGTACTGGGACTCGATTGCCCTCACTGGCCTCTGCACTGGGACTCAATTCCCCTCACTGGCCTCTGCACTGGGACTCAATTCCCCTCAATGGCCTTCACACTGGGACTCGATTCCCCTCACTGGCCTCCACACTGGGACTTGATTCCCCACACTGACGTCCACACTGGAACTTGATTCCCCTCACTGGCCTCTGCACCAGGATTCGATTCCCCTCACTGGCCTCTGCACTGGAACTTGATTCCCCTCACTGGCTTCTGCACTGGGACTCGATTCCCCTCACTGGCCTCCGCACTGGGACTTGATTCCCCACACTGACCTCTGCACTTGGACTCGATTCCGCTCACTGGCCTCCGCACTGGGACTCAATTCCCCTCACTGACCTCTGCACTGGGACTCGATTCCCCTCAATGGCCTCCGCACTGGGACTCAATTCCCCTCACTGGCCTCCGCACTGGGACCCAATTCCCCTCACTGGCCTCTGCACTGGGACTCGATTCTCCTCAATGGCCTTCACACTGGGACTCAATTCCCCTCACTGGTCTCCGCACTGGGACTCGATTCCCCTCACTGGCTTCTGCACTGTAACTCGATTCCCCTCACTGGCTTCTGCACTGGAACTCGATTCCCCTCACTGGCCTCTGCTCTGGAACTTGGTTCTCCTCACTGGCCTCCGCACTGGGACTCGATTCCCCACACTGACCTCCGCACTGGGACTCGATTCCCCTCACTGGCCTCCGCACTGGGACTCGATTCCCCTCACTGGCCTCTGCACTGGGACTCGATTCCCCTCCCTGGCCTCTGCACTGGTACTCGATTCCCCTCACTGGCCTCTGCACTGGTACTCGATTCCCCTCACTGGCCTCCCCACTGGGACTCGATTCCCCTCACTGGCTTCTGCACTGGGACTCGATTCCCCTCACTGGCCTCCGCACTGGGACCCGATTCCCTTCACTGGCTTCTGCACTGGGACTCGATTCCCCTCACTGGCCTCTGCACTGGTACTCGATTCCCCTCACTGGCTTCTGCACTGGGACTCGATTCCCCTCACTGGCCTCCGCACTGGGACCCGATTCCCTTCACTGGCCTCCGAATTGGGACTCGATTCCCCTCACTGGCCTCCGCACTGGGACTCGATTCCCCTCACTGGCCTCTGCACTGGGACTCGATTCCCCTCACTGGCCTCTGCACAGGGACTCGATTCCCCTCACTGGCCTCCCCACTGGGACTCGATTCCCCTCACTGGCTTCTGCACTGGGACTCGATTCCCCTCACTGGCCTCTGCACTGGTACTCGATTCCCCTCACTGGCCTCCCCACTGGGACTCGATTGCCCTCACTGGCTTCTGCACTGGGACTCAATTCCCCTCACTGGCCTCCGCACTGGGACCCGATTCCCTTCACTGGCCTCCGCAATGGGACTCGATTCCCCTCACTGGCCTCCGCACTGGGACTCGATTTCCCTCACTGGCCTCTGCACTGGGACTCGATTCCCCTCACTGGCCTCTGCACAGGGACTGGATTCCCCTCACTGACCTCTGCACTGGGACTCGATTCCCCTCACTGGCCTCTGCACTGGGACTCGATTCCCTCACTGGCCTCTGCACTGGGACTCGATTCCCCTCACTGACCTCTGCACTGGGACTCGATTCCCCTCACTGGCCTCTGCACTGGTACTCGATTCCCCTCACTGGCCTCCGCACTGGGACTCGATTCCCCTCACTGGCCTCTGCACTGGGACTCGATTCCCCTCACTGGCCTCCGCACTGGGACCCGATTCCCTTCACTGGCTTCTGCACTGGGACTCGATTCCCCTCACTGGCCTCTGCACTGGTACTCGATTCCCCTCACTGGCCTCTGCACTGGGACTCGATTCCCCTCACTGACCTCCGCACTGGGACTCGATTCCCCACACTGACCTCCGCACTTGGACTCGATTCCCTTCACTCGCCTCCGCACTGGGACTTGATTCCCCTCACTGGCCTCTGCACTGGAACTTGATTCCCCTCACTGGCCTCTGCACTGGGACTCAATTCCCCTCAATGGCCTTCACACTGGGACTCGATTCCCCTCACTGGCCTCCACACTGGGACTCGATTCCCCTCACTGGCCTCTGCACTGGGACTCGATTCCCCTCACTGGCCTCTGCACTGGGACTCGATTCCCCTCACTGGCCTCTGCACTGGGACTCGATTCCCTCACTGGCCTCTGCACTGGGACTCGATTCCCCTCACTGACCTCTGCACTGGGACTCGATTCCCCTCACTGGCCTCCGCACTCGGACACAATTCCCCTCACTGGCCTCCGTACTGGGACTCGATTGCCCTCACTGGCCTCTGCACTGGGACTCAATTCCCCTCACTGGCCTCTGCACTGGGACTCAATTCCCCTCAATGGCCTTCACACTGGGACTCGATTCCCCTCACTGGCCTCCACACTGGGACTTGATTCCCCACACTGACGTCCACACTGGAACTTGATTCCCCTCACTGGCCTCTGCACCAGGATTCGATTCCCCTCACTGGCCTCTGCACTGGAACTTGATTCCCCTCACTGGCTTCTGCACTGGGACTCGATTCCCCTCACTGGCCTCCGCACTGGGACTTGATTCCCCACACTGACCTCTGCACTTGGACTCGATTCCGCTCACTGGCCTCCGCACTGGGACTCAATTCCCCTCACTGACCTCTGCACTGGGACTCGATTCCCCTCAATGGCCTCCGCACTGGGACTCAATTCCCCTCACTGGCCTCCGCACTGGGACTCGATTCCCCTCACTGGCCTCTGCACTGGGACTCGATTCCCCTCCCTGGCCTCTGCACTGGTACTCGATTCCCCTCACTGGCCTCTGCACTGGTACTCGATTCCCCTCACTGGCCTCCCCACTGGGACTCGATTCCCCTCACTGGCTTCTGCACTGGGACTCGATTCCCCTCACTGGCCTCCGCACTGGGACCCGATTCCCTTCACTGGCTTCTGCACTGGGACTCGATTCCCCTCACTGGCCTCTGCACTGGTACTCGATTCCCCTCACTGGCTTCTGCACTGGGACTCGATTCCCCTCACTGGCCTCCGCACTGGGACCCGATTCCCTTCACTGGCCTCCGAATTGGGACTCGATTCCCCTCACTGGCCTCCGCACTGGGACTCGATTCCCCTCACTGGCCTCTGCACTGGGACTCGATTCCCCTCACTGGCCTCTGCACAGGGACTCGATTCCCCTCACTGGCCTCCCCACTGGGACTCGATTCCCCTCACTGGCTTCTGCACTGGGACTCGATTCCCCTCACTGGCCTCTGCACTGGTACTCGATTCCCCTCACTGGCCTCCCCACTGGGACTCGATTGCCCTCACTGGCTTCTGCACTGGGACTCAATTCCCCTCACTGGCCTCCGCACTGGGACCCGATTCCCTTCACTGGCCTCCGCAATGGGACTCGATTCCCCTCACTGGCCTCCGCACTGGGACTCGATTTCCCTCACTGGCCTCTGCACTGGGACTCGATTCCCCTCACTGGCCTCTGCACAGGGACTGGATTCCCCTCACTGACCTCTGCACTGGGACTCGATTCCCCTCACTGGCCTCTGCACTGGGACTCGATTCCCTCACTGGCCTCTGCACTGGGACTCGATTCCCCTCACTGACCTCTGCACTGGGACTCGATTCCCCTCACTGGCCTCTGCACTGGTACTCGATTCCCCTCACTGGCCTCCGCACTGGGACTCGATTCCCCTCACTGGCCTCTGCACTGGGACTCGATTCCCCTCACTGGCCTCCGCACTGGGACCCGATTCCCTTCACTGGCTTCTGCACTGGGACTCGATTCCCCTCACTGGCCTCTGCACTGGTACTCGATTCCCCTCACTGGCCTCTGCACTGGGACTCGATTCCCCTCACTGACCTCCGCACTGGGACTCGATTCCCCACACTGACCTCCGCACTTGGACTCGATTCCCTTCACTCGCCTCCGCACTGGGACTTGATTCCCCTCACTGGCCTCTGCACTGGAACTTGATTCCCCTCACTGGCCTCTGCACTGGGACTCAATTCCCCTCAATGGCCTTCACACTGGGACTCGATTCCCCTCACTGGCCTCCACACTGGGACTCGATTCCCCTCACTGGCCTCTGCACTGGGACTCGATTCCCCTCACTGGCCTCTGCACTGGGACTCGATTCCCCTCACTGGCCTCTGCACTGGGACTCGATTCCCTCACTGGCCTCTGCACTGGGACTCGATTCCCCTCACTGACCTCTGCACTGGGACTCGATTCCCCTCACTGGCCTCCGCACTCGGACACAATTCCCCTCACTGGCCTCCGTACTGGGACTCGATTGCCCTCACTGGCCTCTGCACTGGGACTCAATTCCCCTCACTGGCCTCTGCACTGGGACTCAATTCCCCTCAATGGCCTTCACACTGGGACTCGATTCCCCTCACTGGCCTCCACACTGGGACTTGATTCCCCACACTGACGTCCACACTGGAACTTGATTCCCCTCACTGGCCTCTGCACCAGGATTCGATTCCCCTCACTGGCCTCTGCACTGGAACTTGATTCCCCTCACTGGCTTCTGCACTGGGACTCGATTCCCCTCACTGGCCTCCGCACTGGGACTTGATTCCCCACACTGACCTCTGCACTTGGACTCGATTCCGCTCACTGGCCTCCGCACTGGGACTCAATTCCCCTCACTGACCTCTGCACTGGGACTCGATTCCCCTCAATGGCCTCCGCACTGGGACTCAATTCCCCTCACTGGTCTCCGCACTGGGACTCGATTCCCCTCACTGGCCTCTGCACCAGGACTTGTTTCCCCTCACTGGCCTCCGCACTGGGACCCAATTCCCCTCACTGGCCTCTGCACTGGGACTCGATTCTCCTCAATGGCCTTCACACTGGGACTCAATTCCCCTCACTGGTCTCCGCACTGGGACTCGATTCCCCTCACTGGCTTCTGCACTGTAACTCGATTCCCCTCACTGGCTTCTGCACTGGAACTCGATTCCCCTCACTGGCCTCTGCTCTGGAACTTGGTTCTCCTCACTGGCCTCCGCACTGGGACTCGATTCCCCACACTGACCTCCGCACTGGGACTCGATTCCCCTCACTGGCCTCCGCACTGGGACTCGATTCCCCTCACTGGCCTCTGCACTGGGACTCGATTCCCCTCCCTGGCCTCTGCACTGGTACTCGATTCCCCTCACTGGCCTCTGCACTGGTACTCGATTCCCCTCACTGGCCTCCCCACTGGGACTCGATTCCCCTCACTGGCCTCTGCACTGGTACTCGATTCCCCTCACTGGCTTCTGCACTGGGACTCGATTCCCCTCACTGGCCTCCGCACTGGGACCCGATTCCCTTCACTGGCCTCCGAACTGGGACTCGATTCCCCTCACTGGCCTCCGCACTGGGACTCGATTCCCCTCACTGGCCTCTGCACTGGGACTCGATTCCCCTCACTGGCCTCTGCACAGGGACTCGATTCCCCTCACTGGCCTCCCCACTGGGACTCGATTCCCCTCACTGGCTTCTGCACTGGGACTCGATTCCCCTCACTGGCCTCTGCACTGGTACTCGATTCCCCTCACTGGCCTCCCCACTGGGACTCGATTGCCCTCACTGGCTTCTGCACTGGGACTCAATTCCCCTCACTGGCCTCCGCACTGGGACCCGATTCCCTTCACTGGCCTCCGCAATGGGACTCGATTCCCCTCACTGGCCTCCGCACTGGGACTCGATTTCCCTCACTGGCCTCTGCACTGGGACTCGATTCCCCTCACTGGCCTCTGCACAGGGACTGGATTCCCCTCACTGACCTCTGCACTGGGACTCGATTCCCCTCACTGGCCTCTGCACTGGGACTCGATTCCCTCACTGGCCTCTGCACTGGGACTCGATTCCCCTCACTGACCTCTGCACTGGGACTCGATTCCCCTCACTGGCCTCCGCACTCGGACACAATTCCCCTCACTGGCCTCCGTACTGGGACTCGATTCCCCTCACTGGCCTCTGCACTGGGACTCGATTCCCCTCACTGGCCTCTGCACTGGGACTCGATTCCCCTCACTGGCTTCTGCACTGGGACTCGATTCCCCTCACTGGCCTCCGCACTGGGACCCGATTCCCTTCACTGGCCTCCGAACTGGGACTCGATTCCCCTCACTGGCCTCCGCACTGGGACTCGATTCCCCTCACTGGCCTCTGCACTGGGACTCGATTCCCCTCACTGGCCTCTGCACAGGGACTCGATTCCCCTCACTGGCCTCCCCACTGGGACTCGATTCCCCTCACTGGCTTCTGCACTGGGACTCGATTCCCCTCACTGGCCTCTGCACTGGTACTCGATTCCCCTCACTGGCCTCCCCACTGGGACTCGATTGCCCTCACTGGCTTCTGCACTGGGACTCGATTCCCCTCACTGGCCTCCGCACTGGGACCCGATTCCCTTCACTGGCCTCCGCACTGGGACTCGATTCCCCTCACTGGCCTCCGCACTGGGACTCGATTCCCCTCACTGGCCTCTGCACAGGGACTCGATTCCCCTCACTGGCCTCTGCACTGGGACTCGATTCCCCTCACTGGCCTCTGCACTGGGACTCGATTCCCTCACTGGCCTCTGCACTGGGACTCGATTCCCCTCACTGACCTCTGCACTGGGACTCGATTCCCCTCACTGGCCTCCGCACTCGGACACAATTCCCCTCACTGGCCTCCGTACTGGGACTCGATTCCCCTCACTGGCCTCTGCACTGGGACTCGATTCCCCTCACTGGCCTCCGCACTGGGACTCAATTCCCCTCACTGGCTCTGCACTGGGACTCGATTCCCCTCACTGGCCCCCGCACTGGGACTCGATTCCCCAAACTGACCTCCGCACTGGGACTCGATTCCGCTCACTGGCCTCCGCACTGGGACTCGATTCCCCTCACTGACCTCTGCACTGTGACTCGATTCCCCTCACTGGCCTCCGCACTGGGACTCGATTCCCCTCACTGGCCTCCGTACTGGGACTCGATTCCCCTCACTGGCCTCCGCACTTGGACTCGATTCCCCTCACTGGCCTCCGCACTGGGACTCGATTCCCCTCACTGGCCTCTGCACTGGGACTCGATTCCCCTCACTGACCTCCGCACTGGGACTCGATTCCCCACACTGACCTCCGCACTTGGACTCGATTCCGCTCACTGTCCTCCGCACTGGGACTCGATTCCCCTCACTAGCCTCCGCACTGGGACTCAATTCCCCTCACTGGCCTCCGCACTGGGACTCGATTCCGCTCACTGGCCTCCGCACTGGGACCCGATTCCCTTCACTCGCCTCCGCACTGGGACTTGATTCCCCTCACTGGCCTCTGCAATGGAACTTGATTCCCCTCACTGGCCTCTGCACTGGGACTCAATTCCCCTCAATGGCCTTCACACTGGGACTCGATTCCCCTCACTGGCCTCCACACTGGGACTTGATTCCCCACACTGACGTCCACACTGGAACTTGATTCCCCTCACTGGCCTCTGCACCAGGACTCGATTCCCCTCACTGGCCTCTGCACTGGGACTCGATTCCCCTCACTGGCCTCTGCACTGGGACTCGATTCCCCTCACTGGCCTCTGCACTGGGACTCGATTCCCTCACTGGCCTCTGCACTGGGACTCGATTCCCCTCACTGACCTCTGCACTGGGACTCGATTCCCCTCACTGGCCTCCGCACTCGGACACAATTCCCCTCACTGGCCTCCGTACTGGGACTCGATTGCCCTCACTGGCCTCTGCACTGGGACTCAATTCCCCTCACTGGCCTCTGCACTGGGACTCAATTCCCCTCAATGGCCTTCACACTGGGACTCGATTCCCCTCACTGGCCTCCACACTGGGACTTGATTCCCCACACTGACGTCCACACTGGAACTTGATTCCCCTCACTGGCCTCTGCACCAGGATTCGATTCCCCTCACTGGCCTCTGCACTGGGACTCGATTCCCCTCACTGGCCTCTGCACAGGGACTCGATTCCCCTCACTGGCCTCCCCACTGGGACTCGATTCCCCTCACTGGCCTCTGCACCAGGACTTGTTTCCCCTCACTGGCCTCCGCACTGGGACCCAATTCCCCTCACTGGCCTCTGCACTGGGACTCGATTCCCCTCACTGGCCTCTGCACAGGGACTCGATTCCCCTCACTGGCCTCCCCACTGGGACTCGATTCCCCTCACTGGCCTCTGCACCAGGACTTGTTTCCCCTCACTGGCCTCCGCACTGGGACCCAATTCCCCTCACTGGCCTCTGCACTGGGACTCGATTCTCCTCAATGGCCTTCACACTGGGACTCAATTCCCCTCACTGGTCTCCGCACTGGGACTCGATTCCCCTCACTGGCTTCTGCACTGTAACTCGATTCCCCTCACTGGCTTCTGCACTGGAACTCGATTCCCCTCACTGGCCTCTGCTCTGGAACTTGGTTCTCCTCACTGGCCTCCGCACTGGGACTCGATTCCCCACACTGACCTCCGCACTGGGACTCGATTCCCCTCACTGGCCTCCGCACTGGGACTCGATTCCCCTCACTGGCCTCTGCACTGGGACTCGATTCCCCTCCCTGGCCTCTGCACTGGTACTCGATTCCCCTCACTGGCCTCTGCACTGGTACTCGATTCCCCTCACTGGCCTCCCCACTGGGACTCGATTCCCCTCACTGGCCTCTGCACTGGTACTCGATTCCCCTCACTGGCTTCTGCACTGGGACTCGATTCCCCTCACTGACCTCCGCACTGGGACCCGATTCCCTTCACTGGCCTCCGAACTGGGACTCGATTCCCCTCACTGGCCTCCGCACTGGGACTCGATTCCCCTCACTGGCCTCTGCACTGGGACTCGATTCCCCTCACTGGCCTCTGCACAGGGACTCGATTCCCCTCACTGGCCTCCCCACTGGGACTCGATTCCCCTCACTGGCTTCTGCACTGGGACTCGATTCCCCTCACTGGCCTCTGCACTGGTACTCGATTCCCCTCACTGGCCTCCCCACTGGGACTCGATTGCACTCACTGGCTTCTGCACTGGGACTCAATTCCCCTCACTGGCCTCCGCACTGGGACCCGATTCCCTTCACTGGCCTCCGCAATGGGACTCGATTCCCCTCACTGGCTTCTGCACTGGGACTCGATTTCCCTCACTGGCCTCTGCACTGGGACTCGATTCCCCTCACTGGCCTCTGCACAGGGACTGGATTCCCCTCACTGACCTCTGCACTGGGACTCGATTCCCCTCACTGGCCTCTGCACTGGGACTCGATTCCCTCACTGGCCTCTGCACTGGGACTCGATTCCCCTCACTGACCTCTGCACTGGGACTCGATTCCCCTCACTGGCCTCCGCACTCGGACACAATTCCCCTCACTGGCCTCCGTACTGGGACTCGATTCCCCTCACTGGCCTCTGCACTGGGACTCGATTCCCCTCACTGGCCTCCCCACTGGGACTCGATTCCCCTCACTGGCTTCTGCACTGGGACTCGATTCCCCTCACTGGCCTCCGCACTGGGACCCGATTCCCTTCACTGGCCTCCGAACTGGGACTCGATTCCCCTCACTGGCCTCCGCACTGGGACTCGATTGCCCTCACTGGCCTCTGCACTGGGACTCGATTCCCCTCACTGGCCTCTGCACAGGGACTCGATTCCCCTCACTGGCCTCCCCACTGGGACTCGATTCCCCTCACTGGCTTCTGCACTGGGACTCGATTCCCCTCACTGGCCTCTGCACTGGTACTCGATTCCCCTCACTGGCCTCCCCACTGGGACTCGATTCCCCTCACTGGCTTCTGCACTGGGACTCGATTTCCCTCACTGGCCTCTGCACTGGGACCCGATTCCCTTCACTGGCCTCCGCACTGGGACTCGATTCCCCTCACTGGCCTCCGCACTGGGACTCGATTCCCCTCACTGGCCTCTGCACAGGGACTCGATTCCCCTCACTGGCCTCTGCACTGGGACTCGATTCCCCTCACTGGCCTCTGCACTGGGACTCGATTCCCTCACTGGCCTCTGCACTGGGACTCGATTCCCCTCACTGACCTCTGCACTGGGACTCGATTCCCCTCACTGGCCTCCGCACTCGGACACAATTCCCCTCACTGGCCTCCGTACTGGGACTCGATTCCCCTCCCTGGCCTCTGCACTGGGACTCGATTCCCCTCACTGGCCTCCGCACTGGGACTCAATTCCCCTCACTGGCTCTGCACTGGGACTCGATTCCCCTCACTGGCCCCCGCACTGGGACTCGATTCCCCAAACTGACCTCCGCACTGGGACTCGATTCCGCTCACTGGCCTCCGCACTGGGACTCGATTCCCCTCACTGACCTCTGCACTGTGACTCGATTCCCCTCACTGGCCTCCGCACTGGGACTCGATTCCCCTCACTGGCCTCCGTACTGGGACTCGATTCCCCTCACTGGCCTCCGCACTTGGACTCGATTCCCCTCACTGGCCTCCGCACTGGGACTCGATTCCCCTCACTGGCCTCTGCACTGGGACTCGATTCCCCTCACTGACCTCCGCACTGGGACTCGATTCCCCACACTGACCTCCGCACTTGGACTCGATTCCGCTCACTGTCCTCCGCACTGGGACTCGATTCCCCTCACTAGCCTCCGCACTGGGACTCAATTCCCCTCACTGGCCTCCGCACTGGGACTCGATTCCGCTCACTGGTCTCCGCACTGGGACCCGATTCCCTTCACTCGCCTCCGCACTGGGACTTGATTCCCCTCACTGGCCTCTGCAATGGAACTTGATTCCCCTCACTGGCCTCTGCACTGGGACTCAATTCCCCTCAATGGCCTTCACACTGGGACTCGATTCCCCTCACTGGCCTCCACACTGGGACTTGATTCCCCACACTGACGTCCACACTGGAACTTGATTCCCCTCACTGGCCTCTGCACCAGGACTCGATTCCCCTCACTGGCCTCTGCACTGGGACTCGATTCCCCTCACTGGCCTCTGCACTGGGACTCGATTCCCCTCACTGGCCTCTGCACTGGGACTCGATTCCCTCACTGGCCTCTGCACTGGGACTCGATTCCCCTCACTGACCTCTGCACTGGGACTCGATTCCCCTCACTGGCCTCCGCACTCGGACACAATTCCCCTCACTGGCCTCCGTACTGGGACTCGATTGCCCTCACTGGCCTCTGCACTGGGACTCAATTCCCCTCACTGGCCTCTGCACTGGGACTCAATTCCCCTCAATGGCCTTCACACTGGGACTCGATTCCCCTCACTGGCCTCCACACTGGGACTTGATTCCCCACACTGACGTCCACACTGGAACTTGATTCCCCTCACTGGCCTCTGCACCAGGATTCGATTCCCCTCACTGGCCTCTGCACTGGAACTTGATTCCCCTCACTGGCTTCTGCACTGGGACTCGATTCCCCTCACTGGCCTCCGCACTGGGACTTGATTCCCCACACTGACCTCTGCACTTGGACTCGATTCCGCTCACTGGCCTCCGCACTGGGACTCAATTCCCCTCACTGACCTCTGCACTGGGACTCGATTCCCCTCACTGACCTCTGCACTGGGACTCGATTCCCTCACTGGCCTCTGCACTGGGACTCGATTCCCCTCACTGACCTCTGCACTGGGACTCGATTCCCCTCACTGGCCTCCGCACTCGGACACAATTCCCCTCACTGGCCTCCGTACTGGGACTCGATTCCCCTCACTGGCCTCTGCACTGGGACTCGATTCCCCTCACTGGCCTCCCCACTGGGACTCGATTCCCCTCACTGGCTTCTGCACTGGGACTCGATTCCCCTCACTGGCCTCCGCACTGGGACCCGATTCCCTTCACTGGCCTCCGAACTGGGACTCGATTCCCCTCACTGGCCTCCGCACTGGGACTCGATTCCCCTCACTGGCCTCTGCACTGGGACTCGATTCCCCTCACTGGCCTCTGCACAGGGACTCGATTCCCCTCACTGGCCTCCCCACTGGGACTCGATTCCCCTCACTGGCTTCTGCACTGGGACTCGATTCCCCTCACTGGCCTCTGCACTGGTACTCGATTCCCCTCACTGGCCTCCCCACTGGGACTCGATTCCCCTCACTGGCTTCTGCACTGGGACTCGATTCCCCTCACTGGCCTCCGCACTGGGACCCGATTCCCTTCACTGGCCTCCGCACTGGGACTCGATTCCCCTCACTGGCCTCCGCACTGGGACTCGATTCCCCTCACTGGCCTCTGCACTGGGACTCGATTCCCCTCACTGGCCTCCGCACTGGGACTCAATTCCCCTCACTGGCTCTGCACTGGGACTCGATTCCCCTCACTGGCCACCGCACTGGGACTCGATTCCCCAAACTGACCTCCGCACTGGGACTCGATTCCGCTCACTGGCCTCCGCACTGGGACTCGATTCCCCTCACTGGCCTCTGCACTGTGACTCGATTCCCCTCACTGGCCTCCGCACTGGGACTCGATTCTCCTCACTGACCTCCGCACTGGGACTCGATTCCCCTCACTGACCTCCGCACTGGGACTCGATTCCCCTCACTGGCCTCCGCACTTGGACTCGATTCCCCTCACTGGCCTCCGCACTGGGACTCGATTCCCCTCACTGGCCTCTGCACTGGGACTCGATTCCCCTCACTGACCTCCGCACTGGGACTCGATTCCCCACACTGACCTCCGCACTTGGACTCGATTCCGCTCACTGGCCTCCGCACTGGGACTCGATTCCCCTCACTAGCCTCCGCACTGGGACTCAATTCCCCTCACTGGCCTCCGCACTGGGACTCGATTCCGCTCACTGGCCTCCGCACTGGGACCCGATTCCCTTCACTCGCCTCCGCACTGGGACTTGATTCCCCTCACTGGCCTCTGCAATGGAACTTGATTCCCCTCACTGGCCTCTGCACTGGGACTCAATTCCCCTCAATGGCCTTCACACTGGGACTCGATTCCCCTCACTGGCCTCCACACTGGGACTTGATTCCCCACACTGACGTCCACACTGGAACTTGATTCCCCTCACTGGCCTCTGCACCAGGACTCGATTCCCCTCACTGGCCTCTGCACTGGGACTCGATTCCCCTCACTGGCCTCTGCACTGGGACTCGATTCCCCTCACTGGCCTCTGCACTGGGACTCGATTCCCTCACTGGCCTCTCCACTGGGACTCGATTCCCCTCACTGACCTCTGCACTGGGACTCGATTCCCCTCACTGGCCTCCGCACTCGGACACAATTCCCCTCACTGGCCTCCGTACTGGGACTCGATTGCCCTCACTGGCCTCTGCACTGGGACTCAATTCCCCTAACTGGCCTCTGCACTGGGACTCAATTCCCCTCAATGGCCTTCACACTGGGACTCGATTCCCCTCACTGGCCTCCACACTGGGACTTGATTCCCCACACTGACGTCCACACTGGAACTTGATTCCCCTCACTGGCCTCTGCACCAGGATTCGATTCCCCTCACTGGCCTCTGCACTGGAACTTGATTCCCCTCACTGGCTTCTGCACTGGGACTCGATTCCCCTCACTGGCCTCCGCACTGGGACTTGATTCCCCACACTGACCTCTGCACTTGGACTCGATTCCGCTCACTGGCCTCCGCACTGGGACTCAATCCCCCTCACTGACCTCTGCACTGGAACTCGATTCCCCTCACTGACCTCTGCACTGGGACTCGATTCCCCTCAATGGCCTCTGCACTGGGACTCGATTCCCCTCACTGGCCTCTGCACCAGGACTTGTTTCCCCTCACTGGCCTCCGCACTGGGACCCAATTCCCCTCACTGGCCTCTGCACTGGGACTCGATTCTCCTCAATGGCCTTCACACTGGGACTCGATTCCCCTCACTGGCCTCTGCACTGGGACTCGATTCCCCTCACTGGCCTCTGCACTGGGACTCGATTCCCCTCACTGGCCTCTGCACAGGGACTCGATTCCCCTCACTGGCCTCCCCACTGGGACTCGATTCCCCTCACTGGCTTCTGCACTGGGACTCGATTCCCCTCACTGGCCTCTGCACTGGTACTCGATTCCCCTCACTGGCCTCCCCACTGGGACTCGATTCCCCTCACTGGCTTCTGCACTGGGACTCGATTCCCCTCACTGGCCTCCGCACTGGGACCCGATTCCCTTCACTGGCCTCCGCACTGGGACTCGATTCCCCTCACTGGCCTCCGCACTGGGACTCGATTCCCCTCACTGGCCTCTGCACAGGGACTCGATTCCCCTCACTGGCCTCTGCACTGGGACTCGATTCCCCTCACTGGCCTCTGCACTGGGACTCGATTCCCTCACTGGCCTCTGCACTGGGACTCGATTCCCCTCACTGACCTCTGCACTGGGACTCGATTCCCCTCACTGGCCTCCGCACTCGGACACAATTCCCCTCACTGGCCTCCGTACTGGGACTCGATTCCCCTCACTGGCCTCTGCACTGGGACTCGATTCCCCTCACTGGCCTCCGCACTGGGACTCAATTCCCCTCACTGGCTCTGAACTGGGACTCGATTCCCCTCACTGGCCCCCGCACTGGGACTCGATTCCCCAAACTGACCTCCGCACTGGGACTCGATTCCGCTCACTGGCCTCCGCACTGGGACTCGATTCCCCTCACTGACCTCTGCACTGTGACTCGATTCCCCTCACTGGCCTCCGCACTGGGACTCGATTCCCCTCACTGGCCTCCGCACTCGGACACAATTCCCCTCACTGGCCTCCGTACTGGGACTCGATTCCCCTCACTGGCCTCCGCACTGGGACTCGATTCCCTCACTGGCCTCTGCACTGGGACTCGATTCCCCTCACTGACCTCTGCACTGGGACTCGATTCCCCTCACTGGCCTCCGCACTCGGACACAATTCCCCTCACTGGCCTCCGTACTGGGACTCGATTCCCCTCACTGGCCTCCGCACTGGGACTCGATTCCCCTCACTGGCCTCCGTACTGGGACTCGATTCCCCTCACTGGCCTCCGCACTTGGACTCGATTCCCCTCACTGGCCTCCGCACTGGGACTCGATTCCCCTCACTGGCCTCTGCACTGGGACTCGATTCCCCTCACTGACCTCCGCACTGGGACTCGATTCCCCACACTGACCTCCGCACTTGGACTCGATTCCGCTCACTGTCCTCCGCACTGGGACTCGATTCCCCTCACTAGCCTCCGCACTGGGACTCAATTCCCCTCACTGGCCTCCGCACTGGGACTCGATTCCGCTCACTGGCCTCCGCACTGGGACCCGATTCCCTTCACTCGCCTCCGCACTGGGACTTGATTCCCCTCACTGGCCTCTGCAATGGAACTTGATTCCCCTCACTGGCCTCTGCACTGGGACTCAATTCCCCTCAATGGCCTTCACACTGGGACTCGATTCCCCTCACTGGCCTCCACACTGGGACTTGATTCCCCACACTGACGTCCACACTGGAACTTGATTCCCCTCACTGGCCTCTGCACCAGGACTCGATTCCCCTCACTGGCCTCTGCACTGGGACTCGATTCCCCTCACTGGCCTCTGCACTGGGACTCGATTCCCCTCACTGGCCTCTGCACTGGGACTCGATTCCCTCACTGGCCTCTGCACTGGGACTCGATTCCCCTCACTGACCTCTGCACTGGGACTCGATTCCCCTCACTGGCCTCCGCACTCGGACACAATTCCCCTCACTGGCCTCCGTACTGGGACTCGATTGCCCTCACTGGCCTCTGCACTGGGACTCAATTCCCCTCACTGGCCTCTGCACTGGGACTCAATTCCCCTCAATGGCCTTCACACTGGGACTCGATTCCCCTCACTGGCCTCCACACTGGGACTTGATTCCCCACACTGACGTCCACACTGGAACTTGATTCCCCTCACTGGCCTCTGCACCAGGATTCGATTCCCCTCACTGGCCTCTGCACTGGAACTTGATTCCCCTCACTGGCTTCTGCACTGGGACTCGATTCCCCTCACTGGCCTCCGCACTGGGACTTGATTCCCCACACTGACCTCTGCACTTGGACTCGATTCCGCTCACTGGCCTCCGCACTGGGACTCAATTCCCCTCACTGACCTCTGCACTGGGACTCGATTCCCCTCACTGACCTCTGCACTGGGACTCGATTCCCTCACTGGCCTCTGCACTGGGACTCGATTCCCCTCACTGACCTCTGCACTGGGACTCGATTCCCCTCACTGGCCTCCGCACTCGGACACAATTCCCCTCACTGGCCTCCGTACTGGGACTCGATTCCCCTCACTGGCCTCTGCACTGGGACTCGATTCCCCTCACTGGCCTCCCCACTGGGACTCGATTCCCCTCACTGGCTTCTGCACTGGGACTCGATTCCCCTCACTGGCCTCCGCACTGGGACCCGATTCCCTTCACTGGCCTCCGAACTGGGACTCGATTCCCCTCACTGGCCTCCGCACTGGGACTCGATTCCCCTCACTGGCCTCTGCACTGGGACTCGATTCCCCTCACTGGCCTCTGCACAGGGACTCGATTCCCCTCACTGGCCTCCCCACTGGGACTCGATTCCCCTCACTGGCTTCTGCACTGGGACTCGATTCCCCTCACTGGCCTCTGCACTGGTACTCGATTCCCCTCACTGGCCTCCCCACTGGGACTCGATTCCCCTCACTGGCTTCTGCACTGGGACTCGATTCCCCTCACTGGCCTCCGCACTGGGACCCGATTCCCTTCACTGGCCTCCGCACTGGGACTCGATTCCCCTCACTGGCCTCCGCACTGGGACTCGATTCCCCTCACTGGCCTCTGCACTGGGACTCGATTCCCCTCACTGGCCTCCGCACTGGGACTCAATTCCCCTCACTGGCTCTGCACTGGGACTCGATTCCCCTCACTGGCCACCGCACTGGGACTCGATTCCCCAAACTGACCTCCGCACTGGGACTCGATTCCGCTCACTGGCCTCCGCACTGGGACTCGATTCCCCTCACTGGCCTCTGCACTGTGACTCGATTCCCCTCACTGGCCTCCGCACTGGGACTCGATTCTCCTCACTGACCTCCGCACTGGGACTCGATTCCCCTCACTGACCTCCGCACTGGGACTCGATTCCCCTCACTGGCCTCCGCACTTGGACTCGATTCCCCTCACTGGCCTCCGCACTGGGACTCGATTCCCCTCACTGGCCTCTGCACTGGGACTCGATTCCCCTCACTGACCTCCGCACTGGGACTCGATTCCCCACACTGACCTCCGCACTTGGACTCGATTCCGCTCACTGGCCTCCGCACTGGGACTCGATTCCCCTCACTAGCCTCCGCACTGGGACTCAATTCCCCTCACTGGCCTCCGCACTGGGACTCGATTCCGCTCACTGGCCTCCGCACTGGGACCCGATTCCCTTCACTCGCCTCCGCACTGGGACTTGATTCCCCTCACTGGCCTCTGCAATGGAACTTGATTCCCCTCACTGGCCTCTGCACTGGGACTCAATTCCCCTCAATGGCCTTCACACTGGAACTTGATTCCCCTCACTGGCCTCTGCACCAGGACTCGATTCCCCTCACTGGCCTCTGCACTGGGACTCGATTCCCCTCACTGGCCTCTGCACTGGGACTCGATTCCCCTCACTGGCCTCTGCACTGGGACTCGATTCCCTCACTGGCCTCTCCACTGGGACTCGATTCCCCTCACTGACCTCTGCACTGGGACTCGATTCCCCTCACTGGCCTCCGCACTCGGACACAATTCCCCTCACTGGCCTCCGTACTGGGACTCGATTGCCCTCACTGGCCTCTGCACTGGGACTCAATTCCCCTAACTGGCCTCTGCACTGGGACTCAATTCCCCTCAATGGCCTTCACACTGGGACTCGATTCCCCTCACTGGCCTCCACACTGGGACTTGATTCCCCACACTGACGTCCACACTGGAACTTGATTCCCCTCACTGGCCTCTGCACCAGGATTCGATTCCCCTCACTGGCCTCTGCACTGGAACTTGATTCCCCTCACTGGCTTCTGCACTGGGACTCGATTCCCCTCACTGGCCTCCGCACTGGGACTTGATTCCCCACACTGACCTCTGCACTTGGACTCGATTCCGCTCACTGGCCTCCGCACTGGGACTCAATCCCCCTCACTGACCTCTGCACTGGGACTCGATTCCCCTCAATGGCCTCCGCACTGGGACTCAATTCCCCTCACTGGTCTCCGCACTGGGACTCGATTCCCCTCACTGGCCTCTGCACCAGGACTTGTTTCCCCTCACTGGCCTCCGCACTGGGACCCAATTCCCCTCACTGGCCTCTGCACTGGGACTCGATTCTCCTCAATGGCCTTCACACTGGGACTCGATTCCCCTCACTGGCCTCTGCACTGGGACTCGATTCCCCTCAATGGCCTTCACACTGGGACTCGATTCCCCTAACTGACCTCCGCAGTGGGACTCAATTCCCCTCACTGGCCTCCGCACTGGGACTCGATTCCCAACACTGACCTCCGCACTGGGACTCGATTCCCCTCACTGGCCTCCGCACTGGGACTCGATTCCCCTCACTGGCTTCTGCACTGTAACTCGATTCCCCTCACTGGCTTCTGCACTGGAACTCGATTCCCCTCACTGGCCTCTGCTCTGGAACTTGGTTCTCCTCACTGGCCTCCGCACTGGGACTCGATTCCCCACACTGACCTCCGCACTGGGACTCGATTCCCCTCACTGGCCTCCGCAATGGGACTCGATTCCCCTCACTGGCCTCTGCACTGGGACTCGATTCCCCTCCCTGGCCTCTGCACTGGTACTCGATTCCCCTCACTGGCCTCTGCACTGGTACTCGATTCCCCTCACTGGCCTCCCCACTGGGACTCGATTCCCCTCACTGGCTTCTGCACTGGGACTCGATTCCCCTCACTGGCCTCCGCACTGGGACCCGATTCCCTTCACTGGCCTCCGAACTGGGACTCGATTCCCCTCACTGGCCTCCGCACTGGGACTCGATTCCCCTCACTGGCCTCTGCACTGGGACTCGATTCCCCTCACTGGCCTCTGCACAGGGACTCGATTCCCCTCACTGGCCTCCCCACTGGGACTCGATTCCCCTCACTGGCTTCTGCACTGGGACTCGATTCCCCTCACTGGCCTCTGCACTGGTACTCGATTCCCCTCACTGGCCTCCCCACTGGGACTCGATTCCCCTCACTGGCTTCTGCACTGGGACTCAATTCCCCTCACTGGCCTCCGCACTGGGACCCGATTCCCTTCACTGGCCTCCGCAATGGGACTCGATTCCCCTCACTGGCCTCCGCACTGGGACTCGATTTCCCTCACTGGCCTCTGCACTGGGACTCGATTCCCCTCACTGGCCTCTGCACAGGGACTGGATTCCCCTCACTGACCTCTGCACTGGGACTCGATTCCCCTCACTGGCCTCTGCACTGGGACTCGATTCCCTCACTGGCCTCTGCACTGGGACTCGATTCCCCTCACTGACCTCTGCACTGGGACTCGATTCCCCTCACTGGCCTCCGCACTCGGACACAATTCCCCTCACTGGCCTCCGTACTGGGACTCGATTCCCCTCACTGGCCTCTGCACTGGAACTCGATTCCCCTCACTGGCCTCCCTACTGGGACTCGATTCCCCTCACTGGCTTCTGCACTGGGACTCGATTCCCCTCACTGGCCTCCGCACTGGGACCCGATTCCCTTCACTGGCCTCCGAACTGGGACTCGATTCCCCTCACTGGCCTCCGCACTGGGACTCGATTCCCCTCACTGGCCTCTGCACTGGGACTCGATTCCCCTCACTGGCCTCTGCACAGGGACTCGATTCCCCTCACTGGCCTCCCCACTGGGACTCGATTCCCCTCACTGGCTTCTGCACTGGGACTCGATTCCCCTCACTGGCCTCTGCACTGGTACTCGATTCCCCTCACTGGCCTCCCCACTGGGACTCGATTCCCCTCACTGGCTTCTGCACTGGGACTCGATTCCCCTCACTGGCCTCCGCACTGGGACCCGATTCCCTTCACTGGCCTCCGCACTGGGACTCGATTCCCCTCACTGGCCTCCGCACTGGGACTCGATTCCCCTCACTGGCCTCTGCACAGGGACTCGATTCCCCTCACTGGCCTCTGCACTGGGACTCGATTCCCCTCACTGGCCTCTGCACTGGGACTCGATTCCCTCACTGGCCTCTGCACTGGGACTCGATTCCCCTCACTGACCTCTGCACTGGGACTCGATTCCCCTCACTGGCCTCCGCACTCGGACACAATACCCCTCACTGGCCTCCGTACTGGGACTCGATTCCCCTCACTGGCCTCTGCACTGGGACTCGATTCCCCTCACTGGCCTCCGCACTGGGACTCAATTCCCCTCACTGGCTCTGCACTGGGACTCGATTCCCCTCACTGGCCCCCGCACTGGGACTCGATTCCCCAAACTGACCTCCGCACTGGGACTCGATTCCGCTCACTGGCCTCCGCACTGGGACTCGATTCCCCTCACTGACCTCTGCACTGTGACTCGATTCCCCTCACTGGCCTCCGCACTGGGACTCGATTCCCCTCACTGGCCTCCGTACTGGGACTCGATTCCCCTCACTGGCCTCCGCACTTGGACTCGATTCCCCTCACTGGCCTCCGCACTGGGACTCGATTCCCCTCACTGGCCTCTGCACTGGGACTCGATTCCCCTCACTGAACTCCGCACTGGGACTCGATTCCCCACACTGACCTCCGCACTTGGACTCGATTCCGCTCACTGTCCTCCGCACTGGGACTCGATTCCCCTCACTAGCCTCCGCACTGGGACTCAATTCCCCTCACTGGCCTCCGCACTGGGACTCGATTCCGCTCACTGGCCTCCGCACTGGGACCCGATTCCCTTCACTCGCCTCCGCACTGGGACTTGATTCCCCTCACTGGCCTCTGCAATGGAACTTGATTCCCCTCACTGGCCTCTGCACTGGGACTCAATTCCCCTCAATGGCCTTCACACTGGGACTCGATTCCCCTCACTGGCCTCCACACTGGGACTTGATTCCCCACACTGACGTCCACACTGGAACTTGATTCCCCTCACTGGCCTCTGCACCAGGACTCGATTCCCCTCACTGGCCTCTGCACTGGGACTCGATTCCCCTCACTGGCCTCTGCACTGGGACTCGATTCCCCTCACTGGCCTCTGCACTGGGACTCGATTCCCTCACTGGCCTCTGCACTGGGACTCGATTCCCCTCACTGACCTCTGCACTGGGACTCGATTCCCCTCACTGGCCTCCGCACTCGGACACAATTCCCCTCACTGGCCTCCGTACTGGGACTCGATTGCCCTCACTGGCCTCTGCACTGGGACTCAATTCCCCTCACTGGCCTCTGCACTGGGACTCAATTCCCCTCAATGGCCTTCACACTGGGACTCGATTCCCCTCACTGGCCTCCACACTGGGACTTGATTCCCCACACTGACGTCCACACTGGAACTTGATTCCCCTCACTGGCCTCTGCACCAGGATTCGATTCCCCTCACTGGCCTCTGCACTGGAACTTGATTCCCCTCACTGGCTTCTGCACTGGGACTCGATTCCCCTCACTGGCCTCCGCACTGGGACTTGATTCCCCACACTGACCTCTGCACTTGGACTCGATTCCGCTCACTGGCCTCCGCACTGGGACTCAATTCCCCTCACTGACCTCTGCACTGGGACTCGATTCCCCTCACTGACCTCTGCACTGGGACTCGATTCCCTCACTGGCCTCTGCACTGGGACTCGATTCCCCTCACTGACCTCTGCACTGGGACTCGATTCCCCTCACTGGCCTCCGCACTCGGACACAATTCCCCTCACTGGCCTCCTTACTGGGACTCGATTCCCCTCACTGGCCTCTGCACTGGGACTCGATTCCCCTCACTGGCCTCCCCACTGGGACTCGATTCCCCTCACTGGCTTCTGCACTGGGACTCGATTCCGCTCACTGGCCTCCGCACTGGGACCCGATTCCCTTCACTGGCCTCCGAACTGGGACTCGATTCCCCTCACTGGCCTCCGCACTGGGACTCGATTCCCCTCACTGGCCTCTGCACTGGGACTCAATTCCCCTCACTGGCCTCTGCACAGGGACTCGATTCCCCTCACTGGCCTCCCCACTGGGACTCGATTCCCCTCACTGGCTTCTGCACTGGGACTCGATTCCCCTCACTGGCCTCTGCACTGGTACTCGATTCCCCTCACTGGCCTCCCCACTGGGACTCGATTCCCCTCACTGGCTTCTGCACTGGGACTCGATTCCCCTCACTGGCCTCCGCACTGGGACCCGATTCCCTTCACTGGCCTCCGCACTGGGACTCGATTCCCCTCACTGGCCTCCGCACTGGGACTCGATTCCCCTCACTGGCCTCTGCACAGGGACTCGATTCCCCTCACTGGCCTCTGCACTGGGACTCGATTCCCCTCACTGGCCTCTGCACTGGGACTCGATTCCCTCACTGGCCTCTGCACTGGGACTCGATTCCCCTCACTGACCTCTGCACTGGGACTCGATTCCCCTCACTGGCCTCCGCACTCGGACACAATTCCCCTCACTGGCCTCCGTACTGGGACTCGATTCCCCTCACTGGCCTCTGCACTGGGACTCGATTCCCCTCACTGGCCTCCGCACTGGGACTCAATTCCCCTCACTGGCTCTGCACTGGGACTCGATTCCCCTCACTGGCCACCGCACTGGGACTCGATTCCCCAAACTGACCTCCGCACTGGGACTCGATTCCGCTCACTGGCCTCCGCACTGGGACTCGATTCCCCTCACTGGCCTCTGCACTGTGACTCGATTCCCCTCACTGGCCTCCGCACTGGGACTCGATTCTCCTCACTGACCTCCGCACTGGGACTCGATTCCCCTCACTGACCTCCGCACTGGGACTCGATTCCCCTCACTGGCCTCCGCACTTGGACTCGATTCCCCTCACTGGCCTCCGCACTGGGACTCGATTCCCCTCACTGGCCTCTGCACTGGGACTCGATTCCCCTCACTGACCTCCGCACTGGGACTCGATTCCCCTCACTAGCCTCCGCACTGGGACTCAATTCCCCTCACTGGCCTCCGCACTGGGACTCGATTCCCCTCACTGGCCTCTGCACTGGGACTCGATTCCGCTCACTGGCCTCCGCACTGGGACTCGATTCCCCTCACTAGGTCCGCACTGGGACTCAATTCCCCTCACTGGCCTCCGCACTGGGACTCGATTCCGCTCACTGGCCTCCGCACTGGGACCCGATTCCCTTCACTCGCCTCCGCACTGGGACTTGATTCCCCTCACTGGCCTCTGCAATGGAACTTGATTCCCCTCACTGGCCTCTGCACTGGGACTCAATTCCCCTCAATGGCCTTCACACTGGGACTCGATTCCCCTCACTGGCCTCCACACTGGGACTTGATTCCCCACACTGACGTCCACACTGGAACTTGATTCCCCTCACTGGCCTCTGCACCAGGACTCGATTCCCCTCACTGGCCTCTGCACTGGGACTCGATTCCCCTCACTGGCCTCTGCACTGGGACTCGATTCCCCTCACTGGCCTCTGCACTGGGACTCGATTCCCTCACTGGCCTCTCCACTGGGACTCGATTCCCCTCACTGACCTCTGCACTGGGACTCGATTCCCCTCACTGGCCTCCGCACTCGGACACAATTCCCCTCACTGGCCTCCGTACTGGGACTCGATTGCCCTCACTGGCCTCTGCACTGGGACTCAATTCCCCTAACTGGCCTCTGCACTGGGACTCAATTCCCCTCAATGGCCTTCACACTGGGACTCGATTCCCCTCACTGGCCTCCACACTGGGACTTGATTCCCCACACTGACGTCCACACTGGAACTTGATTCCCCTCACTGGCCTCTGCACCAGGATTCGATTCCCCTCACTGGCCTCTGCACTGGAACTTGATTCCCCTCACTGGCTTCTGCACTGGGACTCGATTCCCCTCACTGGCCTCCGCACTGGGACTTGATTCCCCACACTGACCTCTGCACTTGGACTCGATTCCGCTCACTGGCCTCCGCACTGGGACTCAATTCCCCTCACTGACCTCTGCACTGGGACTCGATTCCCCTCACTGACCTCTGCACTGGGACTCGATTCCCCTCAATGGCCTCTGCACTGGGACTCGATTCCCCTCACTGGCCTCTGCACCAGGACTTGTTTCCCCTCACTGGCCTCCGCACTGGGACCCAATTCCCCTCACTGGCCTCTGCACTGGGACTCGATTCTCCTCAATGGCCTTCACACTGGGACTCGATTCCCCTAACTGACCTCCGCAGTGGGACTCAATTCCCCTCACTGGCCTCCGCACTGGGACTCGATTCCCAACACTGACCTCCGCACTGGGACTCGATTCCCCTCACTGGCCTCCGCACTGGGACTCGATTCCCCTCACTGGCCTCTGCACTGGGACTCGATTCCCCTCACTGGCCTCTGCACTGGTACTCGATTCCCCTCACTGGCCTCCCCACTGGGACTCGATTCCCCTCACTGGCTTCTGCACTGGGACTCGATTCCCCTCACTGGCCTCTGCACTGGGTCTCGAATCCCCTCACTGGCCTCCCCACTGGGACTCGATTCCCCTCACTGGCGTCTGCACTGGGACTCGATTCCCCTCACTGGCATCCGCACTGGGACCCGATTCCCTTCACTGGCCTCCGCACTGGGACCCGATTCCCTTCACTCGCCTCCGCACTGGGACTTGATTCCCCTCACTGGCCTCTGCACTGGAACTTGATTCCCCTCACTGGCCTCTGCACTGGGACTCAATTCCCCTCAATGGCCTTCACACTGGGACTCGATTCCCCTCACTAGCCTCCGCACTGGGACTCAATTCCCCTCACTGGCCTCCGCACTGGGACTCGATTCCGCTCACTGGCCTCCGCACTGGGACCCGATTCCCTTCACTCGCCTCCGCACTGGGACTTGATTCCCCTCACTGGCCTCTGCAATGGAACTTGATTCCCTTCACTCGCCTCCGCACTGGGACTTGATTCCCCTCACTGGCCTCCGCAATGGGACTCGATTCCCCTCACTGGCCTCCGCACTGGGACTCGATTTCCCTCACTGGCCTCTGCACTGGGACTCGATTCCCCTCACTGGCCTCTGCACAGGGACTGGATTCCCCTCACTGACCTCTGCACTGGGACTCGATTCCCCTCACTGGCCTCTGCACTGGGACTCGATTCCCTCACTGGCCTCTGCACTGGGACTCGATTCCCCTCACTGACCTCTGCACTGGGACTCGATTCCCCTCACTGGCCTCCGCACTCGGACACAATTCCCCTCACTGGCCTCCGTACTGGGACTCGATTCCCCTCACTGGCCTCTGCACTGGGACTCGATTCCCCTCACTGGCCTCCCCACTGGGACTCGATTCCCCTCACTGGCTTCTGCACTGGGACTCGATTCCCCTCACTGGCCTCCGCACTGGGACCCGATTCCCTTCACTGGCCTCCGAACTGGGACTCGATTCCCCTCACTGGCCTCCGCACTGGGACTCGATTCCCCTCACTGGCCTCTGCACTGGGACTCGATTCCCCTCACTGGCCTCTGCACAGGGACTCGATTCCCCTCACTGGCCTCCCCACTGGGACTCGATTCCCCTCACTGGCTTCTGCACTGGGACTCGATTCCCCTCACTGGCCTCTGCACTGGTACTCGATTCCCCTCACTGGCCTCCCCACTGGGACTCGATTCCCCTCACTGGCTTCTGCACTGGGACTCGATTCCCCTCACTGGCCTCCGCACTGGGACCCGATTCCCTTCACTGGCCTCCGCACTGGGACTCGATTCCCCTCACTGGCCTCCGCACTGGGACTCGATTCCCCTCACTGGCCTCTGCACAGGGACTCGATTCCCCTCACTGGCCTCTGCACTGGGACTCGATTCCCCTCACTGGCCTCTGCACTGGGACTTGATTCCCTCACTGGCCTCTGCACTGGGACTCGATTCCCCTCACTGACCTCTGCACTGGGACTCGATTCCCCTCACTGGCCTCCGCACTCGGACACAATTCCCCTCACTGGCCTCCGTACTGGGACTCGATTCCCCTCACTGGCCTCTGCACTGGGACTCGATTCCCCTCACTGGCCTCCGCACTGGGACTCGATTCCCCTCACTGGCCTCTGCACTGGGACTCGATTCCCCTCACTGACCTCCGCACTGGGACTCGATTCCCCACACTGACCTCCGCACTTGGACTCGATTCCGCTCACTGTCCTCCGCACTGGGACTCGATTCCCCTCACTAGCCTCCGCACTGGGACTCAATTCCCCTCACTGGCCTCCGCACTGGGACTCGATTCCGCTCACTGGCCTCCACACTGGGACCCGATTCCCTTCACTCGCCTCCGCACTGGGACTTGATTCCCCTCACTGGCCTCTGCAATGGAACTTGATTCCCCTCACTGGCCTCTGCACTGGGACTCAATTCCCCTCAATGGCCTTCACACTGGGACTCGATTCCCCTCACTGGCCTCCACACTGGGACTTGATTCCCCACACTGACGTCCACACTGGAACTTGATTCCCCTCACTGGCCTCTGCACCAGGACTCGATTCCCCTCACTGGCCTCTGCACTGGGACTCGATTCCCCTCACTGGCCTCTGCACTGGGACTCGATTCCCCTCACTGGCCTCTGCACTGGGACTCGATTCCCTCACTGGCCTCTGCACTGGGACTCGATTCCCCTCACTGACCTCTGCACTGGGACTCGATTCCCCTCACTGGCCTCCGCACTCGGACACAATTCCCCTCACTGGCCTCCGTACTGGGACTCGATTGCCCTCACTGGCCTCTGCACTGGGACTCAATTCCCCTCACTGGCCTCTGCACTGGGACTCAATTCCCCTCAATGGCCTTCACACTGGGACTCGATTCCCCTCACTGGCCTCCACACTGGGACTTGATTCCCCACACTGACGTCCACACTGGAACTTGATTCCCCTCACTGGCCTCTGCACCAGGATTCGATTCCCCTCACTGGCCTCTGCACTGGAACTTGATTCCCCTCACTGGCTTCTGCACTGGGACTCGATTCCCCTCACTGGCCTCCGCACTGGGACTTGATTCCCCACACTGACCTCTGCACTTGGACTCGATTCCGCTCACTGGCCTCCGCACTGGGACTCAATTCCCCTCACTGACCTCTGCACTGGGACTCGATTCCCCTCACTGACCTCTGCACTGGGACTCGATTCCCTCACTGGCCTCTGCACTGGGACTCGATTCCCCTCACTGACCTCTGCACTGGGACTCGATTCCCCTCACTGGCCTCCGCACTCGGACACAATTCCCCTCACTGGCCTCCGTACTGGGACTCGATTCCCCTCACTGGCCTCTGCACTGGGACTCGATTCCCCTCACTGGCCTCCCCACTGGGACTCGATTCCCCTCACTGGCTTCTGCACTGGGACTCGATTCCCCTCACTGGCCTCCGCACTGGGACCCGATTCCCTTCACTGGCCTCCGAACTGGGACTCGATTCCCCTCACTGGCCTCCGCACTGGGACTCGATTCCCCTCACTGGCCTCTGCACTGGGACTCGATTCCCCTCACTGGCCTCTGCACAGGGACTCGATTCCCCTCACTGGCCTCCCCACTGGGACTCGATTCCCCTCACTGGCTTCTGCACTGGGACTCGATTCCCCTCACTGGCCTCTGCACTGGTACTCGATTCCCCTCACTGGCCTCCCCACTGGGACTCGATTCCCCTCACTGGCTTCTGCACTGGGACTCGATTCCCCTCACTGGCCTCCGCACTGGGACCCGATTCCCTTCACTGGCCTCCGCACTGGGACTCGATTCCCCTCACTGGCCTCCGCACTGGGACTCGATTCCCCTCACTGGCCTCTGCACTGGGACTCGATTCCCCTCACTGGCCTCCGCACTGGGACTCAATTCCCCTCACTGGCTCTGCACTGGGACTCGATTCCCCTCACTGGCCACCGCACTGGGACTCGATTCCCCAAACTGACCTCCGCACTGGGACTCGATTCCGCTCACTGGCCTCCGCACTCGGACTCGATTCCCCTCACTGGCCTCTGCACTGTGACTCGATTCCCCTCACTGGCCTCCGCACTGGGACTCGATTCTCCTCACTGACCTCCGCACTGGGACTCGATTCCCCTCACTGACCTCCGCACTGGGACTCGATTCCCCTCACTGGCCTCCGCACTTGGACTCGATTCCCCTCACTGGCCTCCGCACTGGGACTCGATTCCCCTCACTGGCCTCTGCACTGGGACTCGATTCCCCTCACTGACCTCCGCACTGGGACTCGATTCCCCACACTGACCTCCGCACTTGGACTCGATTCCGCTCACTGGCCTCCGCACTGGGACTCGATTCCCCTCACTAGCCTCCGCACTGGGACTCAATTCCCCTCACTGGCCTCCGCACTGGGACTCGATTCCGCTCACTGGCCTCCGCACTGGGACCCGATTCCCTTCACTCGCCTCCGCACTGGGACTTGATTCCCCTCACTGGCCTCTGCAATGGAACTTGATTCCCCTCACTGGCCTCTGCACTGGGACTCAATTCCCCTCAATGGCCTTCACACTGGGACTCGATTCCCCTCACTGGCCTCCACACTGGGACTTGATTCCCCACACTGACGTCCACACTGGAACTTGATTCCCCTCACTGGCCTCTGCACCAGGACTCGATTCCCCTCACTGGCCTCTGCACTGGGACTCGATTCCCCTCACTGGCCTCTGCACTGGGACTCGATTCCCCTCACTGGCCTCTGCACTGGGACTCGATTCCCTCACTGGCCTCTCCACTGGGACTCGATTCCCCTCACTGACCTCTGCACTGGGACTCGATTCCCCTCACTGGCCTCCGCACTCGGACACAATTCCCCTCACTGGCCTCCGTACTGGGACTCGATTGCCCTCACTGGCCTCTGCACTGGGACTCAATTCCCCTAACTGGCCTCTGCACTGGGACTCAATTCCCCTCAATGGCCTTCACACTGGGACTCGATTCCCCTCACTGGCCTCCACACTGGGACTTGATTCCCCACACTGACGTCCACACTGGAACTTGATTCCCCTCACTGGCCTCTGCACCAGGATTCGATTCCCCTCACTGGCCTCTGCACTGGAACTTGATTCCCCTCACTGGCTTCTGCACTGGGACTCGATTCCCCTCACTGGCCTCCGCACTGGGACTTGATTCCCCACACTGACCTCTGCACTTGGACTCGATTCCGCTCACTGGCCTCCGCACTGGGACTCAATCCCCCTCACTGACCTCTGCACTGGAACTCGATTCCCCTCACTGACCTCTGCACTGGGACTCGATTCCCCTCAATGGCCTCTGCACTGGGACTCGATTCCCCTCACTGGCCTCTGCACCAGGACTTGTTTCCCCTCACTGGCCTCCGCACTGGGACCCAATTCCCCTCACTGGCCTCTGCACTGGGACTCGATTCTCCTCAATGGCCTTCACACTGGGACTCGATTCCCCTCACTGGCCTCTGCACTGGGACTCGATTCCCCTCACTGGCCTCTGCACTGGGACTCGATTCCCCTCACTGGCCTCTGCACAGGGACTCGATTCCCCTCACTGGCCTCCCCACTGGGACTCGATTCCCCTCACTGGCTTCTGCACTGGGACTCGATTCCCCTCACTGGCCTCTGCACTGGTACTCCATTCCCCTCACTGGCCTCCCCACTGGGACTCGATTCCCCTCACTGGCTTCTGCACTGGGACTCGATTCCCCTCACTGGCCTCCGCACTGGGACCCGATTCCCTTCACTGGCCTCCGCACTGGGACTCGATTCCCCTCACTGGCCTCCGCACTGGGACTCGATTCCCCTCACTGGCCTCTGCACAGGGACTCGATTCCCCTCACTGGCCTCTGCACTGGGACTCGATTCCCCTCACTGGCCTCTGCACTGGGACTCGATTCCCTCACTGGCCTCTGCACTGGGACTCGATTCCCCTCACTGACCTCTGCACTGGGACTCGATTCCCCTCACTGGCCTCCGCACTCGGACACAATTCCCCTCACTGGCCTCCGTACTGGGACTCGATTCCCCTCACTGGCCTCTGCACTGGGACTCGATTCCCCTCACTGGCCTCCGCACTGGGACTCAATTCCCCTCACTGGCTCTGCACTGGGACTCGATTCCCCTCACTGGCCCCCGCACTGGGACTCGATTCCCCAAACTGACCTCCGCACTGGGACTCGATTCCGCTCACTGGCCTCCGCACTGGGACTCGATTCCCCTCACTGACCTCTGCACTGTGACTCGATTCCCCTCACTGGCCTCCGCACTGGGACTCGATTCCCCTCACTGGCCTCCGTACTGGGACTCGATTCCCCTCACTGGCCTCCGCACTTGGACTCGATTCCCCTCACTGGCCTCCGCACTGGGACTCGATTCCCCTCACTGGCCTCTGCACTGGGACTCGATTCCCCTCACTGACCTCCGCACTGGGACTCGATTCCCCACACTGACCTCCGCACTTGGACTCGATTCCGCTCACTGTCCTCCGCACTGGGACTCGATTCCCCTCACTAGCCTCCGCACTGGGACTCAATTCCCCTCACTGGCCTCCGCACTGGGACTCGATTCCGCTCACTGGCCTCCGCACTGGGACCCGATTCCCTTCACTCGCCTCCGCACTGGGACTTGATTCCCCTCACTGGCCTCTGCAATGGAACTTGATTCCCCTCACTGGCCTCTGCACTGGGACTCAATTCCCCTCAATGGCCTTCACACTGGGACTCGATTCCCCTCACTGGCCTCCACACTGGGACTTGATTCCCCACACTGACGTCCACACTGGAACTTGATTCCCCTCACTGGCCTCTGCACCAGGACTCGATTCCCCTCACTGGCCTCTGCACTGGGACTCGATTCCCCTCACTGGCCTCTGCACTGGGACTCGATTCCCCTCACTGGCCTCTGCACTGGGACTCGATTCCCTCACTGGCCTCTGCACTGGGACTCGATTCCCCTCACTGACCTCTGCACTGGGACTCGATTCCCCTCACTGGCCTCCGCACTCGGACACAATTCCCCTCACTGGCCTCCGTACTGGGACTCGATTGCCCTCACTGGCCTCTGCACTGGGACTCAATTCCCCTCACTGGCCTCTGCACTGGGACTCAATTCCCCTCAATGGCCTTCACACTGGGACTCGATTCCCCTCACTGGCCTCCACACTGGGACTTGATTCCCCACACTGACGTCCACACTGGAACTTGATTCCCCTCACTGGCCTCTGCACCAGGATTCGATTCCCCTCACTGGCCTCTGCACTGGAACTTGATTCCCCTCACTGGCTTCTGCACTGGGACTCGATTCCCCTCACTGGCCTCCGCACTGGGACTTGATTCCCCACACTGACCTCTGCACTTGGACTCGATTCCGCTCACTGGCCTCCGCACTGGGACTCAATTCCCCTCACTGACCTCTGCACTGGGACTCGATTCCCCTCACTGACCTCTGCACTGGGACTCGATTCCCTCACTGGCCTCTGCACTGGGACTCGATTCCCCTCACTGACCTCTGCACTGGGACTCGATTCCCCTCACTGGCCTCCGCACTCGGACACAATTCCCCTCACTGGCCTCCGTACTGGGACTCGATTCCCCTCACTGGCCTCTGCACTGGGACTCGATTCCCCTCACTGGCCTCCCCACTGGGACTCGATTCCCCTCACTGGCTTCTGCACTGGGACTCGATTCCCCTCACTGGCCTCCGCACTGGGACCCGATTCCCTTCACTGGCCTCCGAACTGGGACTCGATTCCCCTCACTGGCCTCTGCACTGGGACTCGATTCCCCTCACTGGCCTCTGCACAGGGACTCGATTCCCCTCACTGGCCTCCCCACTGGGACTCGATTCCCCTCACTGGCTTCTGCACTGGGACTCGATTCCCCTCACTGGCCTCTGCACTGGTACTCGATTCCCCTCACTGGCCTCCCCACTGGGACTCGATTCCCCTCACTGGCTTCTGCACTGGGACTCGATTCCCCTCACTGGCCTCCGCACTGGGACCCGATTCCCTTCACTGGCCTCCGCACTGGGACTCGATTCCCCTCACTGGCCTCCGCACTGGGACTCGATTCCCCTCACTGGCCTCTGCACTGGGACTCGATTCCCCTCACTGGCCTCCGCACTGGGACTCAATTCCCCTCACTGGCTCTGCACTGGGACTCGATTCCCCTCACTGGCCACCGCACTGGGACTCGATTCCCCAAACTGACCTCCGCACTGGGACTCGATTCCGCTCACTGGCCTCCGCACTGGGACTCGATTCCCCTCACTGGCCTCTGCACTGTGACTCGATTCCCCTCACTGGCCTCCGCACTGGGACTCGATTCTCCTCACTGACCTCCGCACTGGGACTCGATTCCCCTCACTGACCTCCGCACTGGGACTCGATTCCCCTCACTGGCCTCCGCACTTGGACTCGATTCCCCTCACTGGCCTCCGCACTGGGACTCGATTCCCCTCACTGGCCTCTGCACTGGGACTCGATTCCCCTCACTGACCTCCGCACTGGGACTCGATTCCCCACACTGACCTCCGCACTTGGACTCGATTCCGCTCACTGGCCTCCGCACTGGGACTCGATTCCCCTCACTAGCCTCCGCACTGGGACTCAATTCCCCTCACTGGCCTCCGCACTGGGACTCGATTCCGCTCACTGGCCTCCGCACTGGGACCCGATTCCCTTCACTCGCCTCCGCACTGGGACTTGATTCCCCTCACTGGCCTCTGCAATGGAACTTGATTCCCCTCACTGGCCTCTGCACTGGGACTCAATTCCCCTCAATGGCCTTCACACTGGGACTCGATTCCCCTCACTGGCCTCCACACTGGGACTTGATTCCCCACACTGACGTCCACACTGGAACTTGATTCCCCTCACTGGCCTCTGCACCAGGACTCGATTCCCCTCACTGGCCTCTGCACTGGGACTCGATTCCCCTCACTGGCCTCTGCACTGGGACTCGATTCCCCTCACTGGCCTCTGCACTGGGACTCGATTCCCTCACTGGCCTCTCCACTGGGACTCGATTCCCCTCACTGACCTCTGCACTGGGACTCGATTCCCCTCACTGGCCTCCGCACTCGGACACAATTCCCCTCACTGGCCTCCGTACTGGGACTCGATTGCCCTCACTGGCCTCTGCACTGGGACTCAATTCCCCTAACTGGCCTCTGCACTGGGACTCAATTCCCCTCAATGGCCTTCACACTGGGACTCGATTCCCCTCACTGGCCTCCACACTGGGACTTGATTCCCCACACTGACGTCCACACTGGAACTTGATTCCCCTCACTGGCCTCTGCACCAGGATTCGATTCCCCTCACTGGCCTCTGCACTGGAACTTGATTCCCCTCACTGGCTTCTGCACTGGGACTCGATTCCCCTCACTGGCCTCCGCACTGGGACTTGATTCCCCACACTGACCTCTGCACTTGGACTCGATTCCGCTCACTGGCCTCCGCACTGGGACTCAATCCCCCTCACTGACCTCTGCACTGGAACTCGATTCCCCTCACTGACCTCTGCACTGGGACTCGATTCCCCTCAATGGCCTCTGCACTGGGACTCGATTCCCCTCACTGGCCTCTGCACCAGGACTTGTTTCCCCTCACTGGCCTCCGCACTGGGACCCAATTCCCCTCACTGGCCTCTGCACTGGGACTCGATTCTCCTCAATGGCCTTCACACTGGGACTCGATTCCCCTCACTGGCCTCTGCACTGGGACTCGATTCCCCTCAATGGCCTTCACACTGGGACTCGATTCCCCTAACTGACCTCCGCAGTGGGACTCAATTCCCCTCACTGGCCTCCGCACTGGGACTCGATTCCCAACACTGACCTCCGCACTGGGACTCGATTCCCCTCACTGGCCTCCGCACTGGGACTCGATTCCCCTCACTGGCTTCTGCACTGTAACTCGATTCCCCTCACTGGCTTCTGCACTGGAACTCGATTCCCCTCACTGGCCTCTGCTCTGGAACTTGGTTCTCCTCACTGGCCTCCGCACTGGGACTCGATTCCCCACACTGACCTCCGCACTGGGACTCGATTCCCCTCACTGGCCTCCGCAATGGGACTCGATTCCCCTCACTGGCCTCTGCACTGGGACTCGATTCCCCTCCCTGGCCTCTGCACTGGTACTCGATTCCCCTCACTGGCCTCTGCACTGGTACTCGATTCCCCTCACTGGCCTCCCCACTGGGACTCGATTCCCCTCACTGGCTTCTGCACTGGGACTCGATTCCCCTCACTGGCCTCTGCACTGGTGCTCGATTCCCCTCACTGGCTTCTGCACTGGGACTCGATTCCCCTCACTGGCCTCCGCACTGGGACCCGATTCCCTTCACTGGCCTCCGAACTGGGACTCGATTCCCCTCACTGGCCTCCGCACTGGGACTCGATTCCCCTCACTGGCCTCTGCACTGGGACTCGATTCCCCTCACTGGCCTCTGCACAGGGACTCGATTCCCCTCACTGGCCTCCCCACTGGGACTCGATTCCCCTCACTGGCTTCTGCACTGGGACTCGATTCCCCTCACTGGCCTCTGCACTGGTACTCGATTCCCCTCACTGGCCTCCCCACTGGGACTCGATTCCCCTCACTGGCTTCTGCACTGGGACTCAATTCCCCTCACTGGCCTCCGCACTGGGACCCGATTCCCTTCACTGGCCTCCGCAATGGGACTCGATTCCCCTCACTGGCCTCCGCACTGGGACTCGATTTCCCTCACTGGCCTCTGCACTGGGACTCGATTCCCCTCACTGGCCTCTGCACAGGGACTGGATTCCCCTCACTGACCTCTGCACTGGGACTCGATTCCCCTCACTGGCCTCTGCACTGGGACTCGATTCCCTCACTGGCCTCTGCACTGGGACTCGATTCCCCTCACTGACCTCTGCACTGGGACTCGATTCCCCTCACTGGCCTCCGCACTCGGACACAATTCCCCTCACTGGCCTCCGTACTGGGACTCGATTCCCCTCACTGGCCTCTGCACTGGAACTCGATTCCCCTCACTGGCCTCCCTACTGGGACTCGATTCCCCTCACTGGCTTCTGCACTGGGACTCGATTCCCCTCACTGGCCTCCGCACTGGGACCCGATTCCCTTCACTGGCCTCCGAACTGGGACTCGATTCCCCTCACTGGCCTCCGCACTGGGACTCGATTCCCCTCACTGGCCTCTGCACTGGGACTCGATTCCCCTCACTGGCCTCTGCACAGGGACTCGATTCCCCTCACTGGCCTCCCCACTGGGACTCGATTCCCCTCACTGGCTTCTGCACTGGGACTCGATTCCCCTCACTGGCCTCTGCACTGGTACTCGATTCCCCTCACTGGCCTCCCCACTGGGACTCGATTCCCCTCACTGGCTTCTGCACTGGGACTCGATTCCCCTCACTGGCCTCCGCACTGGGACCCGATTCCCTTCACTGGCCTCCGCACTGGGACTCGATTCCCCTCACTGGCCTCCGCACTGGGACTCGATTCCCCTCACTGGCCTCTGCACAGGGACTCGATTCCCCTCACTGGCCTCTGCACTGGGACTCGATTCCCCTCACTGGGCTCTGCACTGGGACTCGATTCCCTCACTGGCCTCTGCACTGGGACTCGATTCCCCTCACTGACCTCTGCACTGGGACTCGATTCCCCTCACTGGCCTCCGCACTCGGACACAATTCCCCTCACTGGCCTCCGTACTGGGACTCGATTCCCCTCACTGGCCTCTGCACTGGGACTCGATTCCCCTCACTGGCCTCCGCACTGGGACTCAATTCCCCTCACTGGCTCTGCACTGGGACTCGATTCCCCTCACTGGCCCCCGCACTGGGACTCGATTCCCCAAACTGACCTCCGCACTGGGACTCGATTCCGCTCACTGGCCTCCGCACTGGGACTCGATTCCCCTCACTGACCTCTGCACTGTGACTCGATTCCCCTCACTGGCCTCCGCACTGGGACTCGATTCCCCTCACTGGCCTCCGTACTGGGACTCGATTCCCCTCACTGGCCTCCGCACTTGGACTCGATTCCCCTCACTGGCCTCCGCACTGGGACTCGATTCCCCTCACTGGCCTCTGCACTGGGACTCGATTCCCCTCACTGACCTCCGCACTGGGACTCGATTCCCCACACTGACCTCCGCACTTGGACTCGATTCCGCTCACTGTCCTCCGCACTGGGACTCGATTCCCCTCACTAGCCTCCGCACTGGGACTCAATTCCCCTCACTGGCCTCCGCACTGGGACTCGATTCCGCTCACTGGCCTCCGCACTGGGACCCGATTCCCTTCACTCGCCTCCGCACTGGGACTTGATTCCCCTCACTGGCCTCTGCAATGGAACTTGATTCCCCTCACTGGCCTCTGCACTGGGACTCAATTCCCCTCAATGGCCTTCACACTGGGACTCGATTCCCCTCACTGGCCTCCACACTGGGACTTGATTCCCCACACTGACGTCCACACTGGAACTTGATTCCCCTCACTGGCCTCTGCACCAGGACTCGATTCCCCTCCATGGCCTCTGCACTGGGACTCGATTCCCCTCACTGGCCTCTGCACTGGGACTCGATTCCCCTCACTGGCCTCTGCACTGGGACTCGATTCCCTCACTGGCCTCTGCACTGGGACTCGATTCCCCTCACTGACCTCTGCACTGGGACTCGATTCCCCTCACTGGCCTCCGCACTCGGACACAATTCCCCTCACTGGCCTCCGTACTGGGACTCGATTGCCCTCACTGGCCTCTGCACTGGGACTCAATTCCCCTCACTGGCCTCTGCACTGGGACTCAATTCCCCTCAATGGCCTTCACACTGGGACTCGATTCCCCTCACTGGCCTCCACACTGGGACTTGATTCCCCACACTGACGTCCACACTGGAACTTGATTCCCCTCACTGGCCTCTGCACCAGGATTCGATTCCCCTCACTGGCCTCTGCACTGGAACTTGATTCCCCTCACTGGCTTCTGCACTGGGACTCGATTCCCCTCACTGGCCTCCGCACTGGGACTTGATTCCCCACACTGACCTCTGCACTTGGACTCGATTCCGCTCACTGGCCTCCGCACTGGGACTCAATTCCCCTCACTGACCTCTGCACTGGGACTCGATTCCCCTCACTGACCTCTGCACTGGGACTCGATTCCCTCACTGGCCTCTGCACTGGGACTCGATTCCCCTCACTGACCTCTGCACTGGGACTCGATTCCCCTCACTGGCCTCCGCACTCGGACACAATTCCCCTCACTGGCCTCCGTACTGGGACTCGATTCCCCTCACTGGCCTCTGCACTGGGACTCGATTCCCCTCACTGGCCTCCCCACTGGGACTCGATTCCCCTCACTGGCTTCTGCACTGGGACTCGATTCCCCTCACTGGCCTCCGCACTGGGACCCGATTCCCTTCACTGGCCTCCGAACTGGGACTCGATTCCCCTCACTGGCCTCCGCACTGGGACTCGATTCCCCTCACTGGCCTCTGCACTGGGACTCAATTCCCCTCACTGGCTTCTGCACTGGGACTCGATTCCCCTCACTGGCCTCTGCACTGGTACTCGATTCCCCTCACTGGCCTCCCCACTGGGACTCGATTCCCCTCACTGGCTTCTGCACTGGGACTCGATTCCCCTCACTGGCCTCCGCACTGGGACGCGATTCCCTTCACTGGCCTCCGCACTGGGACTCGATTCCCCTCACTGGCCTCCGCACTGGGACTCGATTCCCCTCACTGGCCTCTGCACAGGGACTCGATTCCCCTCACTGGCCTCTGCACTGGGACTCGATTCCCCTCACTGGCCTCTGCACTGGGACTCGATTCCCTCACTGGCCTCTGCACTGGGACTCGATTCCCCTCACTGACCTCTGCACTGGGACTCGATTCCCCTCACTGGCCTCCGCACTCGGACACAATTCCCCTCACTGGCCTCCGTACTGGGACTCGATTCCCCTCACTGGCCTCTGCACTGGGACTCGATTCCCCTCACTGGCCTCCGCACTGGGACTCAATTCCCCTCACTGGCTCTGCACTGGGACTCGATTCCCCTCACTGGCCACCGCACTGGGACTCGATTCCCCAAACTGACCTCCGCACTGGGACTCGATTCCGCTCACTGGCCTCCGCACTGGGACTCGATTCCCCTCACTGGCCTCTGCACTGTGACTCGATTCCCCTCACTGGCCTCCGCACTGGGACTCGATTCTCCTCACTGACCTCCGCACTGGGACTCGATTCCCCTCACTGACCTCCGCACTGGGACTCGATTCCCCTCACTGGCCTCCGCACTTGGACTCGATTCCCCTCACTGGCCTCCGCACTGGGACTCGATTCCCCTCACTGGCCTCTGCACTGGGACTCGATTCCCCTCACTGACCTCCGCACTGGGACTCGATTCCCCACACTGACCTCCGCACTTGGACTCGATTCCGCTCACTGTCCTCCGCACTGGGACTCGATTCCCCTCACTAGCCTCCGCACTGGGACTCAATTCCCCTCACTGGCCTCCGCACTGGGACTCGATTCCGCTCACTGGCCTCCGCACTGGGACCCGATTCCCTTCACTCGCCTCCGCACTGGGACTTGATTCCCCTCACTGGCCTCTGCAATGGAACTTGATTCCCCTCACTGGCCTCTGCACTGGGACTCAATTCCCCTCAATGGCCTTCACACTGGGACTCGATTCCCCTCACTGGCCTCCACACTGGGACTTGATTCCCCACACTGACGTCCACACTGGAACTTGATTCCCCTCACTGGCCTCTGCACCAGGACTCGATTCCCCTCACTGGCCTCTGCACTGGGACTCGATTCCCCTCACTGGCCTCTGCACTGGGACTCGATTCCCCTCACTGGCCTCCGCACTGGGACTTGATTCCCCACACTGACCTCTGCACTTGGACTCGATTCCGCTCACTGGCCTCCGCACTGGGACTCAATCCCCCTCACTGACCTCTGCACTGGAACTCGATTCCCCTCACTGACCTCTGCACTGGGACTCGATTCCCCTCAATGGCCTCTGCACTGGGACTCGATTCCCCTCACTGGCCTCTGCACCAGGACTTGTTTCCCCTCACTGGCCTCCGCACTGGGACCCAATTCCCCTCACTGGCCTCTGCACTGGGACTCGATTCTCCTCAATGGCCTTCACACTGGGACTCGATTCCCCTCACTGGCCTCTGCACTGGGACTCGATTCCCCTCAATGGCCTTCACACTGGGACTCGATTCCCCTAACTGACCTCCGCAGTGGGACTCAATTCCCCTCACTGGCCTCCGCACTGGGACTCGATTCCCAACACTGACCTCCGCACTGGGACTCGATTCCCCTCACTGGCCTCCGCACTGGGACTCGATTCCCCTCACTGGCTTCTGCACTGTAACTCGATTCCCCTCACTGGCTTCTGCACTGGAACTCGATTCCCCTCACTGGCCTCTGCTCTGGAACTTGGTTCTCCTCACTGGCCTCCGCACTGGGACTCGATTCCCCACACTGACCTCCGCACTGGGACTCGATTCCCCTCACTGGCCTCCGCAATGGGACTCGATTCCCCTCACTGGCCTCTGCACTGGGACTCGATTCCCCTCCCTGGCCTCTGCACTGGTACTCGATTCCCCTCACTGGCCTCTGCACTGGTACTCGATTCCCCTCACTGGCCTCCCCACTGGGACTCGATTCCCCTCACTGGCTTCTGCACTGGGACTCGATTCCCCTCACTGGCCTCTGCACTGGTGCTCGATTCCCCTCACTGGCTTCTGCACTGGGACTCGATTCCCCTCACTGGCCTCCGCACTGGGACCCGATTCCCTTCACTGGCCTCCGAACTGGGACTCGATTCCCCTCACTGGCCTCCGCACTGGGACTCGATTCCCCTCACTGGCCTCTGCACTGGGACTCGATTCCCCTCACTGGCCTCTGCACAGGGACTCGATTCCCCTCACTGGCCTCCCCACTGGGACTCGATTCCCCTCACTGGCTTCTGCACTGGGACTCGATTCCCCTCACTGGCCTCTGCACTGGTACTCGATTCCCCTCACTGGCCTCCCCACTGGGACTCGATTCCCCTCACTGGCTTCTGCACTGGGACTCAATTCCCCTCACTGGCCTCCGCACTGGGACCCGATTCCCTTCACTGGCCTCCGCAATGGGACTCGATTCCCCTCACTGGCCTCCGCACTGGGACTCGATTTCCCTCACTGGCCTCTGCACTGGGACTCGATTCCCCTCACTGGCCTCTGCACAGGGACTGGATTCCCCTCACTGACCTCTGCACTGGGACTCGATTCCCCTCACTGGCCTCTGCACTGGGACTCGATTCCCTCACTGGCCTCTGCACTGGGACTCGATTCCCCTCACTGACCTCTGCACTGGGACTCGATTCCCCTCACTGGCCTCCGCACTCGGACACAATTCCCCTCACTGGCCTCCGTACTGGGACTCGATTCCCCTCACTGGCCTCTGCACTGGAACTCGATTCCCCTCACTGGCCTCCCTACTGGGACTCGATTCCCCTCACTGGCTTCTGCACTGGGACTCGATTCCCCTCACTGGCCTCCGCACTGGGACCCGATTCCCTTCACTGGCCTCCGAACTGGGACTCGATTCCCCTCACTGGCCTCCGCACTGGGACTCGATTCCCCTCACTGGCCTCTGCACTGGGACTCGATTCCCCTCACTGGCCTCTGCACAGGGACTCGATTCCCCTCACTGGCCTCCCCACTGGGACTCGATTCCCCTCACTGGCTTCTGCACTGGGACTCGATTCCCCTCACTGGCCTCTGCACTGGTACTCGATTCCCCTCACTGGCCTCCCCACTGGGACTCGATTCCCCTCACTGGCTTCTGCACTGGGACTCGATTCCCCTCACTGGCCTCCGCACTGGGACCCGATTCCCTTCACTGGCCTCCGCACTGGGACTCGATTCCCCTCACTGGCCTCCGCACTGGGACTCGATTCCCCTCACTGGCCTCTGCACAGGGACTCGATTCCCCTCACTGGCCTCTGCACTGGGACTCGATTCCCCTCACTGGCCTCTGCACTGGGACTCGATTCCCTCACTGGCCTCTGCACTGGGACTCGATTCCCCTCACTGACCTCTGCACTGGGACTCGATTCCCCTCACTGGCCTCCGCACTCGGACACAATTCCCCTCACTGGCCTCCGTACTGGGACTCGATTCCCCTCACTGGCCTCTGCACTGGGACTCGATTCCCCTCACTGGCCTCCGCACTGGGACTCAATTCCCCTCACTGGCTCTGCACTGGGACTCGATTCCCCTCACTGGCCCCCGCACTGGGACTCGATTCCCCAAACTGACCTCCGCACTGGGACTCGATTCCGCTCACTGGCCTCCGCACTGGGACTCGATTCCCCTCACTGACCTCTGCACTGTGACTCGATTCCCCTCACTGGCCTCCGCACTGGGACTCGATTCCCCTCACTGGCCTCCGTACTGGGACTCGATTCCCCTCACTGGCCTCCGCACTTGGACTCGATTCCCCTCACTGGCCTCCGCACTGGGACTCGATTCCCCTCACTGGCCTCTGCACTGGGACTCGATTCCCCTCACTGACCTCCGCACTGGGACTCGATTCCCCACACTGACCTCCGCACTTGGACTCGATTCCGCTCACTGTCCTCCGCACTGGGACTCGATTCCCCTCACTAGCCTCCGCACTGGGACTCAATTCCCCTCACTGGCCTCCGCACTGGGACTCGATTCCGCTCACTGGCCTCCGCACTGGGACCCGATTCCCTTCACTCGCCTCCGCACTGGGACTTGATTCCCCTCACTGGCCTCTGCAATGGAACTTGATTCCCCTCACTGGCCTCTGCACTGGGACTCAATTCCCCTCAATGGCCTTCACACTGGGACTCGATTCCCCTCACTGGCCTCCACACTGGGACTTGATTCCCCACACTGACGTCCACACTGGAACTTGATTCCCCTCACTGGCCTCTGCACCAGGACTCGATTCCCCTCCATGGCCTCTGCACTGGGACTCGATTCCCCTCACTGGCCTCTGCACTGGGACTCGATTCCCCTCACTGGCCTCTGCACTGGGACTCGATTCCCTCACTGGCCTCTGCACTGGGACTCGATTCCCCTCACTGACCTCTGCACTGGGACTCGATTCCCCTCACTGGCCTCCGCACTCGGACACAATTCCCCTCACTGGCCTCCGTACTGGGACTCGATTGCCCTCACTGGCCTCTGCACTGGGACTCAATTCCCCTCACTGGCCTCTGCACTGGGACTCAATTCCCCTCAATGGCCTTCACACTGGGACTCGATTCCCCTCACTGGCCTCCACACTGGGACTTGATTCCCCACACTGACGTCCACACTGGAACTTGATTCCCCTCACTGGCCTCTGCACCAGGATTCGATTCCCCTCACTGGCCTCTGCACTGGAACTTGATTCCCCTCACTGGCTTCTGCACTGGGACTCGATTCCCCTCACTGGCCTCCGCACTGGGACTTGATTCCCCACACTGACCTCTGCACTTGGACTCGATTCCGCTCACTGGCCTCCGCACTGGGACTCAATTCCCCTCACTGACCTCTGCACTGGGACTCGATTCCCCTCACTGACCTCTGCACTGGGACTCGATTCCCTCACTGGCCTCTGCACTGGGACTCGATTCCCCTCACTGACCTCTGCACTGGGACTCGATTCCCCTCACTGGCCTCCGCACTCGGACACAATTCCCCTCACTGGCCTCCGTACTGGGACTCGATTCCCCTCACTGGCCTCTGCACTGGGACTCGATTCCCCTCACTGGCCTCCCCACTGGGACTCGATTCCCCTCACTGGCTTCTGCACTGGGACTCGATTCCCCTCACTGGCCTCCGCACTGGGACCCGATTCCCTTCACTGGCCTCCGAACTGGGACTCGATTCCCCTCACTGGCCTCCGCACTGGGACTCGATTCCCCTCACTGGCCTCTGCACTGGGACTCAATTCCCCTCACTGGCTTCTGCACTGGGACTCGATTCCCCTCACTGGCCTCTGCACTGGTACTCGATTCCCCTCACTGGCCTCCCCACTGGGACTCGATTCCCCTCACTGGCTTCTGCACTGGGACTCGATTCCCCTCACTGGCCTCCGCACTGGGACGCGATTCCCTTCACTGGCCTCCGCACTGGGACTCGATTCCCCTCACTGGCCTCCGCACTGGGACTCGATTCCCCTCACTGGCCTCTGCACAGGGACTCGATTCCCCTCACTGGCCTCTGCACTGGGACTCGATTCCCCTCACTGGCCTCTGCACTGGGACTCGATTCCCTCACTGGCCTCTGCACTGGGACTCGATTCCCCTCACTGACCTCTGCACTGGGACTCGATTCCCCTCACTGGCCTCCGCACTCGGACACAATTCCCCTCACTGGCCTCCGTACTGGGACTCGATTCCCCTCACTGGCCTCTGCACTGGGACTCGATTCCCCTCACTGGCCTCCGCACTGGGACTCAATTCCCCTCACTGGCTCTGCACTGGGACTCGATTCCCCTCACTGGCCACCGCACTGGGACTCGATTCCCCAAACTGACCTCCGCACTGGGACTCGATTCCGCTCACTGGCCTCCGCACTGGGACTCGATTCCCCTCACTGGCCTCTGCACTGTGACTCGATTCCCCTCACTGGCCTCCGCACTGGGACTCGATTCTCCTCACTGACCTCCGCACTGGGACTCGATTCCCCTCACTGACCTCCGCACTGGGACTCGATTCCCCTCACTGGCCTCCGCACTTGGACTCGATTCCCCTCACTGGCCTCCGCACTGGGACTCGATTCCCCTCACTGGCCTCTGCACTGGGACTCGATTCCCCTCACTGACCTCCGCACTGGGACTCGATTCCCCACACTGACCTCCGCACTTGGACTCGATTCCGCTCACTGTCCTCCGCACTGGGACTCGATTCCCCTCACTAGCCTCCGCACTGGGACTCAATTCCCCTCACTGGCCTCCGCACTGGGACTCGATTCCGCTCACTGGCCTCCGCACTGGGACCCGATTCCCTTCACTCGCCTCCGCACTGGGACTTGATTCCCCTCACTGGCCTCTGCAATGGAACTTGATTCCCCTCACTGGCCTCTGCACTGGGACTCAATTCCCCTCAATGGCCTTCACACTGGGACTCGATTCCCCTCACTGGCCTCCACACTGGGACTTGATTCCCCACACTGACGTCCACACTGGAACTTGATTCCCCTCACTGGCCTCTGCACCAGGACTCGATTCCCCTCACTGGCCTCTGCACTGGGACTCGATTCCCCTCACTGGCCTCTGCACTGGGACTCGATTCCCCTCACTGGCCTCTGCACTGGGACTCGATTCCCTCACTGGCCTCTCCACTGGGACTCGATTCCCCTCACTGACCTCTGCACTGGGACTCGATTCCCCTCACTGGCCTCCGCACTCGGACACAATTCCCCTCACTGGCCTCCGTACTGGGACTCGATTGCCCTCACTGGCCTCTGCACTGGGACTCAATTCCCCTAACTGGCCTCTGCACTGGGACTCAATTCCCCTCAATGGCCTTCACACTGGGACTCGATTCCCCTCACTGGCCTCCACACTGGGACTTGATTCCCCACACTGACGTCCACACTGGAACTTGATTCCCCTCACTGGCCTCTGCACCAGGATTCGATTCCCCTCACTGGCCTCTGCACTGGAACTTGATTCCCCTCACTGGCTTCTGCACTGGGACTCGATTCCCCTCACTGGCCTCCGCACTGGGACTTGATTCCCCACACTGACCTCTGCACTTGGACTCGATTCCGCTCACTGGCCTCCGCACTGGGACTCAATTCCCCTCACTGACCTCTGCACTGGGACTCGATTCCCCTCACTGACCTCTGCACTGGGACTCGATTCCCCTCAATGGCCTCTGCACTGGGACTCGATTCCCCTCACTGGCCTCTGCACCAGGACTTGTTTCCCCTCACTGGCCTCCGCACTGGGACCCAATTCCCCTCACTGGCCTCTGCACTGGGACTCGATTCTCCTCAATGGCCTTCACACTGGGACTCGATTCCCCTCACTGGCCTCTGCACTGGGACTCGATTCCCCTCAATGGCCTTCACACTGGGACTCGATTCCCCTAACTGACCTCCGCAGTGGGACTCAATTCCCCTCACTGGCCTCCGCACTGGGACTCGATTCCCAACACTGACCTCCGCACTGGGACTCGATTCCCCTCACTGGCCTCCGCACTGGGACTCGATTCCCCTCACTGGCCTCTGCACTGGGACTCGATTCCCCTCACTGGCCTCTGCACTGGTACTCGATTCCCCTCACTGGCCTCCCCACTGGGACTCGATTCCCCTCACTGGCTTCTGCACTGGGACTCGATTCCCCTCACTGGCCTCTGCACTGGGTCTCGAATCCCCTCACTGGCCTCCCCACTGGGACTCGATTCCCCTCACTGGCGTCTGCACTGGGACTCGATTCCCCTCACTGGCATCCGCACTGGGACCCGATTCCCTTCACTGGCCTCCGCACTGGGACCCGATTCCCTTCACTCGCCTCCGCACTGGGACTTGATTCCCCTCACTGGCCTCTGCACTGGAACTTGATTCCCCTCACTGGCCTCTGCACTGGGACTCAATTCCCCTCAATGGCCTTCACACTGGGACTCGATTCCCCTCACTGGCCTCCACACTGGGACTTGATTCCCCACACTGACGTCCACACTGGATCTTGATTCCCCTCACTGGCCCCTGCACCAGGACTCGATTCCCCTCACTGGCCTCTGCACTGGGACTCGATTCCCCTCACTGGCCTCTGCACTGGGACTCGATTCCCCTCACTGGCCTCTGCACTGGGACTCGATTCCCTCACTGGCCTCTGCACTGGGACTCGATTCCCCTCACTGACCTCTGCACTGGGACTCGATTCCCCTCACTGGCCTCATCACTCGGACACAATTCCCCTCACTGGCCTCCGTACTGGGACTCGATTGCCCTCACTGGCCTCTGCACTGGGACTCAATTCCCCTCACTGGCCTCTGCACTGGGACTCAATTCCCCTCAATGGCCTTCACACTGGGACTCGATTCCCCTCACTGGCCTCCACACTGGGACTTGATTCCCCACACTGACGTCCACACTGGAACTTGATTCCCCTCACTGGCCTCTGCACCAGGATTCGATTCCCCTCACTGGCCTCTGCACTGGAACTTGATTCCCCTCACTGGCTTCTGCACTGGGACTCGATTCCCCTCACTGGCCTCCGCACTGGGACTTGATTCCCCACACTGACCTCTGCACTTGGACTCGATTCCGCTCACTGGCCTCCGCACTGGGACTCAATTCCCCTCACTGACCTCTGCACTGGGACTCGATTCCCCTCAATGGCATCCGCACTGGGACCCAATTCCCCTCACTGGTCTCCGCACTGGGACTCGATTCCCCTCACTGGCCTCTGCACCAGGACTTGTTTCCCCTCACTGGCCTCCGCACTGGGACCCAATTCCCCTCACTGGCCTCTGCACTGGGACTCGATTCTCCTCAATGGCCTTCACACTGGGACTCGATTCCCCTCACTGACCTCCGCACTGGGACTCGATTCCCCTCACTGGCTTCTGCACTGTAACTCGATTCCCCTCACTGGCTTCTGCACTGGAACTCGATTCCCCTCACTGGCCTCTGCTCTGGAACTTGGTTCTCCTCACTGGCCTCCGCACTGGGACTCGATTCCCCACACTGACCTCCGCACTGGGACTCGATTCCCCTCACTGGCCTCCGCACTGGGACTCGATTCCCCTCACTAGCCTCTGCACTGGGACTCGATTCCCCTCCCTGGCCTCTGCACTGGTACTCGATTCCCCTCACTGGCCTCTGCACTGGTACTCGATTCCCCTCACTGGCCTCCCCACTGGGACTCGATTCCCCTCACTGGCCTCTGCACTGGTACTCGATTCCCCTCACTGGCTTCTGCACTGGGACTCGATTCCCCTCACTGGCCTCCGCACTGGGACCCGATTCCCTTCACTGGCCTCCGAACTGGGACTCGATTCCCCTCACTGGCCTCCGCACTGGGACTCGATTCCCCTCACTGGCCTCTGCACTGGGACTCGATTCCCCTCACTGGCCTCTGCACAGGGACTCGATTCCCCTCACTGGCCTCCCCACTGGGACTCGATTCCCCTCACTGGCTTCTGCACTGGGACTCGATTCCCCTCACTGGCCTCTGCACTGGTACTCGATTCCCCTCACTGGCCTCCCCACTGGGACTCGATTGCCCTCACTGGCTTCTGCACTGGGACTCAATTCCCCTCACTGGCCTCCGCACTGGGACCCGATTCCCTTCACTGGCCTCCGCAATGGGACTCGATTCCCCTCACTGGCCTCCGCACTGGGACTCGATTTCCCTCACTGGCCTCTGCACTGGGACTCGATTCCCCTCACTGGCCTCTGCACAGGGACTGGATTCCCCTCACTGACCTCTGCACTGGGACTCGATTCCCCTCACTGGCCTCTGCACTGGGACTCGATTCCCTCACTGGCCTCTGCACTGGGACTCGATTCCCCTCACTGACCTCTGCACTGGGACTCGATTCCCCTCACTGGCCTCCGCACTCGGACACAATTCCCCTCACTGGCCTCCGTACTGGGACTCGATTCCCCTCACTGGCCTCTGCACTGGGACTCGATTCCCCTCACTGGCCTCCCCACTGGGACTCGATTCCCCTCACTGGCTTCTGCACTGGGACTCGATTCCCCTCACTGGCCTCCGCACTGGGACCCGATTCCCTTCACTGGCCTCCGAACTGGGACTCGATTCCCCTCACTGGCCTCCGCACTGGGACTCGATTCCCCTCACTGGCCTCTGCACTGGGACTCGATTCCCCTCACTGGCCTCTGCACAGGGACTCGATTCCCCTCACTGGCCTCCCCACTGGGACTCGATTCCCCTCACTGGCTTCTGCACTGGGACTCGATTCCCCTCACTGGCCTCTGCACTGGTACTCGATTCCCCTCACTGGCCTCCCCACTGGGACTCGATTCCCCTCACTGGCTTCTGCACTGGGACTCGATTCCCCTCACTGGCCTCCGCACTGGGACCCGATTCCCTTCACTGGCCTCCGCACTGGGACTCGATTCCCCTCACTGGCCTCCGCACTGGGACTCGATTCCCCTCACTGGCCTCTGCACAGGGACTCGATTCCCCTCACTGGCCTCTGCACTGGGACTCGATTCCCCTCACTGGCCTCTGCACTGGGACTCGATTCCCTCACTGGCCTCTGCACTGGGACTCGATTCCCCTCACTGACCTCTGCACTGGGACTCGATTCCCCTCACTGGCCTCCGCACTCGGACACAATTCCCCTCACTGGCCTCCGTACTGGGACTCGATTCCCCTCACTGGCCTCTGCACTGGGACTCGATTCCCCTCACTGGCCTCCGCACTGGGACTCAATTCCCCTCACTGGCTCTGCACTGGGACTCGATTCCCCTCACTGGCCCCCGCACTGGGACTCGATTCCCCAAACTGACCTCCGCACTGGGACTCGATTCCGCTCACTGGCCTCCGCACTGGGACTCGATTCCCCTCACTGACCTCTGCACTGTGACTCGATTCCCCTCACTGGCCTCCGCACTGGGACTCGATTCCCCTCACTGGCCTCCGTACTGGGACTCGATTCCCCTCACTGGCCTCCGCACTTGGACTCGATTCCCCTCACTGGCCTCCGCACTGGGACTCGATTCCCCTCACTGGCCTCTGCACTGGGACTCGATTCCCCTCACTGACCTCCGCACTGGGACTCGATTCCCCACACTGACCTCCGCACTTGGACTCGATTCCGCTCACTGTCCTCCGCACTGGGACTCGATTCCCCTCACTAGCCTCCGCACTGGGACTCAATTCCCCTCACTGGCCTCCGCACTGGGACTCGATTCCGCTCACTGGCCTCCGCACTGGGACCCGATTCCCTTCACTCGCCTCCGCACTGGGACTTGATTCCCCTCACTGGCCTCTGCAATGGAACTTGATTCCCCTCACTGGCCTCTGCACTGGGACTCAATTCCCCTCAATGGCCTTCACACTGGGACTCGATTCCCCTCACTGGCCTCCACACTGGGACTTGATTCCCCACACTGACGTCCACACTGGAACTTGATTCCCCTCACTGGCCTCTGCACCAGGACTCGATTCCCCTCACTGGCCTCTGCACTGGGACTCGATTCCCCTCACTGGCCTCTGCACTGGGACTCGATTCCCCTCACTGGCCTCTGCACTGGGACTCGATTCCCTCACTGGCCTCTGCACTGGGACTCGATTCCCCTCACTGACCTCTGCACTGGGACTCGATTCCCCTCACTGGCCTCCGCACTCGGACACAATTCCCCTCACTGGCCTCCGTACTGGGACTCGATTGCCCTCACTGGCCTCTGCACTGGGACTCAATTCCCCTCACTGGCCTCTGCACTGGGACTCAATTCCCCTCAATGGCCTTCACACTGGGACTCGATTCCCCTCACTGGCCTCCACACTGGGACTTGATTCCCCACACTGACGTCCACACTGGAACTTGATTCCCCTCACTGGCCTGTGCACCAGGATTCGATTCCCCTCACTGGCCTCTGCACTGGGACTCGATTCCCCTCACTGGCCTCTGCACAGGGACTCGATTCCCCTCACTGGCCTCCCCACTGGGACTCGATTCCCCTCACTGGCCTCTGCACCAGGACTTGGTTCCCCTCACTGGCCTCCGCACTGGGACCCAATTCCCCTCACTGGCCTCTGCACTGGGACTCGATTCCCCTCACTGGCCTCTGCACAGGGACTCGATTCCCCTCACTGGCCTCCCCACTGGGACTCGATTCCCCTCACTGGCCTCTGCACCAGGACTTGTTTCCCCTCACTGGCCTCCGCACTGGGACCCAATTCCCCTCACTGGCCTCTGCACTGGGACTCGATTCTCCTCAATGGCCTTCACACTGGGACTCAATTCCCCTCACTGGTCTCCGCACTGGGACTCGATTCCCCTCACTGGCTTCTGCACTGTAACTCGATTCCCCTCACTGGCTTCTGCACTGGAACTCGATTCCCCTCACTGGCCTCTGCTCTGGAACTTGGTTCTCCTCACTGGCCTCCGCACTGGGACTCGATTCCCCACACTGACCTCCGCACTGGGACTCGATTCCCCTCACTGGCCTCCGCACTGGGACTCGATTCCCCTCACTGGCCTCTGCACTGGGACTCGATTCCCCTCCCTGGCCTCTGCACTGGTACTCGATTCCCCTCACTGGCCTCTGCACTGGTACTCGATTCCCCTCACTGGCCTCCCCACTGGGACTCGATTCCCCTCACTGGCCTCTGCACTGGTACTCGATTCCCCTCACTGGCTTCTGCACTGGGACTCGATTCCCCTCACTGGCCTCCGCACTGGGACCCGATTCCCTTCACTGGCCTCCGAACTGGGACTCGATTCCCCTCACTGGCCTCCGCACTGGGACTCGATTCCCCTCACTGGCCTCTGCACTGGGACTCGATTCCCCTCACTGGCCTCTGCACAGGGACTCGATTCCCCTCACTGGCCTCCCCACTGGGACTCGATTCCCCTCACTGGCTTCTGCACTGGGACTCGATTCCCCTCACTGGCCTCTGCACTGGTACTCGATTCCCCTCACTGGCCTCCCCACTGGGACTCGATTGCCCTCACTGGCTTCTGCACTGGGACTCAATTCCCCTCACTGGCCTCCGCACTGGGACCCGATTCCCTTCACTGGCCTCCGCAATGGGACTCGATTCCCCTCACTGGCCTCCGCACTGGGACTCGATTTCCCTCACTGGCCTCTGCACTGGGACTCGATTCCCCTCACTGGCCTCTGCACAGGGACTGGATTCCCCTCACTGACCTCTGCACTGGGACTCGATTCCCCTCACTGGCCTCTGCACTGGGACTCGATTCCCTCACTGGCCTCTGCACTGGGACTCGATTCCCCTCACTGACCTCTGCACTGGGACTCGATTCCCCTCACTGGCCTCCGCACTCGGACACAATTCCCCTCACTGGCCTCCGTACTGGGACTCGATTCCCCTCACTGGCCTCTGCACTGGGACTCGATTCCCCTCACTGGCCTCCCCACTGGGACTCGATTCCCCTCACTGGCTTCTGCACTGGGACTCGATTCCCCTCACTGGCCTCCGCACTGGGACCCGATTCCCTTCACTGGCCTCCGAACTGGGACTCGATTCCCCTCACTGGCCTCCGCACTGGGACTCGATTCCCCTCACTGGCCTCTGCACTGGGACTCGATTCCCCTCACTGGCCTCTGCACAGGGACTCGATTCCCCTCACTGGCCTCCCCACTGGGACTCGATTCCCCTCACTGGCTTCTGCACTGGGACTCGATTCCCCTCACTGGCCTCTGCACTGGTACTCGATTCCCCTCACTGGCCTCCCCACTGGGACTCGATTCCCCTCACTGGCTTCTGCACTGGGACTCGATTTCCCTCACTGGCCTCTGCACTGGGACCCGATTCCCTTCACTGGCCTCCGCACTGGGACTCGATTCCCCTCACTGGCCTCCGCACTGGGACTCGATTCCCCTCACTGGCCTCTGCACAGGGACTGGATTCCCCTCACTGGCCTCTGCACTGGGACTCGATTCCCCTCACTGGCCTCTGCACTGGGACTCGATTCCCTCACTGGCCTCTGCACTGGGACTCGATTCCCCTCACTGACCTCTGCACTGGGACTCGATTCCCCTCACTGGCCTCCGCACTCGGACACAATTCCCCTCACTGGCCTCCGTACTGGGACTCGATTCCCCTCACTGGCCTCTGCACTGGGACTCGATTCCCCTCACTGGCCTCCGCACTGGGACTCAATTCCCCTCACTGGCTCTGCACTGGGACTCGATTCCCCTCACTGGCCCCCGCACTGGGACTCGATTCCCCAAACTGACCTCCGCACTGGGACTCGATTCCGCTCACTGGCCTCCGCACTGGGACTCGATTCCCCTCACTGACCTCTGCACTGTGACTCGATTCCCCTCACTGGCCTCTGCACTGGGACTCGATTCCCCTCACTGACCTCCGCACTGGGACTCGATTCCCCACACTGACCTCCGCACTTGGACTCGATTCCGCTCACTGTCCTCCGCACTGGGACTCGATTCCCCTCACTAGCCTCCGCACTGGGACTCAATTCCCCTCACTGGCCTCCGCACTGGGACTCGATTCCGCTCACTGGCCTCCGCACTGGGACCCGATTCCCTTCACTCGCCTCCGCACTGGGACTTGATTCCCCTCACTGGCCTCTGCAATGGAACTTGATTCCCCTCACTGGCCTCTGCACTGGGACTCAATTCCCCTCAATGGCCTTCACACTGGGACTCGATTCCCCTCACTGGCCTCCACACTGGGACTTGATTCCCCACACTGACGTCCACACTGGAACTTGATTCCCCTCACTGGCCTCTGCACCAGGACTCGATTCCCCTCACTGGCCTCTGCACTGGGACTCGATTCCCCTCACTGGCCTCTGCACTGGGACTCGATTCCCCTCACTGGCCTCTGCACTGGGACTCGATTCCCTCACTGGCCTCTGCACTGGGACTCGATTCCCCTCACTGACCTCTGCACTGGGACTCGATTCCCCTCACTGGCCTCCGCACTCGGACACAATTCCCCTCACTGGCCTCCGTACTGGGACTCGATTGCCCTCACTGGCCTCTGCACTGGGACTCAATTCCCCTCACTGGCCTCTGCACTGGGACTCAATTCCCCTCAATGGCCTTCACACTGGGACTCGATTCCCCTCACTGGCCTCCACACTGGGACTTGATTCCCCACACTGACGTCCACACTGGAACTTGATTCCCCTCACTGGCCTCTGCACCAGGATTCGATTCCCCTCACTGGCCTCTGCACTGGAACTTGATTCCCCTCACTGGCTTCTGCACTGGGACTCGATTCCCCTCACTGGCCTCCGCACTGGGACTTGATTCCCCACACTGACCTCTGCACTTGGACTCGATTCCGCTCACTGGCCTCCGCACTGGGACTCAATTCCCCTCACTGACCTCTGCACTGGGACTCGATTCCCCTCACTGACCTCTGCACTGGGACTCGATTCCCTCACTGGCCTCTGCACTGGGACTCGATTCCCCTCACTGACCTCTGCACTGGGACTCGATTCCCCTCACTGGCCTCCGCACTCGGACACAATTCCCCTCACTGGCCTCCGTACTGGGACTCGATTCCCCTCACTGGCCTCTGCACTGGGACTCGATTCCCCTCACTGGCTTCTGCACTGGGACTCGATTCCCCTCACTGGCTTCTGCACTGGGACTCGATTCCCCTCACTGGCCTCCGCACTGGGACCCGATTCCCTTCACTGGCCTCCGCACTGGGACTCGATTCCCCTCACTGGCCTCCGCACTGGGACTCGATTCCCCTCACTGGCCTCTGCACTGGGACTCGATTCCCCTCACTGGCCTCCGCACTGGGACTCAATTCCCCTCACTGGCTCTGCACTGGGACTCGATTCCCCTCACTGGCCACCGCACTGGGACTCGATTCCCCAAACTGACCTCCGCACTGGGACTCGATTCCGCTCACTGGCCTCCGCACTGGGACTCGATTCCCCTCACTGGCCTCTGCACTGTGACTCGATTCCCCTCACTGGCCTCCGCACTGGGACTCGATTCTCCTCACTGACCTCCGCACTGGGACTCGATTCCCCTCACTGACCTCCGCACTGGGACTCGATTCCCCTCACCGGCCTCCGCACTTGGACTCGATTCCCCTCACTGGCCTCCGCACTGGGACTCGATTCCCCTCACTGGCCTCTGCACTGGGACTCGATTCCCCTCACTGACCTCCGCACTGGGACTCGATTCCCCACACTGACCTCCGCACTTGGACTCGATTCCGCTCACTGGCCTCCGCACTGGGACTCGATTCCCCTCACTAGCCTCCGCACTGGGACTCAATTCCCCTCACTGGCCTCCGCACTGGGACTCGATTCCGCTCACTGGCCTCCGCACTGGGACCCGATTCCCTTCACTCGCCTCCGCACTGGGACTTGATTCCCCTCACTGGCCTCTGCAATGGAACTTGATTCCCCTCACTGGCCTCTGCACTGGGACTCAATTCCCCTCAATGGCCTTCACACTGGGACTCGATTCCCCTCACTGGCCTCCACACTGGGACTTGATTCCCCACACTGACGTCCACACTGGAACTTGATTCCCCTCACTGGCCTCTGCACCAGGACTCGATTCCCCTCACTGGCCTCTGCACTGGGACTCGATTCCCCTCACTGGCCTCTGCACTGGGACTCGATTCCCCTCACTGGCCTCTGCACTGGGACTCGATTCCCTCACTGGCCTCTCCACTGGGACTCGATTCCCCTCACTGACCTCTGCACTGGGACTCGATTCCCCTCACTGGCCTCCGCACTCGGACACAATTCCCCTCACTGGCCTCCGTACTGGGACTCGATTGCCCTCACTGGCCTCTGCACTGGGACTCAATTCCCCTAACTGGCCTCTGCACTGGGACTCAATTCCCCTCAATGGCCTTCACACTGGGACTCGATTCCCCTCACTGGCCTCCACACTGGGACTTGATTCCCCACACTGACGTCCACACTGGAACTTGATTCCCCTCACTGGCCTCTGCACCAGGATTCGATTCCCCTCACTGGCCTCTGCACTGGAACTTGATTCCCCTCACTGGCTTCTGCACTGGGACTCGATTCCCCTCACTGGCCTCCGCACTGGGACTTGATTCCCCACACTGACCTCTGCACTTGGACTCGATTCCGCTCACTGGCCTCCGCACTGGGACTCAATCCCCCTCACTGACCTCTGCACTGGAACTCGATTCCCCTCACTGACCTCTGCACTGGGACTCGATTCCCCTCAATGGCCTCTGCACTGGGACTCGATTCCCCTCACTGGCCTCTGCACCAGGACTTGTTTCCCCTCACTGGCCTCCGCACTGGGACCCAATTCCCCTCACTGGCCTCTGCACTGGGACTCGATTCTCCTCAATGGCCTTCACACTGGGACTCGATTCCCCTCACTGGCCTCTGCACTGGGACTCGATTCCCCTCACTGGCCTCTGCACTGGGACTCGATTCCCCTCACTGGCCTCTGCACAGGGACTCGATTCCCCTCACTGGCCTCCCCACTGGGACTCGATTCCCCTCACTGGCTTCTGCACTGGGACTCGATTCCCCTCACTGGCCTCTGCACTGGTACTCGATTCCCCTCACTGGCCTCCCCACTGGGACTCGATTCCCCTCACTGGCTTCTGCACTGGGACTCGATTCCCCTCACTGGCCTCCGCACTGGGACCCGATTCCCTTCACTGGCCTCCGCACTGGGACTCGATTCCCCTCACTGGCCTCCGCACTGGGACTCGATTCCCCTCACTGGCCTCTGCACAGGGACTCGATTCCCCTCACTGGCCTCTGCACTGGGACTCGATTCCCCTCACTGGCCTCTGCACTGGGACTCGATTCCCTCACTGGCCTCTGCACTGGGACTCGATTCCCCTCACTGACCTCTGCACTGGGACTCGATTCCCCTCACTGGCCTCCGCACTCGGACACAATTCCCCTCACTGGCCTCCGTACTGGGACTCGATTCCCCTCACTGGCCTCTGCACTGGGACTCGATTCCCCTCACTGGCCTCCGCACTGGGACTCAATTCCCCTCACTGGCTCTGCACTGGGACTCGATTCCCCTCACTGGCCCCCGCACTGGGACTCGATTCCCCAAACTGACCTCCGCACTGGGACTCGATTCCGCTCACTGGCCTCCGCACTGGGACTCGATTCCCCTCACTGACCTCTGCACTGTGACTCGATTCCCCTCACTGGCCTCCGCACTGGGACTCGATTCCCCTCACTGGCCTCCGCACTCGGACACAATTCCCCTCACTGGCCTCCGTACTGGGACTCGATTCCCCTCACTGGCCTCCGCACTGGGACTCGATTCCCTCACTGGCCTCTGCACTGGGACTCGATTCCCCTCACTGACCTCTGCACTGGGACTCGATTCCCCTCACTGGCCTCCGCACTCGGACACAATTCCCCTCACTGGCCTCCGTACTGGGACTCGATTCCCCTCACTGGCCTCCGCACTGGGACTCGATTCCCCTCACTGGCCTCCGTACTGGGACTCGATTCCCCTCACTGGCCTCCGCACTTGGACTCGATTCCCCTCACTGGCCTCCGCACTGGGACTCGATTCCCCTCACTGGCCTCTGCACTGGGACTCGATTCCCCTCACTGACCTCCGCACTGGGACTCGATTCCCCACACTGACCTCCGCACTTGGACTCGATTCCGCTCACTGTCCTCCGCACTGGGACTCGATTCCCCTCACTAGCCTCCGCACTGGGACTCAATTCCCCTCACTGGCCTCCGCACTGGGACTCGATTCCGCTCACTGGCCTCCGCACTGGGACCCGATTCCCTTCACTCGCCTCCGCACTGGGACTTGATTCCCCTCACTGGCCTCTGCAATGGAACTTGATTCCCCTCACTGGCCTCTGCACTGGGACTCAATTCCCCTCAATGGCCTTCACACTGGGACTCGATTCCCCTCACTGGCCTCCACACTGGGACTTGATTCCCCACACTGACGTCCACACTGGAACTTGATTCCCCTCACTGGCCTCTGCACCAGGACTCGATTCCCCTCACTGGCCTCTGCACTGGGACTCGATTCCCCTCACTGGCCTCTGCACTGGGACTCGATTCCCCTCACTGGCCTCTGCACTGGGACTCGATTCCCTCACTGGCCTCTGCACTGGGACTCGATTCCCCTCACTGACCTCTGCACTGGGACTCGATTCCCCTCACTGGCCTCCGCACTCGGACACAATTCCCCTCACTGGCCTCCGTACTGGGACTCGATTGCCCTCACTGGCCTCTGCACTGGGACTCAATTCCCCTCACTGGCCTCTGCACTGGGACTCAATTCCCCTCAATGGCCTTCACACTGGGACTCGATTCCCCTCACTGGCCTCCACACTGGGACTTGATTCCCCACACTGACGTCCACACTGGAACTTGATTCCCCTCACTGGCCTCTGCACCAGGATTCGATTCCCCTCACTGGCCTCTGCACTGGAACTTGATTCCCCTCACTGGCTTCTGCACTGGGACTCGATTCCCCTCACTGGCCTCCGCACTGGGACTTGATTCCCCACACTGACCTCTGCACTTGGACTCGATTCCGCTCACTGGCCTCCGCACTGGGACTCAATTCCCCTCACTGACCTCTGCACTGGGACTCGATTCCCCTCACTGACCTCTGCACTGGGACTCGATTCCCTCACTGGCCTCTGCACTGGGACTCGATTCCCCTCACTGACCTCTGCACTGGGACTCGATTCCCCTCACTGGCCTCCGCACTCGGACACAATTCCCCTCACTGGCCTCCGTACTGGGACTCGATTCCCCTCACTGGCCTCTGCACTGGGACTCGATTCCCCTCACTGGCCTCCCCACTGGGACTCGATTCCCCTCACTGGCTTCTGCACTGGGACTCGATTCCCCTCACTGGCCTCCGCACTGGGACCCGATTCCCTTCACTGGCCTCCGAACTGGGACTCGATTCCCCTCACTGGCCTCCGCACTGGGACTCGATTCCCCTCACTGGCCTCTGCACTGGGACTCGATTCCCCTCACTGGCCTCTGCACAGGGACTCGATTCCCCTCACTGGCCTCCCCACTGGGACTCGATTCCCCTCACTGGCTTCTGCACTGGGACTCGATTCCCCTCACTGGCCTCTGCACTGGTACTCGATTCCCCTCACTGGCCTCCCCACTGGGACTCGATTCCCCTCACTGGCTTCTGCACTGGGACTCGATTCCCCTCACTGGCCTCCGCACTGGGACCCGATTCCCTTCACTGGCCTCCGCACTGGGACTCGATTCCCCTCACTGGCCTCCGCACTGGGACTCGATTCCCCTCACTGGCCTCTGCACTGGGACTCGATTCCCCTCACTGGCCTCCGCACTGGGACTCAATTCCCCTCACTGGCTCTGCACTGGGACTCGATTCCCCTCACTGGCCACCGCACTGGGACTCGATTCCCCAAACTGACCTCCGCACTGGGACTCGATTCCGCTCACTGGCCTCCGCACTGGGACTCGATTCCCCTCACTGGCCTCTGCACTGTGACTCGATTCCCCTCACTGGCCTCCGCACTGGGACTCGATTCTCCTCACTGACCTCCGCACTGGGACTCGATTCCCCTCACTGACCTCCGCACTGGGACTCGATTCCCCTCACTGGCCTCCGCACTTGGACTCGATTCCCCTCACTGGCCTCCGCACTGGGACTCGATTCCCCTCACTGGCCTCTGCACTGGGACTCGATTCCCCTCACTGACCTCCGCACTGGGACTCGATTCCCCACACTGACCTCCGCACTTGGACTCGATTCCGCTCACTGGCCTCCGCACTGGGACTCGATTCCCCTCACTAGCCTCCGCACTGGGACTCAATTCCCCTCACTGGCCTCCGCACTGGGACTCGATTCCGCTCACTGGCCTCCGCACTGGGACCCGATTCCCTTCACTCGCCTCCGCACTGGGACTTGATTCCCCTCACTGGCCTCTGCAATGGAACTTGATTCCCCTCACTGGCCTCTGCACTGGGACTCAATTCCCCTCAATGGCCTTCACACTGGGACTCGATTCCCCTCACTGGCCTCCACACTGGGACTTGATTCCCCACACTGACGTCCACACTGGAACTTGATTCCCCTCACTGGCCTCTGCACCAGGACTCGATTCCCCTCACTGGCCTCTGCACTGGGACTCGATTCCCCTCACTGGCCTCTGCACTGGGACTCGATTCCCCTCACTGGCCTCTGCACTGGGACTCGATTCCCTCACTGGCCTCTCCACTGGGACTCGATTCCCCTCACTGACCTCTGCACTGGGACTCGATTCCCCTCACTGGCCTCCGCACTCGGACACAATTCCCCTCACTGGCCTCCGTACTGGGACTCGATTGCCCTCACTGGCCTCTGCACTGGGACTCAATTCCCCTAACTGGCCTCTGCACTGGGACTCAATTCCCCTCAATGGCCTTCACACTGGGACTCGATTCCCCTCACTGGCCTCCACACTGGGACTTGATTCCCCACACTGACGTCCACACTGGAACTTGATTCCCCTCACTGGCCTCTGCACCAGGATTCGATTCCCCTCACTGGCCTCTGCACTGGAACTTGATTCCCCTCACTGGCTTCTGCACTGGGACTCGATTCCCCTCACTGGCCTCCGCACTGGGACTTGATTCCCCACACTGACCTCTGCACTTGGACTCGATTCCGCTCACTGGCCTCCGCACTGGGACTCAATCCCCCTCACTGACCTCTGCACTGGGACTCGATTCCCCTCAATGGCCTCCGCACTGGGACTCAATTCCCCTCACTGGTCTCCGCACTGGGACTCGATTCCCCTCACTGGCCTCTGCACCAGGACTTGTTTCCCCTCACTGGCCTCCGCACTGGGACCCAATTCCCCTCACTGGCCTCTGCACTGGGACTCGATTCTCCTCAATGGCCTTCACACTGGGACTCGATTCCCCTCACTGGCCTCTGCACTGGGACTCGATTCCCCTCAATGGCCTTCACACTGGGACTCGATTCCCCTAACTGACCTCCGCAGTGGGACTCAATTCCCCTCACTGGCCTCCGCACTGGGACTCGATTCCCAACACTGACCTCCGCACTGGGACTCGATTCCCCTCACTGGCCTCCGCACTGGGACTCGATTCCCCTCACTGGCTTCTGCACTGTAACTCGATTCCCCTCACTGGCTTCTGCACTGGAACTCGATTCCCCTCACTGGCCTCTGCTCTGGAACTTGGTTCTCCTCACTGGCCTCCGCACTGGGACTCGATTCCCCACACTGACCTCCGCACTGGGACTCGATTCCCCTCACTGGCCTCCGCAATGGGACTCGATTCCCCTCACTGGCCTCTGCACTGGGACTCGATTCCCCTCCCTGGCCTCTGCACTGGTACTCGATTCCCCTCACTGGCCTCTGCACTGGTACTCGATTCCCCTCACTGGCCTCCCCACTGGGACTCGATTCCCCTCACTGGCTTCTGCACTGGGACTCGATTCCCCTCACTGGCCTCCGCACTGGGACCCGATTCCCTTCACTGGCTTCTGCACTGGGACTCGATTCCCCTCACTGGCCTCTGCACTGGTACTCGATTCCCCTCACTGGCTTCTGCACTGGGACTCGATTCCCCTCACTGGCCTCCGCACTGGGACCCGATTCCCTTCACTGGCCTCCGAACTGGGACTCGATTCCCCTCACTGGCCTCCGCACTGGGACTCGATTCCCCTCACTGGCCTCTGCACTGGGACTCGATTCCCCTCACTGGCCTCTGCACAGGGACTCGATTCCCCTCACTGGCCTCCCCACTGGGACTCGATTCCCCTCACTGGCTTCTGCACTGGGACTCGATTCCCCTCACTGGCCTCTGCACTGGTACTCGATTCCCCTCACTGGCCTCCCCACTGGGACTCGATTCCCCTCACTGGCTTCTGCACTGGGACTCAATTCCCCTCACTGGCCTCCGCACTGGGACCCGATTCCCTTCACTGGCCTCCGCAATGGGACTCGATTCCCCTCACTGGCCTCCGCACTGGGACTCGATTTCCCTCACTGGCCTCTGCACTGGGACTCGATTCCCCTCACTGGCCTCTGCACAGGGACTGGATTCCCCTCACTGACCTCTGCACTGGGACTCGATTCCCCTCACTGGCCTCTGCACTGGGACTCGATTCCCTCACTGGCCTCTGCACTGGGACTCGATTCCCCTCACTGACCTCTGCACTGGGACTCGATTCCCCTCACTGGCCTCCGCACTCGGACACAATTCCCCTCACTGGCCTCCGTACTGGGACTCGATTCCCCTCACTGGCCTCTGCACTGGGACTCGATTCCCCTCACTGGCCTCCCCACTGGGACTCGATTCCCCTCACTGGCTTCTGCACTGGGACTCGATTCCCCTCACTGGCCTCCGCACTGGGACCCGATTCCCTTCACTGGCCTCCGAACTGGGACTCGATTCCCCTCACTGGCCTCCGCACTGGGACTCGATTCCCCTCACTGGCCTCTGCACTGGGACTCGATTCCCCTCACTGGCCTCTGCACAGGGACTCGATTCCCCTCACTGGCCTCCCCACTGGGACTCGATTCCCCTCACTGGCTTCTGCACTGGGACTCGATTCCCCTCACTGGCCTCTGCACTGGTACTCGATTCCCCTCACTGGCCTCCCCACTGGGACTCGATTCCCCTCACTGGCTTCTGCACTGGGACTCGATTCCCCTCACTGGCCTCCGCACTGGGACCCGATTCCCTTCACTGGCCTCCGCACTGGGACTCGATTCCCCTCACTGGCCTCCGCACTGGGACTCGATTCCCCTCACTGGCCTCTGCACTGGGACTCGATTCCCCTCACTGGCCTCTGCACTGGGACTCGATTCCCCTCACTGGCCTCTGCACTGGGACTCGATTCCCTCACTGGCCTCTGCACTGGGACTCGATTCCCCTCACTGACCTCTGCACTGGGACTCGATTCCCCTCACTGGCCTCCGCACTCGGACACAATACCCCTCACTGGCCTCCGTACTGGGACTCGATTCCCCTCACTGGCCTCTGCACTGGGACTCGATTCCCCTCACTGGCCTCCGCACTGGGACTCAATTCCCCTCACTGGCTCTGCACTGGGACTCGATTCCCCTCACTGGCCCCCGCACTGGGACTCGATTCCCCAAACTGACCTCCGCACTGGGACTCGATTCCGCTCACTGGCCTCCGCACTGGGACTCGATTCCCCTCACTGACCTCTGCACTGTGACTCGATTCCCCTCACTGGCCTCCGCACTGGGACTCGATTCCCCTCACTGGCCTCCGTACTGGGACTCGATTCCCCTCACTGGCCTCTGCACTGGGACTCGATTCCCCTCACTGACCTCCGCACTGGGACTCGATTCCCCACACTGACCTCCGCACTGGGACTCGATTCCCCTCACTGGCCTCTGCACTGGGACTCGATTCCCCTCACTGACCTCCGCACTGGGACTCGATTCCCCACACTGACCTCCGCACTTGGACTCGATTCCGCTCACTGTCCTCCGCACTGGGACTCGATTCCCCTCACTAGCCTCCGCACTGGGACTCAATTCCCCTCACTGGCCTCCGCACTGGGACTCGATTCCGCTCACTGGCCTCCGCACTGGGACCCGATTCCCTTCACTCGCCTCCGCACTGGGACTTGATTCCCCTCACTGGCCTCTGCAATGGAACTTGATTCCCCTCACTGGCCTCTGCACTGGGACTCAATTCCCCTCAATGGCCTTCACACTGGGACTCGATTCCCCTCACTGGCCTCCACACTGGGACTTGATTCCCCACACTGACGTCCACACTGGAACTTGATTCCCCTCACTGGCCTCTGCACCAGGACTCGATTCCCCTCACTGGCCTCTGCACTGGGACTCGATTCCCCTCACTGGCCTCTGCACTGGGACTCGATTCCCCTCACTGGCCTCTGCACTGGGACTCGATTCCCTCACTGGCCTCTGCACTGGGACTCGATTCCCCTCACTGACCTCTGCACTGGGACTCGATTCCCCTCACTGGCCTCCGCACTCGGACACAATTCCCCTCACTGGCCTCCGTACTGGGACTCGATTGCCCTCACTGGCCTCTGCACTGGGACTCAATTCCCCTCACTGGCCTCTGCACTGGGACTCAATTCCCCTCAATGGCCTTCACACTGGGACTCGATTCCCCTCACTGGCCTCCACACTGGGACTTGATTCCCCACACTGACGTCCACACTGGAACTTGATTCCCCTCACTGGCCTCTGCACCAGGATTCGATTCCCCTCACTGGCCTCTGCACTGGAACTTGATTCCCCTCACTGGCTTCTGCACTGGGACTCGATTCCCCTCACTGGCCTCCGCACTGGGACTTGATTCCCCACACTGACCTCTGCACTTGGACTCGATTCCGCTCACTGGCCTCCGCACTGGGACTCAATTCCCCTCACTGACCTCTGCACTGGGACTCGATTCCCCTCACTGACCTCTGCACTGGGACTCGATTCCCTCACTGGCCTCTGCACTGGGACTCGATTCCCCTCACTGACCTCTGCACTGGGACTCGATTCCCCTCACTGGCCTCCGCACTCGGACACAATTCCCCTCACTGGCCTCCGTACTGGGACTCGATTCCCCTCACTGGCCTCTGCACTGGGACTCGATTCCCCTCACTGGCCTCCCCACTGGGACTCGATTCCCCTCACTGGCTTCTGCACTGGGACTCGATTCCGCTCACTGGCCTCCGCACTGGGACCCGATTCCCTTCACTGGCCTCCGAACTGGGACTCGATTCCCCTCACTGGCCTCCGCACTGGGACTCGATTCCCCTCACTGGCCTCTGCACTGGGACTCAATTCCCCTCACTGGCCTCTGCACAGGGACTCGATTCCCCTCACTGGCCTCCCCACTGGGACTCGATTCCCCTCACTGGCTTCTGCACTGGGACTCGATTCCCCTCACTGGCCTCTGCACTGGTACTCGATTCCCCTCACTGGCCTCCCCACTGGGACTCGATTCCCCTCACTGGCTTCTGCACTGGGACTCGATTCCCCTCACTGGCCTCCGCACTGGGACCCGATTCCCTTCACTGGCCTCCGCACTGGGACTCGATTCCCCTCACTGGCCTCCGCACTGGGACTCGATTCCCCTCACTGGCCTCTGCACAGGGACTCGATTCCCCTCACTGGCCTCTGCACTGGGACTCGATTCCCCTCACTGGCCTCTGCACTGGGACTCGATTCCCTCACTGGCCTCTGCACTGGGACTCGATTCCCCTCACTGACCTCTGCACTGGGACTCGATTCCCCTCACTGGCCTCCGCACTCGGACACAATTCCCCTCACTGGCCTCCGTACTGGGACTCGATTCCCCTCACTGGCCTCTGCACTGGGACTCGATTCCCCTCACTGGCCTCCGCACTGGGACTCAATTCCCCTCACTGGCTCTGCACTGGGACTCGATTCCCCTCACTGGCCACCGCACTGGGACTCGATTCCCCAAACTGACCTCCGCACTGGGACTCGATTCCGCTCACTGGCCTCCGCACTGGGACTCGATTCCCCTCACTGGCCTCTGCACTGTGACTCGATTCCCCTCACTGGCCTCCGCACTGGGACTCGATTCTCCTCACTGACCTCCGCACTGGGACTCGATTCCCCTCACTGACCTCCGCACTGGGACTCGATTCCCCTCACTGGCCTCCGCACTTGGACTCGATTCCCCTCACTGGCCTCCGCACTGGGACTCGATTCCCCTCACTGGCCTCTGCACTGGGACTCGATTCCCCTCACTGACCTCCGCACTGGGACTCGATTCCCCACACTGACCTCCGCACTTGGACTCGATTCCGCTCACTGGCCTCCGCACTGGGACTCGATTCCCCTCACTAGCCTCCGCACTGGGACTCAATTCCCCTCACTGGCCTCCGCACTGGGACTCGATTCCGCTCACTGGCCTCCGCACTGGGACCCGATTCCCTTCACTCGCCTCCGCACTGGGACTTGATTCCCCTCACTGGCCTCTGCAATGGAACTTGATTCCCCTCACTGGCCTCTGCACTGGGACTCAATTCCCCTCAATGGCATTCACACTGGGACTCGATTCCCCTCACTGGCCTCCACACTGGGACTTGATTCCCCACACTGACGTCCACACTGGAACTTGATTCCCCTCACTGGCCTCTGCACCAGGACTCGATTCCCCTCACTGGCCTCTGCACTGGGACTCGATTCCCCTCACTGGCCTCTGCACTGGGACTCGATTCCCCTCACTGGCCTCTGCACTGGGACTCGATTCCCTCACTGGCCTCTCCACTGGGACTCGATTCCCCTCACTGACCTCTGCACTGGGACTCGATTCCCCTCACTGGCCTCCGCACTCGGACACAATTCCCCTCACTGGCCTCCGTACTGGGACTCGATTGCCCTCACTGGCCTCTGCACTGGGACTCAATTCCCCTAACTGGCCTCTGCACTGGGACTCAATTCCCCTCAATGGCCTTCACACTGGGACTCGATTCCCCTCACTGGCCTCCACACTGGGACTTGATTCCCCACACTGACGTCCACACTGGAACTTGATTCCCCTCACTGGCCTCTGCACCAGGATTCGATTCCCCTCACTGGCCTCTGCACTGGAACTTGATTCCCCTCACTGGCTTCTGCACTGGGACTCGATTCCCCTCACTGGCCTCCGCACTGGGACTTGATTCCCCACACTGACCTCTGCACTTGGACTCGATTCCGCTCACTGGCCTCCGCACTGGGACTCAATCCCCCTCACTGACCTCTGCACTGGGACTCGATTCCCCTCAATGGCCTCCGCACTGGGACTCAATTCCCCTCACTGGTCTCCGCACTGGGACTCGATTCCCCTCACTGGCCTCTGCACCAGGACTTGTTTCCCCTCACTGGCCTCCGCACTGGGACCCAATTCCCCTCACTGGCCTCTGCACTGGGACTCGATTCTCCTCAATGGCCTTCACACTGGGACTCGATTCCCCTCACTGGCCTCTGCACTGGGACTCGATTCCCCTCAATGGCCTTCACACTGGGACTCGATTCCCCTAACTGACCTCCGCAGTGGGACTCAATTCCCCTCACTGGCCTCCGCACTGGGACTCGATTCCCAACACTGACCTCCGCACTGGGACTCGATTCCCCTCACTGGCCTCCGCACTGGGACTCGATTCCCCTCACTGGCTTCTGCACTGTAACTCGATTCCCCTCACTGGCTTCTGCACTGGAACTCGATTCCCCTCACTGGCCTCTGCTCTGGAACTTGGTTCTCCTCACTGGCCTCCGCACTGGGACTCGATTCCCCACACTGACCTCCGCACTGGGACTCGATTCCCCTCACTGGCCTCCGCAATGGGACTCGATTCCCCTCACTGGCCTCTGCACTGGGACTCGATTCCCCTCCCTGGCCTCTGCACTGGTACTCGATTCCCCTCACTGGCCTCTGCACTGGTACTCGATTCCCCTCACTGGCCTCCCCACTGGGACTCGATTCCCCTCACTGGCTTCTGCACTGGGACTCGATTCCCCTCACTGGCCTCCGCACTGGGACCCGATTCCCTTCACTGGCTTCTGCACTGGGACTCGATTCCCCTCACTGGCCTCTGCACTGGTACTCGATTCCCCTCACTGGCTTCTGCACTGGGACTCGATTCCCCTCACTGGCCTCCGCACTGGGACCCGATTCCCTTCACTGGCCTCCGAACTGGGACTCGATTCCCCTCACTGGCCTCCGCACTGGGACTCGATTCCCCTCACTGGCCTCTGCACTGGGACTCGATTCCCCTCACTGGCCTCTGCACAGGGACTCGATTCCCCTCACTGGCCTCCCCACTGGGACTCGATTCCCCTCACTGGCTTCTGCACTGGGACTCGATTCCCCTCACTGGCCTCTGCACTGGTACTCGATTCCCCTCACTGGCCTCCCCACTGGGACTCGATTCCCCTCACTGGCTTCTGCACTGGGACTCAATTCCCCTCACTGGCCTCCGCACTGGGACCCGATTCCCTTCACTGGCCTCCGCAATGGGACTCGATTCCCCTCACTGGCCTCCGCACTGGGACTCGATTTCCCTCACTGGCCTCTGCACTGGGACTCGATTCCCCTCACTGGCCTCTGCACAGGGACTGGATTCCCCTCACTGACCTCTGCACTGGGACTCGATTCCCCTCACTGGCCTCTGCACTGGGACTCGATTCCCTCACTGGCCTCTGCACTGGGACTCGATTCCCCTCACTGACCTCTGCACTGGGACTCGATTCCCCTCACTGGCCTCCGCACTCGGACACAATTCCCCTCACTGGCCTCCGTACTGGGACTCGATTCCCCTCACTGGCCTCTGCACTGGAACTCGATTCCCCTCACTGGCCTCCCTACTGGGACTCGATTCCCCTCACTGGCTTCTGCACTGGGACTCGATTCCCCTCACTGGCCTCCGCACTGGGACCCGATTCCCTTCACTGGCCTCCGAACTGGGACTCGATTCCCCTCACTGGCCTCCGCACTGGGACTCGATTCCCCTCACTGGCCTCTGCACTGGGACTCGATTCCCCTCACTGGCCTCTGCACAGGGACTCGATTCCCCTCACTGGCCTCCCCACTGGGACTCGATTCCCCTCACTGGCTTCTGCACTGGGACTCGATTCCCCTCACTGGCCTCTGCACTGGTACTCGATTCCCCTCACTGGCCTCCCCACTGGGACTCGATTCCCCTCACTGGCTTCTGCACTGGGACTCGATTCCCCTCACTGGCCTCCGCACTGGGACCCGATTCCCTTCACTGGCCTCCGCACTGGGACTCGATTCCCCTCACTGGCCTCCGCACTGGGACTCGATTCCCCTCACTGGCCTCTGCACAGGGACTCGATTCCCCTCACTGGCCTCTGCACTGGGACTCGATTCCCCTCACTGGCCTCTGCACTGGGACTCGATTCCCTCACTGGCCTCTGCACTGGGACTCGATTCCCCTCACTGACCTCTGCACTGGGACTCGATTCCCCTCACTGGCCTCCGCACTCGGACACAATACCCCTCACTGGCCTCCGTACTGGGACTCGATTCCCCTCACTGGCCTCTGCACTGGGACTCGATTCCCCTCACTGGCCTCCGCACTGGGACTCAATTCCCCTCACTGGCTCTGCACTGGGACTCGATTCCCCTCACTGGCCCCCGCACTGGGACTCGATTCCCCAAACTGACCTCCGCACTGGGACTCGATTCCGCTCACTGGCCTCCGCACTGGGACTCGATTCCCCTCACTGACCTCTGCACTGTGACTCGATTCCCCTCACTGGCCTCCGCACTGGGACTCGATTCCCCTCACTGGCCTCCGTACTGGGACTCGATTCCCCTCACTGGCCTCTGCACTGGGACTCGATTCCCCTCACTGACCTCCGCACTGGGACTCGATTCCCCACACTGACCTCCGCACTGGGACTCGATTCCCCTCACTGGCCTCTGCACTGGGACTCGATTCCCCTCACTGACCTCCGCACTGGGACTCGATTCCCCACACTGACCTCCGCACTTGGACTCGATTCCGCTCACTGTCCTCCGCACTGGGACTCGATTCCCCTCACTAGCCTCCGCACTGGGACTCAATTCCCCTCACTGGCCTCCGCACTGGGACTCGATTCCGCTCACTGGCCTCCGCACTGGGACCCGATTCCCTTCACTCGCCTCCGCACTGGGACTTGATTCCCCTCACTGGCCTCTGCAATGGAACTTGATTCCCCTCACTGGCCTCTGCACTGGGACTCAATTCCCCTCAATGGCCTTCACACTGGGACTCGATTCCCCTCACTGGCCTCCACACTGGGACTTGATTCCCCACACTGACGTCCACACTGGAACTTGATTCCCCTCACTGGCCTCTGCACCAGGACTCGATTCCCCTCACTGGCCTCTGCACTGGGACTCGATTCCCCTCACTGGCCTCTGCACTGGGACTCGATTCCCCTCACTGGCCTCTGCACTGGGACTCGATTCCCCTCACTGGCCTCTGCACTGGGACTCGATTCCCCTCACTGGCCTCTGCACTGGGACTCGATTCCCTCACTGGCCTCTGCACTGGGACTCGATTCCCCTCACTGACCTCTGCACTGGGACTCGATTCCCCTCACTGGCCTCCGCACTCGGACACAATTCCCCTCACTGGCCTCCGTACTGGGACTCGATTGCCCTCACTGGCCTCTGCACTGGGACTCAATTCCCCTCACTGGCCTCTGCACTGGGACTCAATTCCCCTCAATGGCCTTCACACTGGGACTCGATTCCCCTCACTGGCCTCCACACTGGGACTTGATTCCCCACACTGACGTCCACACTGGAACTTGATTCCCCTCACTGGCCTCTGCACCAGGATTCGATTCCCCTCACTGGCCTCTGCACTGGAACTTGATTCCCCTCACTGGCTTCTGCACTGGGACTCGATTCCCCTCACTGGCCTCCGCACTGGGACTTGATTCCCCACACTGACCTCTGCACTTGGACTCGATTCCGCTCACTGGCCTCCGCACTGGGACTCAATTCCCCTCACTGACCTCTGCACTGGGACTCGATTCCCCTCACTGACCTCTGCACTGGGACTCGATTCCCTCACTGGCCTCTGCACTGGGACTCGATTCCCCTCACTGACCTCTGCACTGGGACTCGATTCCCCTCACTGGCCTCCGCACTCGGACACAATTCCCCTCACTGGCCTCCGTACTGGGACTCGATTCCCCTCACTGGCCTCTGCACTGGGACTCGATTCCCCTCACTGGCCTCCCCACTGGGACTCGATTCCCCTCACTGGCTTCTGCACTGGGACTCGATTCCCCTCACTGGCCTCCGCACTGGGACCCGATTCCCTTCACTGGCCTCCGAACTGGGACTCGATTCCCCTCACTGGCCTCCGCACTGGGACTCGATTCCCCTCACTGGCCTCTGCACTGGGACTCGATTCCCCTCACTGGCCTCTGCACAGGGACTCGATTCCCCTCACTGGCCTCCCCACTGGGACTCGATTCCCCTCACTGGCTTCTGCACTGGGACTCGATTCCCCTCACTGGCCTCTGCACTGGTACTCGATTCCCCTCACTGGCCTCCCCACTGGGACTCGATTCCCCTCACTGGCTTCTGCACTGGGACTCGATTCCCCTCACTGGCCTCCGCACTGGGACCCGATTCCCTTCACTGGCCTCCGCACTGGGACTCGATTCCCCTCACTGGCCTCCGCACTGGGACTCGATTCCCCTCACTGGCCTCTGCACTGGGACTCGATTCCCCTCACTGGCCTCCGCACTGGGACTCAATTCCCCTCACTGGCTCTGCACTGGGACTCGATTCCCCTCACTGGCCACCGCACTGGGACTCGATTCCCCAAACTGACCTCCGCACTGGGACTCGATTCCCCTCACTGGCCTCCGCACTGGGACTCGATTCCCCTCACTGGCCTCTGCACTGTGACTCGATTCCCCTCACTGGCCTCCGCACTGGGACTCGATTCTCCTCACTGACCTCCGCACTGGGACTCGATTCCCCTCACTGACCTCCGCACTGGGACTCGATTCCCCTCACTGGCCTCCGCACTTGGACTCGATTCCCCTCACTGGCCTCCGCACTGGGACTCGATTCCCCTCACTGGCCTCTGCACTGGGACTCGATTCCCCTCACTGACCTCCGCACTGGGACTCGATTCCCCACACTGACCTCCGCACTTGGACTCGATTCCGCTCACTGGCCTCCGCACTGGGACTCGATTCCCCTCACTAGCCTCCGCACTGGGACTCAATTCCCCTCACTGGCCTCCGCACTGGGACTCGATTCCGCTCACTGGCCTCCGCACTGGGACCCGATTCCCTTCACTCGCCTCCGCACTGGGACTTGATTCCCCTCACTGGCCTCTGCAATGGAACTTGATTCCCCTCACTGGCCTCTGCACTGGGACTCAATTCCCCTCAATGGCCTTCACACTGGGACTCGATTCCCCTCACTGGCCTCCACACTGGGACTTGATTCCCCACACTGACGTCCACACTGGAACTTGATTCCCCTCACTGGCCTCTGCACCAGGACTCGATTCCCCTCACTGGCCTCTGCACTGGGACTCGATTCCCCTCACTGGCCTCTGCACTGGGACTCGATTCCCCTCACTGGCCTCTGCACTGGGACTCGATTCCCTCACTGGCCTCTCCACTGGGACTCGATTCCCCTCACTGACCTCTGCACTGGGACTCGATTCCCCTCACTGGCCTCCGCACTCGGACACAATTCCCCTCACTGGCCTCCGTACTGGGACTCGATTGCCCTCACTGGCCTCTGCACTGGGACTCAATTCCCCTAACTGGCCTCTGCACTGGGACTCAATTCCCCTCAATGGCCTTCACACTGGGACTCGATTCCCCTCACTGGCCTCCACACTGGGACTTGATTCCCCACACTGACGTCCACACTGGAACTTGATTCCCCTCACTGGCCTCTGCACCAGGATTCGATTCCCCTCACTGGCCTCTGCACTGGAACTTGATTCCCCTCACTGGCTTCTGCACTGGGACTCGATTCCCCTCACTGGCCTCCGCACTGGGACTTGATTCCCCACACTGACCTCTGCACTTGGACTCGATTCCGCTCACTGGCCTCCGCACTGGGACTCAATCCCCCTCACTGACCTCTGCACTGGGACTCGATTCCCCTCAATGGCCTCCGCACTGGGACTCAATTCCCCTCACTGGTCTCCGCACTGGGACTCGATTCCCCTCACTGGCCTCTGCACCAGGACTTGTTTCCCCTCACTGGCCTCCGCACTGGGACCCAATTCCCCTCACTGGCCTCTGCACTGGGACTCGATTCTCCTCAATGGCCTTCACACTGGGACTCGATTCCCCTCACTGGCCTCTGCACTGGGACTCGATTCCCCTCAATGGCCTTCACACTGGGACTCGATTCCCCTAACTGACCTCCGCAGTGGGACTCAATTCCCCTCACTGGCCTCCGCACTGGGACTCGATTCCCAACACTGACCTCCGCACTGGGACTCGATTCCCCTCACTGGCCTCCGCACTGGGACTCGATTCCCCTCACTGGCTTCTGCACTGTAACTCGATTCCCCTCACTGGCTTCTGCACTGGAACTCGATTCCCCTCACTGGCCTCTGCTCTGGAACTTGGTTCTCCTCACTGGCCTCCGCACTGGGACTCGATTCCCCACACTGACCTCCGCACTGGGACTCGATTCCCCTCACTGGCCTCCGCAATGGGACTCGATTCCCCTCACTGGCCTCTGCACTGGGACTCGATTCCCCTCCCTGGCCTCTGCACTGGTACTCGATTCCCCTCACTGGCCTCTGCACTGGTACTCGATTCCCCTCACTGGCCTCCCCACTGGGACTCGATTCCCCTCACTGGCTTCTGCACTGGGACTCGATTCCCCTCACTGGCCTCCGCACTGGGACCCGATTCCCTTCACTGGCTTCTGCACTGGGACTCGATTCCCCTCACTGGCCTCTGCACTGGTACTCGATTCCCCTCACTGGCTTCTGCACTGGGACTCGATTCCCCTCACTGGCCTCCGCACTGGGACCCGATTCCCTTCACTGGCCTCCGAACTGGGACTCGATTCCCCTCACTGGCCTCCGCACTGGGACTCGATTCCCCTCACTGGCCTCTGCACTGGGACTCGATTCCCCTCACTGGCCTCTGCACAGGGACTCGATTCCCCTCACTGGCCTCCCCACTGGGACTCGATTCCCCTCACTGGCTTCTGCACTGGGACTCGATTCCCCTCACTGGCCTCTGCACTGGTACTCGATTCCCCTCACTGGCCTCCCCACTGGGACTCGATTCCCCTCACTGGCTTCTGCACTGGGACTCAATTCCCCTCACTGGCCTCCGCACTGGGACCCGATTCCCTTCACTGGCCTCCGCAATGGGACTCGATTCCCCTCACTGGCCTCCGCACTGGGACTCGATTTCCCTCACTGGCCTCTGCACTGGGACTCGATTCCCCTCACTGGCCTCTGCACAGGGACTGGATTCCCCTCACTGACCTCTGCACTGGGACTCGATTCCCCTCACTGGCCTCTGCACTGGGACTCGATTCCCTCACTGGTCTCTGCACTGGGACTCGATTCCCCTCACTGACCTCTGCACTGGGACTCGATTCCCCTCACTGGCCTCCGCACTCGGACACAATTCCCCTCACTGGCCTCCGTACTGGGACTCGATTCCCCTCACTGGCCTCTGCACTGGGACTCGATTCCCCTCACTGGCCTCCCCACTGGGACTCGATTCCCCTCACTGGCTTCTGCACTGGGACTCGATTCCCCTCACTGGCCTCCGCACTGGGACCCGATTCCCTTCACTGGCCTCCGAACTGGGACTCGATTCCCCTCACTGGCCTCCGCACTGGGACTCGATTCCCCTCACTGGCCTCTGCACTGGGACTCGATTCCCCTCACTGGCCTCTGCACAGGGACTCGATTCCCCTCACTGGCCTCCCCACTGGGACTCGATTCCCCTCACTGGCTTCTGCACTGGGACTCGATTCCCCTCACTGGCCTCTGCACTGGTACTCGATTCCCCTCACTGGCCTCCCCACTGGGACTCGATTCCCCTCACTGGCTTCTGCACTGGGACTCGATTCCCCTCACTGGCCTCCGCACTGGGACCCGATTCCCTTCACTGGCCTCCGCACTGGGACTCGATTCCCCTCACTGGCCTCCGCACTGGGACTCGATTCCCCTCACTGGCCTCTGCACAGGGACTCGATTCCCCTCACTGGCCTCTGCACTGGGACTCGATTCCCCTCACTGGCCTCTGCACTGGGACTCGATTCCCTCACTGGCCTCTGCACTGGGACTCGATTCCCCTCACTGACCTCTGCACTGGGACTCGATTCCCCTCACTGGCCTCCGCACTCGGACACAATACCCCTCACTGGCCTCCGTACTGGGACTCGATTCCCCTCACTGGCCTCTGCACTGGGACTCGATTCCCCTCACTGGCCTCCGCACTGGGACTCAATTCCCCTCACTGGCTCTGCACTGGGACTCGATTCCCCTCACTGGCCCCCGCACTGGGACTCGATTCCCCAAACTGACCTCCGCACTGGGACTCGATTCCGCTCACTGGCCTCCGCACTGGGACTCGATTCCCCTCACTGACCTCTGCACTGTGACTCGATTCCCCTCACTGGCCTCCGCACTGGGACTCGATTCCCCTCACTGGCCTCCGTACTGGGACTCGATTCCCCTCACTGGCCTCTGCACTGGGACTCGATTCCCCTCACTGACCTCCGCACTGGGACTCGATTCCCCACACTGACCTCCGCACTGGGACTCGATTCCCCTCACTGGCCTCTGCACTGGGACTCGATTCCCCTCACTGACCTCCGCACTGGGACTCGATTCCCCACACTGACCTCCGCACTTGGACTCGATTCCGCTCACTGTCCTCCGCACTGGGACTCGATTCCCCTCACTAGCCTCCGCACTGGGACTCAATTCCCCTCACTGGCCTCCGCACTGGGACTCGATTCCGCTCACTGGCCTCCGCACTGGGACCCGATTCCCTTCACTCGCCTCCGCACTGGGACTTGATTCCCCTCACTGGCCTCTGCAATGGAACTTGATTCCCCTCACTGGCCTCTGCACTGGGACTCAATTCCCCTCAATGGCCTTCACACTGGGACTCGATTCCCCTCACTGGCCTCCACACTGGGACTTGATTCCCCACACTGACGTCCACACTGGAACTTGATTCCCCTCACTGGCCTCTGCACCAGGACTCGATTCCCCTCACTGGCCTCTGCACTGGGACTCGATTCCCCTCACTGGCCTCTGCACTGGGACTCGATTCCCCTCACTGGCCTCTGCACTGGGACTCGATTCCCTCACTGGCCTCTGCACTGGGACTCGATTCCCCTCACTGACCTCTGCACTGGGACTCGATTCCCCTCACTGGCCTCCGCACTCGGACACAATTCCCCTCACTGGCCTCCGTACTGGGACTCGATTGCCCTCACTGGCCTCTGCACTGGGACTCAATTCCCCTCACTGGCCTCTGCACTGGGACTCAATTCCCCTCAATGGCCTTCACACTGGGACTCGATTCCCCTCACTGGCCTCCACACTGGGACTTGATTCCCCACACTGACGTCCACACTGGAACTTGATTCCCCTCACTGGCCTCTGCACCAGGATTCGATTCCCCTCACTGGCCTCTGCACTGGAACTTGATTCCCCTCACTGGCTTCTGCACTGGGACTCGATTCCCCTCACTGGCCTCCGCACTGGGACTTGATTCCCCACACTGACCTCTGCACTTGGACTCGATTCCGCTCACTGGCCTCCGCACTGGGACTCAATTCCCCTCACTGACCTCTGCACTGGGACTCGATTCCCCTCACTGACCTCTGCACTGGGACTCGATTCCCTCACTGGCCTCTGCACTGGGACTCGATTCCCCTCACTGACCTCTGCACTGGGACTCGATTCCCCTCACTGGCCTCCGCACTCGGACACAATTCCCCTCACTGGCCTCCGTACTGGGACTCGATTCCCCTCACTGGCCTCTGCACTGGGACTCGATTCCCCTCACTGGCCTCCCCACTGGGACTCGATTCCCCTCACTGGCTTCTGCACTGGGACTCGATTCCGCTCACTGGCCTCCGCACTGGGACCCGATTCCCTTCACTGGCCTCCGAACTGGGACTCGATTCCCCTCACTGGCCTCCGCACTGGGACTCGATTCCCCTCACTGGCCTCTGCACTGGGACTCAATTCCCCTCACTGGCCTCTGCACAGGGACTCGATTCCCCTCACTGGCCTCCCCACTGGGACTCGATTCCCCTCACTGGCTTCTGCACTGGGACTCGATTCCCCTCACTGGCCTCTGCACTGGTACTCGATTCCCCTCACTGGCCTCCCCACTGGGACTCGATTCCCCTCACTGGCTTCTGCACTGGGACTCGATTCCCCTCACTGGCCTCCGCACTGGGACCCGATTCCCTTCACTGGCCTCCGCACTGGGACTCGATTCCCCTCACTGGCCTCCGCACTGGGACTCGATTCCCCTCACTGGCCTCTGCACAGGGACTCGATTCCCCTCACTGGCCTCTGCACTGGGACTCGATTCCCCTCACTGGCCTCTGCACTGGGACTCGATTCCCTCACTGGCCTCTGCACTGGGACTCGATTCCCCTCACTGACCTCTGCACTGGGACTCGATTCCCCTCACTGGCCTCCGCACTCGGACACAATTCCCCTCACTGGCCTCCGTACTGGGACTCGATTCCCCTCACTGGCCTCTGCACTGGGACTCGATTCCCCTCACTGGCCTCCGCACTGGGACTCAATTCCCCTCACTGGCTCTGCACTGGGACTCGATTCCCCTCACTGGCCACCGCACTGGGACTCGATTCCCCAAACTGACCTCCGCACTGGGACTCGATTCCGCTCACTGGCCTCCGCACTGGGACTCGATTCCCCTCACTGGCCTCTGCACTGTGACTCGATTCCCCTCACTGGCCTCCGCACTGGGACTCGATTCTCCTCACTGACCTCCGCACTGGGACTCGATTCCCCTCACTGACCTCCGCACTGGGACTCGATTCCCCTCACTGGCCTCCGCACTTGGACTCGATTCCCCTCACTGGCCTCCGCACTGGGACTCGATTCCCCTCACTGGCCTCTGCACTGGGACTCGATTCCCCTCACTGACCTCCGCACTGGGACTCGATTCCCCACACTGACCTCCGCACTTGGACTCGATTCCGCTCACTGGCCTCCGCACTGGGACTCGATTCCCCTCACTAGCCTCCGCACTGGGACTCAATTCCCCTCACTGGCCTCCGCACTGGGACTCGATTCCGCTCACTGGCCTCCGCACTGGGACCCGATTCCCTTCACTCGCCTCCGCACTGGGACTTGATTCCCCTCACTGGCCTCTGCAATGGAACTTGATTCCCCTCACTGGCCTCTGCACTGGGACTCAATTCCCCTCAATGGCATTCACACTGGGACTCGATTCCCCTCACTGGCCTCCACACTGGGACTTGATTCCCCACACTGACGTCCACACTGGAACTTGATTCCCCTCACTGGCCTCTGCACCAGGACTCGATTCCCCTCACTGGCCTCTGCACTGGGACTCGATTCCCCTCACTGGCCTCTGCACTGGGACTCGATTCCCCTCACTGGCCTCTGCACTGGGACTCGATTCCCTCACTGGCCTCTCCACTGGGACTCGATTCCCCTCACTGACCTCTGCACTGGGACTCGATTCCCCTCACTGGCCTCCGCACTCGGACACAATTCCCCTCACTGGCCTCCGTACTGGGACTCGATTGCCCTCACTGGCCTCTGCACTGGGACTCAATTCCCCTAACTGGCCTCTGCACTGGGACTCAATTCCCCTCAATGGCCTTCACACTGGGACTCGATTCCCCTCACTGGCCTCCACACTGGGACTTGATTCCCCACACTGACGTCCACACTGGAACTTGATTCCCCTCACTGGCCTCTGCACCAGGATTCGATTCCCCTCACTGGCCTCTGCACTGGAACTTGATTCCCCTCACTGGCTTCTGCACTGGGACTCGATTCCCCTCACTGGCCTCCGCACTGGGACTTGATTCCCCACACTGACCTCTGCACTTGGACTCGATTCCGCTCACTGGCCTCCGCACTGGGACTCAATCCCCCTCACTGACCTCTGCACTGGGACTCGATTCCCCTCAATGGCCTCCGCACTGGGACTCAATTCCCCTCACTGGTCTCCGCACTGGGACTCGATTCCCCTCACTGGCCTCTGCACCAGGACTTGTTTCCCCTCACTGGCCTCCGCACTGGGACCCAATTCCCCTCACTGGCCTCTGCACTGGGACTCGATTCTCCTCAATGGCCTTCACACTGGGACTCGATTCCCCTCACTGGCCTCTGCACTGGGACTCGATTCCCCTCAATGGCCTTCACACTGGGACTCGATTCCCCTAACTGACCTCCGCAGTGGGACTCAATTCCCCTCACTGGCCTCCGCACTGGGACTCGATTCCCAACACTGACCTCCGCACTGGGACTCGATTCCCCTCACTGGCCTCCGCACTGGGACTCGATTCCCCTCACTGGCTTCTGCACTGTAACTCGATTCCCCTCACTGGCTTCTGCACTGGAACTCGATTCCCCTCACTGGCCTCTGCTCTGGAACTTGGTTCTCCTCACTGGCCTCCGCACTGGGACTCGATTCCCCACACTGACCTCCGCACTGGGACTCGATTCCCCTCACTGGCCTCCGCAATGGGACTCGATTCCCCTCACTGGCCTCTGCACTGGGACTCGATTCCCCTCCCTGGCCTCTGCACTGGTACTCGATTCCCCTCACTGGCCTCTGCACTGGTACTCGATTCCCCTCACTGGCCTCCCCACTGGGACTCGATTCCCCTCACTGGCTTCTGCACTGGGACTCGATTCCCCTCACTGGCCTCCGCACTGGGACCCGATTCCCTTCACTGGCTTCTGCACTGGGACTCGATTCCCCTCACTGGCCTCTGCACTGGTACTCGATTCCCCTCACTGGCTTCTGCACTGGGACTCGATTCCCCTCACTGGCCTCCGCACTGGGACCCGATTCCCTTCACTGGCCTCCGAACTGGGACTCGATTCCCCTCACTGGCCTCCGCACTGGGACTCGATTCCCCTCACTGGCCTCTGCACTGGGACTCGATTCCCCTCACTGGCCTCTGCACAGGGACTCGATTCCCCTCACTGGCCTCCCCACTGGGACTCGATTCCCCTCACTGGCTTCTGCACTGGGACTCGATTCCCCTCACTGGCCTCTGCACTGGTACTCGATTCCCCTCACTGGCCTCCCCACTGGGACTCGATTCCCCTCACTGGCTTCTGCACTGGGACTCAATTCCCCTCACTGGCCTCCGCACTGGGACCCGATTCCCTTCACTGGCCTCCGCAATGGGACTCGATTCCCCTCACTGGCCTCCGCACTGGGACTCGATTTCCCTCACTGGCCTCTGCACTGGGACTCGATTCCCCTCACTGGCCTCTGCACAGGGACTGGATTCCCCTCACTGACCTCTGCACTGGGACTCGATTCCCCTCACTGGCCTCTGCACTGGGACTCGATTCCCTCACTGGCCTCTGCACTGGGACTCGATTCCCCTCACTGACCTCTGCACTGGGACTCGATTCCCCTCACTGGCCTCCGCACTCGGACACAATTCCCCTCACTGGCCTCCGTACTGGGACTCGATTCCCCTCACTGGCCTCTGCACTGGAACTCGATTCCCCTCACTGGCCTCCCTACTGGGACTCGATTCCCCTCACTGGCTTCTGCACTGGGACTCGATTCCCCTCACTGGCCTCCGCACTGGGACCCGATTCCCTTCACTGGCCTCCGAACTGGGACTCGATTCCCCTCACTGGCCTCCGCACTGGGACTCGATTCCCCTCACTGGCCTCTGCACTGGGACTCGATTCCCCTCACTGGCCTCTGCACAGGGACTCGATTCCCCTCACTGGCCTCCCCACTGGGACTCGATTCCCCTCACTGGCTTCTGCACTGGGACTCGATTCCCCTCACTGGCCTCTGCACTGGTACTCGATTCCCCTCACTGGCCTCCCCACTGGGACTCGATTCCCCTCACTGGCTTCTGCACTGGGACTCGATTCCCCTCACTGGCCTCCGCACTGGGACCCGATTCCCTTCACTGGCCTCCGCACTGGGACTCGATTCCCCTCACTGGCCTCCGCACTGGGACTCGATTCCCCTCACTGGCCTCTGCACAGGGACTCGATTCCCCTCACTGGCCTCTGCACTGGGACTCGATTCCCCTCACTGGCCTCTGCACTGGGACTCGATTCCCTCACTGGCCTCTGCACTGGGACTCGATTCCCCTCACTGACCTCTGCACTGGGACTCGATTCCCCTCACTGGCCTCCGCACTCGGACACAATACCCCTCACTGGCCTCCGTACTGGGACTCGATTCCCCTCACTGGCCTCTGCACTGGGACTCGATTCCCCTCACTGGCCTCCGCACTGGGACTCAATTCCCCTCACTGGCTCTGCACTGGGACTCGATTCCCCTCACTGGCCCCCGCACTGGGACTCGATTCCCCAAACTGACCTCCGCACTGGGACTCGATTCCGCTCACTGGCCTCCGCACTGGGACTCGATTCCCCTCACTGACCTCTGCACTGTGACTCGATTCCCCTCACTGGCCTCCGCACTGGGACTCGATTCCCCTCACTGGCCTCCGTACTGGGACTCGATTCCCCTCACTGGCCTCTGCACTGGGACTCGATTCCCCTCACTGACCTCCGCACTGGGACTCGATTCCCCACACTGACCTCCGCACTGGGACTCGATTCCCCTCACTGGCCTCTGCACTGGGACTCGATTCCCCTCACTGACCTCCGCACTGGGACTCGATTCCCCACACTGACCTCCGCACTTGGACTCGATTCCGCTCACTGTCCTCCGCACTGGGACTCGATTCCCCTCACTAGCCTCCGCACTGGGACTCAATTCCCCTCACTGGCCTCCGCACTGGGACTCGATTCCGCTCACTGGCCTCCGCACTGGGACCCGATTCCCTTCACTCGCCTCCGCACTGGGACTTGATTCCCCTCACTGGCCTCTGCAATGGAACTTGATTCCCCTCACTGGCCTCTGCACTGGGACTCAATTCCCCTCAATGGCCTTCACACTGGGACTCGATTCCCCTCACTGGCCTCCACACTGGGACTTGATTCCCCACACTGACGTCCACACTGGAACTTGATTCCCCTCACTGGCCTCTGCACCAGGACTCGATTCCCCTCACTGGCCTCTGCACTGGGACTCGATTCCCCTCACTGGCCTCTGCACTGGGACTCGATTCCCCTCACTGGCCTCTGCACTGGGACTCGATTCCCTCACTGGCCTCTGCACTGGGACTCGATTCCCCTCACTGACCTCTGCACTGGGACTCGATTCCCCTCACTGGCCTCCGCACTCGGACACAATTCCCCTCACTGGCCTCCGTACTGGGACTCGATTGCCCTCACTGGCCTCTGCACTGGGACTCAATTCCCCTCACTGGCCTCTGCACTGGGACTCAATTCCCCTCAATGGCCTTCACACTGGGACTCGATTCCCCTCACTGGCCTCCACACTGGGACTTGATTCCCCACACTGACGTCCACACTGGAACTTGATTCCCCTCACTGGCCTCTGCACCAGGATTCGATTCCCCTCACTGGCCTCTGCACTGGAACTTGATTCCCCTCACTGGCTTCTGCACTGGGACTCGATTCCCCTCACTGGCCTCCGCACTGGGACTTGATTCCCCACACTGACCTCTGCACTTGGACTCGATTCCGCTCACTGGCCTCCGCACTGGGACTCAATTCCCCTCACTGACCTCTGCACTGGGACTCGATTCCCCTCACTGACCTCTGCACTGGGACTCGATTCCCTCACTGGCCTCTGCACTGGGACTCGATTCCCCTCACTGACCTCTGCACTGGGACTCGATTCCCCTCACTGGCCTCCGCACTCGGACACAATTCCCCTCACTGGCCTCCGTACTGGGACTCGATTCCCCTCACTGGCCTCTGCACTGGGACTCGATTCCCCTCACTGGCCTCCCCACTGGGACTCGATTCCCCTCACTGGCTTCTGCACTGGGACTCGATTCCGCTCACTGGCCTCCGCACTGGGACCCGATTCCCTTCACTGGCCTCCGAACTGGGACTCGATTCCCCTCACTGGCCTCCGCACTGGGACTCGATTCCCCTCACTGGCCTCTGCACTGGGACTCAATTCCCCTCACTGGCCTCTGCACAGGGACTCGATTCCCCTCACTGGCCTCCCCACTGGGACTCGATTCCCCTCACTGGCTTCTGCACTGGGACTCGATTCCCCTCACTGGCCTCTGCACTGGTACTCGATTCCCCTCACTGGCCTCCCCACTGGGACTCGATTCCCCTCACTGGCTTCTGCACTGGGACTCGATTCCCCTCACTGGCCTCCGCACTGGGACCCGATTCCCTTCACTGGCCTCCGCACTGGGACTCGATTCCCCTCACTGGCCTCCGCACTGGGACTCGATTCCCCTCACTGGCCTCTGCACAGGGACTCGATTCCCCTCACTGGCCTCTGCACTGGGACTCGATTCCCCTCACTGGCCTCTGCACTGGGACTCGATTCCCTCACTGGCCTCTGCACTGGGACTCGATTCCCCTCACTGACCTCTGCACTGGGACTCGATTCCCCTCACTGGCCTCCGCACTCGGACACAATTCCCCTCACTGGCCTCCGTACTGGGACTCGATTCCCCTCACTGGCCTCTGCACTGGGACTCGATTCCCCTCACTGGCCTCCGCACTGGGACTCAATTCCCCTCACTGGCTCTGCACTGGGACTCGATTCCCCTCACTGGCCACCGCACTGGGACTCGATTCCCCAAACTGACCTCCGCACTGGGACTCGATTCCGCTCACTGGCCTCCGCACTGGGACTCGATTCCCCTCACTGGCCTCTGCACTGTGACTCGATTCCCCTCACTGGCCTCCGCACTGGGACTCGATTCTCCTCACTGACCTCCGCACTGGGACTCGATTCCCCTCACTGACCTCCGCACTGGGACTCGATTCCCCTCACTGGCCTCCGCACTTGGACTCGATTCCCCTCACTGGCCTCCGCACTGGGACTCGATTCCCCTCACTGGCCTCTGCACTGGGACTCGATTCCCCTCACTGACCTCCGCACTGGGACTCGATTCCCCTCACTAGCCTCCGCACTGGGACTCAATTCCCCTCACTGGCCTCCGCACTGGGACTCGATTCCCCTCACTGGCCTCTGCACTGGGACTCGATTCCGCTCACTGGCCTCCGCACTGGGACTCGATTCCCCTCACTAGCCTCCGCACTGGGACTCAATTCCCCTCACTGGCCTCCGCACTGGGACTCGATTCCGCTCACTGGCCTCCGCACTGGGACCCGATTCCCTTCACTCGCCTCCGCACTGGGACTTGATTCCCCTCACTGGCCTCTGCAATGGAACTTGATTCCCCTCACTGGCCTCTGCACTGGGACTCAATTCCCCTCAATGGCCTTCACACTGGGACTCGATTCCCCTCACTGGCCTCCACACTGGGACTTGATTCCCCACACTGACGTCCACACTGGAACTTGATTCCCCTCACTGGCCTCTGCACCAGGACTCGATTCCCCTCACTGGCCTCTGCACTGGGACTCGATTCCCCTCACTGGCCTCTGCACTGGGACTCGATTCCCCTCACTGGCCTCTGCACTGGGACTCGATTCCCTCACTGGCCTCTCCACTGGGACTCGATTCCCCTCACTGACCTCTGCACTGGGACTCGATTCCCCTCACTGGCCTCCGCACTCGGACACAATTCCCCTCACTGGCCTCCGTACTGGGACTCGATTGCCCTCACTGGCCTCTGCACTGGGACTCAATTCCCCTCACTGGCCTCTGCACTGGGACTCAATTCCCCTCAATGGCCTTCACACTGGGACTCGATTCCCCTCACTGGCCTCCACACTGGGACTTGATTCCCCACACTGACGTCCACACTGGAACTTGATTCCCCTCACTGGCCTCTGCACCAGGATTCGATTCCCCTCACTGGCCTCTGCACTGGAACTTGATTCCCCTCACTGGCTTCTGCACTGGGACTCGATTCCCCTCACTGGCCTCCGCACTGGGACTTGATTCCCCACACTGACCTCTGCACTTGGACTCGATTCCGCTCACTGGCCTCCGCACTGGGACTCAATTCCCCTCACTGACCTCTGCACTGGGACTCGATTCCCCTCACTGACCTCTGCACTGGGACTCGATTCCCCTCAATGGCCTCTGCACTGGGACTCGATTCCCCTCACTGGCCTCTGCACCAGGACTTGTTTCCCCTCACTGGCCTCCGCACTGGGACCCAATTCCCCTCACTGGCCTCTGCACTGGGACTCGATTCTCCTCAATGGCCTTCACACTGGGACTCGATTCCCCTCACTGGCCTCTGCACTGGGACTCGATTCCCCTCAATGGCCTTCACACTGGGACTCGATTCCCCTAACTGACCTCCGCAGTGGGACTCAATTCCCCTCACTGGCCTCCGCACTGGGACTCGATTCCCAACACTGACCTCCGCACTGGGACTCGATTCCCCTCACTGGCCTCCGCACTGGGACTCGATTCCCCTCACTGGCCTCTGCACTGGGACTCGATTCCCCTCACTGGCCTCTGCACTGGTACTCGATTCCCCTCACTGGCCTCCCCACTGGGACTCGATTCCCCTCACTGGCTTCTGCACTGGGACTCGATTCCCCTCACTGGCCTCTGCACTGGGTCTCGAATCCCCTCACTGGCCTCCCCACTGGGACTCGATTCCCCTCACTGGCGTCTGCACTGGGACTCGATTCCCCTCACTGGCATCCGCACTGGGACCCGATTCCCTTCACTGGCCTCCGCACTGGGACCCGATTCCCTTCACTCGCCTCCGCACTGGGACTTGATTCCCCTCACTGGCCTCTGCACTGGAACTTGATTCCCCTCACTGGCCTCTGCACTGGGACTCAATTCCCCTCAATGGCCTTCACACTGGGACTCGATTCCCCTCACTAGCCTCCGCACTGGGACTCAATTCCCCTCACTGGCCTCCGCACTGGGACTCGATTCCGCTCACTGGCCTCCGCACTGGGACCCGATTCCCTTCACTCGCCTCCGCACTGGGACTTGATTCCCCTCACTGGCCTCTGCAATGGAACTTGATTCCCTTCACTCGCCTCCGCACTGGGACTTGATTCCCCTCACTGGCCTCCGCAATGGGACTCGATTCCCCTCACTGGCCTCCGTACTGGGACTCGATTTCCCTCACTGGCCTCTGCACTGGGACTCGATTCCCCTCACTGGCCTCTGCACAGGGACTGGATTCCCCTCACTGACCTCTGCACTGGGACTCGATTCCCCTCACTGGCCTCTGCACTGGGACTCGATTCCCTCACTGGCCTCTGCACTGGGACTCGATTCCCCTCACTGACCTCTGCACTGGGACTCGATTCCCCTCACTGGCCTCCGCACTCGGACACAATTCCCCTCACTGGCCTCCGTACTGGGACTCGATTCCCCTCACTGGCCTCTGCACTGGGACTCGATTCCCCTCACTGGCCTCCCCACTGGGACTCGATTCCCCTCACTGGCTTCTGCACTGGGACTCGATTCCCCTCACTGGCCTCCGCACTGGGACCCGATTCCCTTCACTGGCCTCCGAACTGGGACTCGATTCCCCTCACTGGCCTCCGCACTGGGACTCGATTCCCCTCACTGGCCTCTGCACTGGGACTCGATTCCCCTCACTGGCCTCTGCACAGGGACTCGATTCCCCTCACTGGCCTCCCCACTGGGACTCGATTCCCCTCACTGGCTTCTGCACTGGGACTCGATTCCCCTCACTGGCCTCTGCACTGGTACTCGATTCCCCTCACTGGCCTCCCCACTGGGACTCGATTCCCCTCACTGGCTTCTGCACTGGGACTCGATTCCCCTCACTGGCCTCCGCACTGGGACCCGATTCCCTTCACTGGCCTCCGCACTGGGACTCGATTCCCCTCACTGGCCTCCGCACTGGGACTCGATTCCCCTCACTGGCCTCTGCACAGGGACTCGATTCCCCTCACTGGCCTCTGCACTGGGACTCGATTCCCCTCACTGGCCTCTGCACTGGGACTCGATTCCCTCACTGGCCTCTGCACTGGGACTCGATTCCCCTCACTGACCTCTGCACTGGGACTCGATTCCCCTCACTGGCCTCCGCACTCGGACACAATTCCCCTCACTGGCCTCCGTACTGGGACTCGATTCCCCTCACTGGCCTCTGCACTGGGACTCGATTCCCCTCACTGGCCTCCGCACTGGGACTCAATTCCCCTCACTGGCTCTGCACTGGGACTCGATTCCCCTCACTGGCCCCCGCACTGGGACTCGATTCCCCAAACTGACCTCCGCACTGGGACTCGATTCCGCTCACTGGCCTCCGCACTGGGACTCGATTCCCCTCACTGGCCTCCGCACTGGGACTCGATTCCCCTCACTGGCCTCTGCACTGGGACTCGATTCCCCTCACTGACCTCCGCACTGGGACTCGATTCCCCACACTGACCTCCGCACTTGGACTCGATTCCGCTCACTGTCCTCCGCACTGGGACTCGATTCCCCTCACTAGCCTCCGCACTGGGACTCAATTCCCCTCACTGGCCTCCGCACTGGGACTCGATTCCGCTCACTGGCCTCCACACTGGGACCCGATTCCCTTCACTCGCCTCCGCACTGGGACTTGATTCCCCTCACTGGCCTCTGCAATGGAACTTGATTCCCCTCACTGGCCTCTGCACTGGGACTCAATTCCCCTCAATGGCCTTCACACTGGGACTCGATTCCCCTCACTGGCCTCCACACTGGGACTTGATTCCCCACACTGACGTCCACACTGGAACTTGATTCCCCTCACTGGCCTCTGCACCAGGACTCGATTCCCCTCACTGGCCTCTGCACTGGGACTCGATTCCCCTCACTGGCCTCTGCACTGGGACTCGATTCCCCTCACTGGCCTCTGCACTGGGACTCGATTCCCTCACTGGCCTCTGCACTGGGACTCGATTCCCCTCACTGACCTCTGCACTGGGACTCGATTCCCCTCACTGGCCTCCGCACTCGGACACAATTCCCCTCACTGGCCTCCGTACTGGGACTCGATTGCCCTCACTGGCCTCTGCACTGGGACTCAATTCCCCTCACTGGCCTCTGCACTGGGACTCAATTCCCCTCAATGGCCTTCACACTGGGACTCGATTCCCCTCACTGGCCTCCACACTGGGACTTGATTCCCCACACTGACGTCCACACTGGAACTTGATTCCCCTCACTGGCCTCTGCACCAGGATTCGATTCCCCTCACTGGCCTCTGCACTGGAACTTGATTCCCCTCACTGGCTTCTGCACTGGGACTCGATTCCCCTCACTGGCCTCCGCACTGGGACTTGATTCCCCACACTGACCTCTGCACTTGGACTCGATTCCGCTCACTGGCCTCCGCACTGGGACTCAATTCCCCTCACTGACCTCTGCACTGGGACTCGATTCCCCTCACTGACCTCTGCACTGGGACTCGATTCCCTCACTGGCCTCTGCACTGGGACTCGATTCCTCTCACTGACCTCTGCACTGGGACTCGATTCCCCTCACTGGCCTCCGCACTCGGACACAATTCCCCTCACTGGCCTCCGTACTGGGACTCGATTCCCCTCACTGGCCTCTGCACTGGGACTCGATTCCCCTCACTGGCCTCCCCACTGGGACTCGATTCCCCTCACTGGCTTCTGCACTGGGACTCGATTCCCCTCACTGGCCTCCGCACTGGGACCCGATTCCCTTCACTGGCCTCCGAACTGGGACTCGATTCCCCTCACTGGCCTCCGCACTGGGACTCGATTCCCCTCACTGGCCTCTGCACTGGGACTCGATTCCCCTCACTGGCCTCTGCACAGGGACTCGATTCCCCTCACTGGCCTCCCCACTGGGACTCGATTCCCCTCACTGGCTTCTGCACTGGGACTCGATTCCCCTCACTGGCCTCTGCACTGGTACTCGATTCCCCTCACTGGCCTCCCCACTGGGACTCGATTCCCCTCACTGGCTTCTGCACTGGGACTCGATTCCCCTCACTGGCCTCCGCACTGGGACCCGATTCCCTTCACTGGCCTCCGCACTGGGACTCGATTCCCCTCACTGGCCTCCGCACTGGGACTCGATTCCCCTCACTGGCCTCTGCACTGGGACTCGATTCCCCTCACTGGCCTCCGCACTGGGACTCAATTCCCCTCACTGGCTCTGCACTGGGACTCGATTCCCCTCACTGGCCACCGCACTGGGACTCGATTCCCCAAACTGACCTCCGCACTGGGACTCGATTCCGCTCACTGGCCTCCGCACTCGGACTCGATTCCCCTCACTGGCCTCTGCACTGTGACTCGATTCCCCTCACTGGCCTCCGCACTGGGATTCGATTCTCCTCACTGACCTCCGCACTGGGACTCGATTCCCCTCACTGACCTCCGCACTGGGACTCGATTCCCCTCACTGGCCTCCGCACTTGGACTCGATTCCCCTCACTGGCCTCCGCACTGGGACTCGATTCCCCTCACTGGCCTCTGCACTGGGACTCGATTCCCCTCACTGACCTCCGCACTGGGACTCGATTCCCCACACTGACCTCCGCACTTGGACTCGATTCCGCTCACTGGCCTCCGCACTGGGACTCGATTCCCCTCACTAGCCTCCGCACTGGGACTCAATTCCCCTCACTGGCCTCCGCACTGGGACTCGATTCCGCTCACTGGCCTCCGCACTGGGACCCGATTCCCTTCACTCGCCTCCGCACTGGGACTTGATTCCCCTCACTGGCCTCTGCAATGGAACTTGATTCCCCTCACTGGCCTCTGCACTGGGACTCAATTCCCCTCAATGGCCTTCACACTGGGACTCGATTCCCCTCACTGGCCTCCACACTGGGACTTGATTCCCCACACTGACGTCCACACTGGAACTTGATTCCCCTCACTGGCCTCTGCACCAGGACTCGATTCCCCTCACTGGCCTCTGCACTGGGACTCGATTCCCCTCACTGGCCTCTGCACTGGGACTCGATTCCCCTCACTGGCCTCTGCACTGGGACTCGATTCCCTCACTGGCCTCTCCACTGGGACTCGATTCCCCTCACTGACCTCTGCACTGGGACTCGATTCCCCTCACTGGCCTCCGCACTCGGACACAATTCCCCTCACTGGCCTCCGTACTGGGACTCGATTGCCCTCACTGGCCTCTGCACTGGGACTCAATTCCCCTCACTGGCCTCTGCACTGGGACTCAATTCCCCTCAATGGCCTTCACACTGGGACTCGATTCCCCTCACTGGCCTCCACACTGGGACTTGATTCCCCACACTGACGTCCACACTGGAACTTGATTCCCCTCATTGGCCTCTGCACCAGGATTCGATTCCCCTCACTGGCCTCTGCACTGGAACTTGATTCCCCTCACTGGCTTCTGCACTGGGACTCGATTCCCCTCACTGGCCTCCGCACTGGGACTTGATTCCCCACACTGACCTCTGCACTTGGACTCGATTCCGCTCACTGGCCTCCGCACTGGGACTCAATCCCCCTCACTGACCTCTGCACTGGAACTCGATTCCCCTCACTGACCTCTGCACTGGGACTCGATTCCCCTCAATGGCCTCTGCACTGGGACTCGATTCCCCTCACTGGCCTCTGCACCAGGACTTGTTTCCCCTCACTGGCCTCCGCACTGGGACCCAATTCCCCTCACTGGCCTCTGCACTGGGACTCGATTCTCCTCAATGGCCTTCACACTGGGACTCGATTCCCCTCACTGGCCTCTGCACTGGGACTCGATTCCCCTCACTGGCCTCTGCACTGGGACTCGATTCCCCTCACTGGCCTCTGCACAGGGACTCGATTCCCCTCACTGGCCTCCCCACTGGGACTCGATTCCCCTCACTGGCTTCTGCACTGGGACTCGATTCCCCTCACTGGCCTCTGCACTGGTACTCGATTCCCCTCACTGGCCTCCCCACTGGGACTCGATTCCCCTCACTGGCTTCTGCACTGGGACTCGATTCCCCTCACTGGCCTCCGCACTGGGACCCGATTCCCTTCACTGGCCTCCGCACTGGGACTCGATTCCCCTCACTGGCCTCCGCACTGGGACTCGATTCCCCTCACTGGCCTCTGCACAGGGACTCGATTCCCCTCACTGGCCTCTGCACTGGGACTCGATTCCCCTCACTGGCCTCTGCACTGGGACTCGATTCCCTCACTGGCCTCTGCACTGGGACTCGATTCCCCTCACTGACCTCTGCACTGGGACTCGATTCCCCTCACTGGCCTCCGCACTCGGACACAATTCCCCTCACTGGCCTCCGTACTGGGACTCGATTCCCCTCACTGGCCTCTGCACTGGGACTCGATTCCCCTCACTGGCCTCCGCACTGGGACTCAATTCCCCTCACTGGCTCTGCACTGGGACTCGATTCCCCTCACTGGCCCCCGCACTGGGACTCGATTCCCCAAACTGACCTCCGCACTGGGACTCGATTCCGCTCACTGGCCTCCGCACTGGGACTCGATTCCCCTCACTGACCTCTGCACTGTGACTCGATTCCCCTCACTGGCCTCCGCACTGGGACTCGATTCCCCTCACTGGCCTCCGTACTGGGACTCGATTCCCCTCACTGGCCTCCGCACTTGGACTCGATTCCCCTCACTGGCCTCCGCACTGGGACTCGATTCCCCTCACTGGCCTCTGCACTGGGACTCGATTCCCCTCACTGACCTCCGCACTGGGACTCGATTCCCCACACTGACCTCCGCACTTGGACTCGATTCCGCTCACTGTCCTCCGCACTGGGACTCGATTCCCCTCACTAGCCTCCGCACTGGGACTCAATTCCCCTCACTGGCCTCCGCACTGGGACTCGATTCCGCTCACTGGCCTCCGCACTGGGACCCGATTCCCTTCACTCGCCTCCGCACTGGGACTTGATTCCCCTCACTGGCCTCTGCAATGGAACTTGATTCCCCTCACTGGCCTCTGCACTGGGACTCAATTCCCCTCAATGGCCTTCACACTGGGACTCGATTCCCCTCACTGGCCTCCACACTGGGACTTGATTCCCCACACTGACGTCCACACTGGAACTTGATTCCCCTCACTGGCCTCTGCACCAGGACTCGATTCCCCTCACTGGCCTCTGCACTGGGACTCGATTCCCCTCACTGGCCTCTGCACTGGGACTCGATTCCCCTCACTGGCCTCTGCACTGGGACTCGATTCCCTCACTGGCCTCTGCACTGGGACTCGATTCCCCTCACTGACCTCTGCACTGGGACTCGATTCCCCTCACTGGCCTCCGCACTCGGACACAATTCCCCTCACTGGCCTCCGTACTGGGACTCGATTGCCCTCACTGGCCTCTGCACTGGGACTCAATTCCCCTCACTGGCCTCTGCACTGGGACTCAATTCCCCTCAATGGCCTTCACACTGGGACTCGATTCCCCTCACTGGCCTCCACACTGGGACTTGATTCCCCACACTGACGTCCACACTGGAACTTGATTCCCCTCACTGGCCTCTGCACCAGGATTCGATTCCCCTCACTGGCCTCTGCACTGGAACTTGATTCCCCTCACTGGCTTCTGCACTGGGACTCGATTCCCCTCACTGGCCTCCGCACTGGGACTTGATTCCCCACACTGACCTCTGCACTTGGACTCGATTCCGCTCACTGGCCTCCGCACTGGGACTCAATTCCCCTCACTGACCTCTGCACTGGGACTCGATTCCCCTCACTGACCTCTGCACTGGGACTCGATTCCCTCACTGGCCTCTGCACTGGGACTCGATTCCCCTCACTGACCTCTGCACTGGGACTCGATTCCCCTCACTGGCCTCCCCACTGGGACTCGATTCCCCTCACTGGCCTCCGCACTCGGACACAATTCCCCTCACTGGCCTCCGTACTGGGACTCGATTCCCCTCACTGGCCTCTGCACTGGGACTCGATTCCCCTCACTGGCCTCCCCACTGGGACTCGATTCCCCTCACTGGCTTCTGCACTGGGACTCGATTCCCCTCACTGGCCTCCGCACTGGGACCCGATTCCCTTCACTGGCCTCCGAACTGGGACTCGATTCCCCTCACTGGCCTCCGCACTGGGACTCGATTCCCCTCACTGGCCTCTGCACTGGGACTCGATTCCCCTCACTGGCCTCTGCACAGGGACTCGATTCCCCTCACTGGCCTCCCCACTGGGACTCGATTCCCCTCACTGGCTTCTGCACTGGGACTCGATTCCCCTCACTGGCCTCTGCACTGGTACTCGATTCCCCTCACTGGCCTCCCCACTGGGACTCGATTCCCCTCACTGGCTTCTGCACTGGGACTCGATTCCCCTCACTGGCCTCCGCACTGGGACCCGATTCCCTTCACTGGCCTCCGCACTGGGACTCGATTCCCCTCACTGGCCTCCGCACTGGGACTCGATTCCCCTCACTGGCCTCTGCACTGGGACTCGATTCCCCTCACTGGCCTCCGCACTGGGACTCAATTCCCCTCACTGGCTCTGCACTGGGACTCGATTCCCCTCACTGGCCACCGCACTGGGACTCGATTCCCCAAACTGACCTCCGCACTGGGACTCGATTCCGCTCACTGGCCTCCGCACTGGGACTCGATTCCCCTCACTGGCCTCTGCACTGTGACTCGATTCCCCTCACTGGCCTCCGCACTGGGACTCGATTCTCCTCACTGACCTCCGCACTGGGACTCGATTCCCCTCACTGACCTCCGCACTGGGACTCGATTCCCCTCACTGGCCTCCGCACTTGGACTCGATTCCCCTCACTGGCCTCCGCACTGGGACTCGATTCCCCTCACTGGCCTCTGCACTGGGACTCGATTCCCCTCACTGACCTCCGCACTGGGACTCGATTCCCCACACTGACCTCCGCACTTGGACTCGATTCCGCTCACTGGCCTCCGCACTGGGACTCGATTCCCCTCACTAGCCTCCGCACTGGGACTCAATTCCCCTCACTGGCCTCCGCACTGGGACTCGATTCCGCTCACTGGCCTCCGCACTGGGACCCGATTCCCTTCACTCGCCTCCGCACTGGGACTTGATTCCCCTCACTGGCCTCTGCAATGGAACTTGATTCCCCTCACTGGCCTCTGCACTGGGACTCAATTCCCCTCAATGGCCTTCACACTGGGACTCGATTCCCCTCACTGGCCTCCACACTGGGACTTGATTCCCCACACTGACGTCCACACTGGAACTTGATTCCCCTCACTGGCCTCTGCACCAGGACTCGATTCCCCTCACTGGCCTCTGCACTGGGACTCGATTCCCCTCACTGGCCTCTGCACTGGGACTCGATTCCCCTCACTGGCCTCTGCACTGGGACTCGATTCCCTCACTGGCCTCTCCACTGGGACTCGATTCCCCTCACTGACCTCTGCACTGGGACTCGATTCCCCTCACTGGCCTCCGCACTCGGACACAATTCCCCTCACTGGCCTCCGTACTGGGACTCGATTGCCCTCACTGGCCTCTGCACTGGGACTCAATTCCCCTAACTGGCCTCTGCACTGGGACTCAATTCCCCTCAATGGCCTTCACACTGGGACTCGATTCCCCTCACTGGCCTCCACACTGGGACTTGATTCCCCACACTGACGTCCACACTGGAACTTGATTCCCCTCACTGGCCTCTGCACCAGGATTCGATTCCCCTCACTGGCCTCTGCACTGGAACTTGATTCCCCTCACTGGCTTCTGCACTGGGACTCGATTCCCCTCACTGGCCTCCGCACTGGGACTTGATTCCCCACACTGACCTCTGCACTTGGACTCGATTCCGCTCACTGGCCTCCGCACTGGGACTCAATCCCCCTCACTGACCTCTGCACTGGAACTCGATTCCCCTCACTGACCTCTGCACTGGGACTCGATTCCCCTCAATGGCCTCTGCACTGGGACTCGATTCCCCTCACTGGCCTCTGCACCAGGACTTGTTTCCCCTCACTGGCCTCCGCACTGGGACCCAATTCCCCTCACTGGCCTCTGCACTGGGACTCGATTCTCCTCAATGGCCTTCACACTGGGACTCGATTCCCCTCACTGGCCTCTGCACTGGGACTCGATTCCCCTCAATGGCCTTCACACTGGGACTCGATTCCCCTAACTGACCTCCGCAGTGGGACTCAATTCCCCTCACTGGCCTCCGCACTGGGACTCGATTCCCAACACTGATCTCCGCACTGGGACTCGATTCCCCTCACTGGCCTCCGCACTGGGACTCGATTCCCCTCACTGGCTTCTGCACTGTAACTCGATTCCCCTCACTGGCTTCTGCACTGGAACTCGATTCCCCTCACTGGCCTCTGCTCTGGAACTTGGTTCTCCTCACTGGCCTCCGCACTGGGACTCGATTCCCCACACTGACCTCCGCACTGGGACTCGATTCCCCTCACTGGCCTCCGCAATGGGACTCGATTCCCCTCACTGGCCTCTGCACTGGGACTCGATTCCCCTCCCTGGCCTCTGCACTGGTACTCGATTCCCCTCACTGGCCTCTGCACTGGTACTCGATTCCCCTCACTGGCCTCCCCACTGGGACTCGATTCCCCTCACTGGCTTCTGCACTGGGACTCGATTCCCCTCACTGGCCTCCGCACTGGGACCCGATTCCCTTCACTGGCTTCTGCACTGGGACTCGATTCCCCTCACTGGCCTCTGCACTGGTGCTCGATTCCCCTCACTGGCTTCTGCACTGGGACTCGATTCCCCTCACTGGCCTCCGCACTGGGACCCGATTCCCTTCACTGGCCTCCGAACTGGGACTCGATTCCCCTCACTGGCCTCCGCACTGGGACTCGATTCCCCTCACTGGCCTCTGCACTGGGACTCGATTCCCCTCACTGGCCTCTGCACAGGGACTCGATTCCCCTCACTGGCCTCCCCACTGGGACTCGATTCCCCTCACTGGCTTCTGCACTGGGACTCGATTCCCCTCACTGGCCTCTGCACTGGTACTCGATTCCCCTCACTGGCCTCCCCACTGGGACTCGATTCCCCTCACTGGCTTCTGCACTGGGACTCAATTCCCCTCACTGGCCTCCGCACTGGGACCCGATTCCCTTCACTGGCCTCCGCAATGGGACTCGATTCCCCTCACTGGCCTCCGCACTGGGACTCGATTTCCCTCACTGGCCTCTGCACTGGGACTCGATTCCCCTCACTGGCCTCTGCACAGGGACTGGATTCCCCTCACTGACCTCTGCACTGGGACTCGATTCCCCTCACTGGCCTCTGCACTGGGACTCGATTCCCTCACTGGCCTCTGCACTGGGACTCGATTCCCCTCACTGACCTCTGCACTGGGACTCGATTCCCCTCACTGGCCTCCGCACTCGGACACAATTCCCCTCACTGGCCTCCGTACTGGGACTCGATTCCCCTCACTGGCCTCTGCACTGGAACTCGATTCCCCTCACTGGCCTCCCTACTGGGACTCGATTCCCCTCACTGGCTTCTGCACTGGGACTCGATTCCCCTCACTGGCCTCCGCACTGGGACCCGATTCCCTTCACTGGCCTCCGAACTGGGACTCGATTCCCCTCACTGGCCTCCGCACTGGGACTCGATTCCCCTCACTGGCCTCTGCACTGGGACTCGATTCCCCTCACTGGCCTCTGCACAGGGACTCGATTCCCCTCACTGGCCTCCCCACTGGGACTCGATTCCCCTCACTGGCTTCTGCACTGGGACTCGATTCCCCTCACTGGCCTCTGCACTGGTACTCGATTCCCCTCACTGGCCTCCCCACTGGGACTCGATTCCCCTCACTGGCTTCTGCACTGGGACTCGATTCCCCTCACTGGCCTCCGCACTGGGACCCGATTCCCTTCACTGGCCTCCGCACTGGGACTCGATTCCCCTCACTGGCCTCCGCACTGGGACTCGATTCCCCTCACTGGCCTCTGCACAGGGACTCGATTCCCCTCACTGGCCTCTGCACTGGGACTCGATTCCCCTCACTGGCCTCTGCACTGGGACTCGATTCCCTCACTGGCCTCTGCACTGGGACTCGATTCCCCTCACTGACCTCTGCACTGGGACTCGATTCCCCTCACTGGCCTCCGCACTCGGACACAATTCCCCTCACTGGCCTCCGTACTGGGACTCGATTCCCCTCACTGGCCTCTGCACTGGGACTCGATTCCCCTCACTGGCCTCCGCACTGGGACTCAATTCCCCTCACTGGCTCTGCACTGGGACTCGATTCCCCTCACTGGCCCCCGCACTGGGACTCGATTCCCCAAACTGACCTCCGCACTGGGACTCGATTCCGCTCACTGGCCTCCGCACTGGGACTCGATTCCCCTCACTGACCTCCGCACTGGGACTCGATTCCCCTCACTGGCCTCCGCACTGGGACTCGATTCCCCTCACTGGCCTCCGTACTGGGACTCGATTCCCCTCACTGGCCTCCGCACTTGGACTCGATTCCCCTCACTGGCCTCCGCACTGGGACTCGATTCCCCTCACTGGCCTCTGCACTGGGACTCGATTCCCCTCACTGACCTCCGCACTGGGACTCGATTCCCCACACTGACCTCCGCACTTGGACTCGATTCCGCTCACTGTCCTCCGCACTGGGACTCGATTCCCCTCACTAGCCTCCGCACTGGGACTCAATTCCCCTCACTGGCCTCCGCACTGGGACTCGATTCCGCTCACTGGCCTCCGCACTGGGACCCGATTCCCTTCACTCGCCTCCGCACTGGGACTTGATTCCCCTCACTGGCCTCTGCAATGGAACTTGATTCCCCTCACTGGCCTCTGCACTGGGACTCAATTCCCCTCAATGGCCTTCACACTGGGACTCGATTCCCCTCACTGGCCTCCACACTGGGACTTGATTCCCCACACTGACGTCCACACTGGAACTTGATTCCCCTCACTGGCCTCTGCACCAGGACTCGATTCCCCTCACTGGCCTCTGCACTGGGACTCGATTCCCCTCACTGGCCTCTGCACTGGGACTCGATTCCCCTCACTGGCCTCTGCACTGGGACTCGATTCCCTCACTGGCCTCTGCACTGGGACTCGATTCCCCTCACTGACCTCTGCACTGGGACTCGATTCCCCTCACTGGCCTCCGCACTCGGACACAATTCCCCTCACTGGCCTCCGTACTGGGACTCGATTGCCCTCACTGGCCTCTGCACTGGGACTCAATTCCCCTCACTGGCCTCTGCACTGGGACTCAATTCCCCTCAATGGCCTTCACACTGGGACTCGATTCCCCTCACTGGCCTCCACACTGGGACTTGATTCCCCACACTGACGTCCACACTGGAACTTGATTCCCCTCACTGGCCTCTGCACCAGGATTCGATTCCCCTCACTGGCCTCTGCACTGGAACTTGATTCCCCTCACTGGCTTCTGCACTGGGACTCGATTCCCCTCACTGGCCTCCGCACTGGGACTTGATTCCCCACACTGACCTCTGCACTTGGACTCGATTCCGCTCACTGGCCTCCGCACTGGGACTCAATTCCCCTCACTGACCTCTGCACTGGGACTCGATTCCCCTCACTGACCTCTGCACTGGGACTCGATTCCCTCACTGGCCTCTGCACTGGGACTCGATTCCCCTCACTGACCTCTGCACTGGGACTCGATTCCCCTCACTGGCCTCCGCACTCGGACACAATTCCCCTCACTGGCCTCCGTACTGGGACTCGATTCCCCTCACTGGCCTCTGCACTGGGACTCGATTCCCCTCACTGGCCTCCCCACTGGGACTCGATTCCCCTCACTGGCTTCTGCACTGGGACTCGATTCCCCTCACTGGCCTCCGCACTGGGACCCGATTCCCTTCACTGGCCTCCGAACTGGGACTCGATTCCCCTCACTGGCCTCCGCACTGGGACTCGATTCCCCTCACTGGCCTCTGCACTGGGACTCAATTCCCCTCACTGGCCTCTGCACAGGGACTCGATTCCCCTCACTGGCCTCCCCACTGGGACTCGATTCCCCTCACTGGCTTCTGCACTGGGACTCGATTCCCCTCACTGGCCTCTGCACTGGTACTCGATTCCCCTCACTGGCCTCCCCACTGGGACTCGATTCCCCTCACTGGCTTCTGCACTGGGACTCGATTCCCCTCACTGGCCTCCGCACTGGGACCCGATTCCCTTCACTGGCCTCCGCACTGGGACTCGATTCCCCTCACTGGCCTCCGCACTGGGACTCGATTCCCCTCACTGGCCTCTGCACTGGGACTCGATTCCCCTCACTGGCCTCCGCACTGGGACTCAATTCCCCTCACTGGCTCTGCACTGGGACTCGATTCCCCTCACTGGCCACCGCACTGGGACTCGATTCCCCAAACTGACCTCCGCACTGGGACTCGATTCCGCTCACTGGCCTCCGCACTGGGACTCGATTCCCCTCACTGGCCTCTGCACTGTGACTCGATTCCCCTCACTGGCCTCCGCACTGGGACTCGATTCTCCTCACTGACCTCCGCACTGGGACTCGATTCCCCTCACTGACCTCCGCACTGGGACTCGATTCCCCTCACTGGCCTCCGCACTTGGACTCGATTCCCCTCACTGGCCTCCGCACTGGGACTCGATTCCCCTCACTGGCCTCTGCACTGGGACTCGATTCCCCTCACTGACCTCCGCACTGGGACTCGATTCCCCACACTGACCTCCGCACTTGGACTCGATTCCGCTCACTGGCCTCCGCACTGGGACTCGATTCCCCTCACTAGCCTCCGCACTGGGACTCAATTCCCCTCACTGGCCTCCGCACTGGGACTCGATTCCGCTCACTGGCCTCCGCACTGGGACCCGATTCCCTTCACTCGCCTCCGCACTGGGACTTGATTCCCCTCACTGGCCTCTGCAATGGAACTTGATTCCCCTCACTGGCCTCTGCACTGGGACTCAATTCCCCTCAATGGCCTTCACACTGGGACTCGATTCCCCTCACTGGCCTCCACACTGGGACTTGATTCCCCACACTGACGTCCACACTGGAACTTGATTCCCCTCACTGGCCTCTGCACCAGGACTCGATTCCCCTCACTGGCCTCTGCACTGGGACTCGATTCCCCTCACTGGCCTCTGCACTGGGACTCGATTCCCCTCACTGGCCTCTGCACTGGGACTCGATTCCCTCACTGGCCTCTCCACTGGGACTCGATTCCCCTCACTGACCTCTGCACTGGGACTCGATTCCCCTCACTGGCCTCCGCACTCGGACACAATTCCCCTCACTGGCCTCCGTACTGGGACTCGATTGCCCTCACTGGCCTCTGCACTGGGACTCAATTCCCCTAACTGGCCTCTGCACTGGGACTCAATTCCCCTCAATGGCCTTCACACTGGGACTCGATTCCCCTCACTGGCCTCCACACTGGGACTTGATTCCCCACACTGACGTCCACACTGGAACTTGATTCCCCTCACTGGCCTCTGCACCAGGATTCGATTCCCCTCACTGGCCTCTGCACTGGAACTTGATTCCCCTCACTGGCTTCTGCACTGGGACTCGATTCCCCTCACTGGCCTCCGCACTGGGACTTGATTCCCCACACTGACCTCTGCACTTGGACTCGATTCCGCTCACTGGCCTCCGCACTGGGACTCAATCCCCCTCACTGACCTCTGCACTGGAACTCGATTCCCCTCACTGACCTCTGCACTGGGACTCGATTCCCCTCAATGGCCTCTGCACTGGGACTCGATTCCCCTCACTGGCCTCTGCACCAGGACTTGTTTCCCCTCACTGGCCTCCGCACTGGGACCCAATTCCCCTCACTGGCCTCTGCACTGGGACTCGATTCTCCTCAATGGCCTTCACACTGGGACTCGATTCCCCTCACTGGCCTCTGCACTGGGACTCGATTCCCCTCAATGGCCTTCACACTGGGACTCGATTCCCCTAACTGACCTCCGCAGTGGGACTCAATTCCCCTCACTGGCCTCCGCACTGGGACTCGATTCCCAACACTGACCTCCGCACTGGGACTCGATTCCCCTCACTGGCCTCCGCACTGGGACTCGATTCCCCTCACTGGCTTCTGCACTGTAACTCGATTCCCCTCACTGGCTTCTGCACTGGAACTCGATTCCCCTCACTGGCCTCTGCTCTGGAACTTGGTTCTCCTCACTGGCCTCCGCACTGGGACTCGATTCCCCACACTGACCTCCGCACTGGGACTCGATTCCCCTCACTGGCCTCCGCAATGGGACTCGATTCCCCTCACTGGCCTCTGCACTGGGACTCGATTCCCCTCCCTGGCCTCTGCACTGGTACTCGATTCCCCTCACTGGCCTCTGCACTGGTACTCGATTCCCCTCACTGGCCTCCCCACTGGGACTCGATTCCCCTCACTGGCTTCTGCACTGGGACTCGATTCCCCTCACTGGCCTCCGCACTGGGACCCGATTCCCTTCACTGGCTTCTGCACTGGGACTCGATTCCCCTCACTGGCCTCTGCACTGGTGCTCGATTCCCCTCACTGGCTTCTGCACTGGGACTCGATTCCCCTCACTGGCCTCCGCACTGGGACCCGATTCCCTTCACTGGCCTCCGAACTGGGACTCGATTCCCCTCACTGGCCTCCGCACTGGGACTCGATTCCCCTCACTGGCCTCTGCACTGGGACTCGATTCCCCTCACTGGCCTCTGCACAGGGACTCGATTCCCCTCACTGGCCTCCCCACTGGGACTCGATTCCCCTCACTGGCTTCTGCACTGGGACTCGATTCCCCTCACTGGCCTCTGCACTGGTACTCGATTCCCCTCACTGGCCTCCCCACTGGGACTCGATTCCCCTCACTGGCTTCTGCACTGGGACTCAATTCCCCTCACTGGCCTCCGCACTGGGACCCGATTCCCTTCACTGGCCTCCGCAATGGGACTCGATTCCCCTCACTGGCCTCCGCACTGGGACTCGATTTCCCTCACTGGCCTCTGCACTGGGACTCGATTCCCCTCACTGGCCTCTGCACAGGGACTGGATTCCCCTCACTGACCTCTGCACTGGGACTCGATTCCCCTCACTGGCCTCTGCACTGGGACTCGATTCCCTCACTGGCCTCTGCACTGGGACTCGATTCCCCTCACTGACCTCTGCACTGGGACTCGATTCCCCTCACTGGCCTCCGCACTCGGACACAATTCCCCTCACTGGCCTCCGTACTGGGACTCGATTCCCCTCACTGGCCTCTGCACTGGAACTCGATTCCCCTCACTGGCCTCCCTACTGGGACTCGATTCCCCTCACTGGCTTCTGCACTGGGACTCGATTCCCCTCACTGGCCTCCGCACTGGGACCCGATTCCCTTCACTGGCCTCCGAACTGGGACTCGATTCCCCTCACTGGCCTCCGCACTGGGACTCGATTCCCCTCACTGGCCTCTGCACTGGGACTCGATTCCCCTCACTGGCCTCTGCACAGGGACTCGATTCCCCTCACTGGCCTCCCCACTGGGACTCGATTCCCCTCACTGGCTTCTGCACTGGGACTCGATTCCCCTCACTGGCCTCTGCACTGGTACTCGATTCCCCTCACTGGCCTCCCCACTGGGACTCGATTCCCCTCACTGGCTTCTGCACTGGGACTCGATTCCCCTCACTGGCCTCCGCACTGGGACCCGATTCCCTTCACTGGCCTCCGCACTGGGACTCGATTCCCCTCACTGGCCTCCGCACTGGGACTCGATTCCCCTCACTGGTCTCTGCACAGGGACTCGATTCCCCTCACTGGCCTCTGCACTGGGACTCGATTCCCCTCACTGGCCTCTGCACTGGGACTCGATTCCCTCACTGGCCTCTGCACTGGGACTCGATTCCCCTCACTGACCTCTGCACTGGGACTCGATTCCCCTCACTGGCCTCCGCACTCGGACACAATTCCCCTCACTGGCCTCCGTACTGGGACTCGATTCCCCTCACTGGCCTCTGCACTGGGACTCGATTCCCCTCACTGGCCTCCGCACTGGGACTCAATTCCCCTCACTGGCTCTGCACTGGGACTCGATTCCCCTCACTGGCCCCCGCACTGGGACTCGATTCCCCAAACTGACCTCCGCACTGGGACTCGATTCCGCTCACTGGCCTCCGCACTGGGACTCGATTCCCCTCACTGACCTCTGCACTGTGACTCGATTCCCCTCACTGGCCTCCGCACTGGGACTCGATTCCCCTCACTGGCCTCCGTACTGGGACTCGATTCCCCTCACTGGCCTCCGCACTTGGACTCGATTCCCCTCACTGGCCTCCGCACTGGGACTCGATTCCCCTCACTGGCCTCTGCACTGGGACTCGATTCCCCTCACTGACCTCCGCACTGGGACTCGATTCCCCTCACTGGCTTCTGCACTGGGACTCGATTCCCCTCACTGGCCTCTGCACTGGTACTCGATTCCCCTCACTGGCCTCCCCACTGGGACTCGATTCCCCTCACTGGCTTCTGCACTGGGACTCGATTCCCCTCACTGGCCTCCGCACTGGGACCCGATTCCCTTCACTGGCCTCCGCACTGGGACTCGATTCCCCTCACTGGCCTCCGCACTGGGACTCGATTCCCCTCACTGGCCTCTGCACAGGGACTCGATTCCCCTCACTGGCCTCTGCACTGGGACTCGATTCCCCTCACTGGCCTCTGCACTGGGACTCGATTCCCTCACTGGCCTCTGCACTGGGACTCGATTCCCCTCACTGACCTCTGCACTGGGACTCGATTCCCCTCACTGGCCTCCGCACTCGGACACAATTCCCCTCACTGGCCTCCGTACTGGGACTCGATTCCCCTCACTGGCCTCTGCACTGGGACTCGATTCCCCTCACTGGCCTCCGCACTGGGACTCAATTCCCCTCACTGGCTCTGCACTGGGACTCGATTCCCCTCACTGGCCCCCGCACTGGGACTCGATTCCCCAAACTGACCTCCGCACTGGGACTCGATTCCGCTCACTGGCCTCCGCACTGGGACTCGATTCCCCTCACTGACCTCTGCACTGTGACTCGATTCCCCTCACTGGCCTCCGCACTGGGACTCGATTCCCCTCACTGGCCTCCGTACTGGGACTCGATTCCCCTCACTGGCCTCCGCACTTGGACTCGATTCCCCTCACTGGCCTCCGCACTGGGACTCGATTCCCCTCACTGGCCTCTGCACTGGGACTCGATTCCCCTCACTGACCTCCGCACTGGGACTCGATTCCCCACACTGACCTCCGCACTTGGACTCGATTCCGCTCACTGTCCTCCGCACTGGGACTCGATTCCCCTCACTAGCCTCCGCACTGGGACTCAATTCCCCTCACTGGCCTCCGCACTGGGACTCGATTCCGCTCACTGGCCTCCGCACTGGGACCCGATTCCCTTCACTCGCCTCCGCACTGGGACTTGATTCCCCTCACTGGCCTCTGCAATGGAACTTGATTCCCCTCACTGGCCTCTGCACTGGGACTCAATTCCCCTCAATGGCCTTCACACTGGGACTCGATTCCCCTCACTGGCCTCCACACTGGGACTTGATTCCCCACACTGACGTCCACACTGGAACTTGATTCCCCTCACTGGCCTCTGCACCAGGACTCGATTCCCCTCACTGGCCTCTGCACTGGGACTCGATTCCCCTCACTGGCCTCTGCACTGGGACTCGATTCCCCTCACTGGCCTCTGCACTGGGACTCGATTCCCTCACTGGCCTCTGCACTGGGACTCGATTCCCCTCACTGACCTCTGCACTGGGACTCGATTCCCCTCACTGGCCTCCGCACTCGGACACAATTCCCCTCACTGGCCTCCGTACTGGGACTCGATTGCCCTCACTGGCCTCTGCACTGGGACTCAATTCCCCTCACTGGCCTCTGCACTGGGACTCAATTCCCCTCAATGGCCTTCACACTGGGACTCGATTCCCCTCACTGGCCTCCACACTGGGACTTGATTCCCCACACTGACGTCCACACTGGAACTTGATTCCCCTCACTGGCCTCTGCACCAGGATTCGATTCCCCTCACTGGCCTCTGCACTGGAACTTGATTCCCCTCACTGGCTTCTGCACTGGGACTCGATTCCCCTCACTGGCCTCCGCACTGGGACTTGATTCCCCACACTGACCTCTGCACTTGGACTCGATTCCGCTCACTGGCCTCCGCACTGGGACTCAATTCCCCTCACTGACCTCTGCACTGGGACTCGATTCCCCTCACTGACCTCTGCACTGGGACTCGATTCCCTCACTGGCCTCTGCACTGGGACTCGATTCCCCTCACTGACCTCTGCACTGGGACTCGATTCCCCTCACTGGCCTCCGCACTCGGACACAATTCCCCTCACTGGCCTCCGTACTGGGACTCGATTCCCCTCACTGGCCTCTGCACTGGGACTCGATTCCCCTCACTGGCCTCCCCACTGGGACTCGATTCCCCTCACTGGCTTCTGCACTGGGACTCGATTCCCCTCACTGGCCTCCGCACTGGGACCCGATTCCCTTCACTGGCCTCCGAACTGGGACTCGATTCCCCTCACTGGCCTCCGCACTGGGACTCGATTCCCCTCACTGGCCTCTGCACTGGGACTCAATTCCCCTCACTGGCCTCTGCACAGGGACTCGATTCCCCTCACTGGCCTCCCCACTGGGACTCGATTCCCCTCACTGGCTTCTGCACTGGGACTCGATTCCCCTCACTGGCCTCTGCACTGGTACTCGATTCCCCTCACTGGCCTCCCCACTGGGACTCGATTCCCCTCACTGGCTTCTGCACTGGGACTCGATTCCCCTCACTGGCCTCCGCACTGGGACCCGATTCCCTTCACTGGCCTCCGCACTGGGACTCGATTCCCCTCACTGGCCTCCGCACTGGGACTCGATTCCCCTCACTGGCCTCTGCACAGGGACTCGATTCCCCTCACTGGCCTCTGCACTGGGACTCGATTCCCCTCACTGGCCTCTGCACTGGGACTCGATTCCCTCACTGGCCTCTGCACTGGGACTCGATTCCCCTCACTGACCTCTGCACTGGGACTCGATTCCCCTCACTGGCCTCCGCACTCGGACACAATTCCCCTCACTGGCCTCCGTACTGGGACTCGATTCCCCTCACTGGCCTCTGCACTGGGACTCGATTCCCCTCACTGGCCGCCGCACTGGGACTCAATTCCCCTCACTGGCTCTGCACTGGGACTCGATTCCCCTCACTGGCCACCGCACTGGGACTCGATTCCCCAAACTGACCTCCGCACTGGGACTCGATTCCGCTCACTGGCCTCCGCACTGGGACTCGATTCCCCTCACTGGCCTCTGCACTGTGACTCGATTCCCCTCACTGGCCTCCGCACTGGGACTCGATTCTCCTCACTGACCTCCGCACTGGGACTCGATTCCCCTCACTGACCTCCGCACTGGGACTCGATTCCCCTCACTGGCCTCCGCACTTGGACTCGATTCCCCTCACTGGCCTCCGCACTGGGACTCGATTCCCCTCACTGGCCTCTGCACTGGGACTCGATTCCCCTCACTGACCTCCGCACTGGGACTCGATTCCCCACACTGACCTCCGCACTTGGACTCGATTCCGCTCACTGTCCTCCGCACTGGGACTCGATTCCCCTCACTAGCCTCCGCACTGGGACTCAATTCCCCTCACTGGCCTCCGCACTGGGACTCGATTCCGCTCACTGGCCTCCGCACTGGGACCCGATTCCCTTCACTCGCCTCCGCACTGGGACTTGATTCCCCTCACTGGCCTCTGCAATGGAACTTGATTCCCCTCACTGGCCTCTGCACTGGGACTCAATTCCCCTCAATGGCCTTCACACTGGGACTCGATTCCCCTCACTGGCCTCCACACTGGGACTTGATTCCCCACACTGACGTCCACACTGGAACTTGATTCCCCTCACTGGCCTCTGCACCAGGACTCGATTCCCCTCACTGGCCTCTGCACTGGGACTCGATTCCCCTCACTGGCCTCTGCACTGGGACTCGATTCCCCTCACTGGCCTCTGCACTGGGACTCGATTCCCTCACTGGCCTCTCCACTGGGACTCGATTCCCCTCACTGACCTCTGCACTGGGACTCGATTCCCCTCACTGGCCTCCGCACTCGGACACAATTCCCCTCACTGGCCTCCGTACTGGGACTCGATTGCCCTCACTGGCCTCTGCACTGGGACTCAATTCCCCTAACTGGCCTCTGCACTGGGACTCAATTCCCCTCAATGGCCTTCACACTGGGACTCGATTCCCCTCACTGGCCTCCACACTGGGACTTGATTCCCCACACTGACGTCCACACTGGAACTTGATTCCCCTCACTGGCCTCTGCACCAGGATTCGATTCCCCTCACTGGCCTCTGCACTGGAACTTGATTCCCCTCACTGGCTTCTGCACTGGGACTCGATTCCCCTCACTGGCCTCCGCACTGGGACTTGATTCCCCACACTGACCTCTGCACTTGGACTCGATTCCGCTCACTGGCCTCCGCACTGGGACTCAATTCCCCTCACTGACCTCTGCACTGGGACTCGATTCCCCTCACTGACCTCTGCACTGGGACTCGATTCCCCTCAATGGCCTCTGCACTGGGACTCGATTCCCCTCACTGGCCTCTGCACCAGGACTTGTTTCCCCTCACTGGCCTCCGCACTGGGACCCAATTCCCCTCACTGGCCTCTGCACTGGGACTCGATTCTCCTCAATGGCCTTCACACTGGGACTCGATTCCCCTCACTGGCCTCTGCACTGGGACTCGATTCCCCTCAATGGCCTTCACACTGGGACTCGATTCCCCTAACTGACCTCCGCAGTGGGACTCAATTCCCCTCACTGGCCTCCGCACTGGGACTCGATTCCCAACACTGACCTCCGCACTGGGACTCGATTCCCCTCACTGGCCTCCGCACTGGGACTCGATTCCCCTCACTGGCCTCTGCACTGGGACTCGATTCCCCTCACTGGCCTCTGCACTGGTACTCGATTCCCCTCACTGGCCTCCCCACTGGGACTCGATTCCCCTCACTGGCTTCTGCACTGGGACTCGATTCCCCTCACTGGCCTCTGCACTGGGTCTCGAATCCCCTCACTGGCCTCCCCACTGGGACTCGATTCCCCTCACTGGCGTCTGCACTGGGACTCGATTCCCCTCACTGGCATCCGCACTGGGACCCGATTCCCTTCACTGGCCTCCGCACTGGGACCCGATTCCCTTCACTCGCCTCCGCACTGGGACTTGATTCCCCTCACTGGCCTCTGCACTGGAACTTGATTCCCCTCACTGGCCTCTGCACTGGGACTCAATTCCCCTCAATGGCCTTCACACTGGGACTCGATTCCCCTCACTAGCCTCCGCACTGGGACTCAATTCCCCTCACTGGCCTCCGCACTGGGACTCGATTCCGCTCACTGGCCTCCGCACTGGGACCCGATTCCCTTCACTCGCCTCCGCACTGGGACTTGATTCCCCTCACTGGCCTCTGCAATGTAACTTGATTCCCCTCACTGGCCTCTGCACTGGGACTCAATTCCCCTCAATGGCCTTCACACTGGGACTCGATTCCCCTCACTGGCCTCCACACTGGGACTTGATTCCCCACACTGACGTCCACACTGGAACTTGATTCCCCTCACTGGCCTCTGCACCAGGACTCGATTCCCCTCACTGGCCTCTGCACTGGGACTCGATTCCCCTCACTGGCCTCTGCACTGGGACTCGATTCCCCTCACTGGCCTCTGCACTGGGACTCGATTCCCTCACTGGCCTCTCCACTGGGACTCGATTCCCCTCACTGACCTCTGCACTGGGACTCGATTCCCCTCACTGGCCTCCGCACTCGGACACAATTCCCCTCACTGGCCTCCGTACTGGGACTCGATTGCCCTCACTGGCCTCTGCACTGGGACTCAATTCCCCTAACTGGCCTCTGCACTGGGACTCAATTCCCCTCAATGGCCTTCACACTGGGACTCGATTCCCCTCACTGGCCTCCACACTGGGACTTGATTCCCCACACTGACGTCCACACTGGAACTTGATTCCCCTCACTGGCCTCTGCACCAGGATTCGATTCCCCTCACTGGCCTCTGCACTGGAACTTGATTCCCCTCACTGGCTTCTGCACTGGGACTCGATTCCCCTCACTGGCCTCCGCACTGGGACTTGATTCCCCACACTGACCTCTGCACTTGGACTCGATTCCGCTCACTGGCCTCCGCACTGGGACTCAATTCCCCTCACTGACCTCTGCACTGGGACTCGATTCCCCTCACTGACCTCTGCACTGGGACTCGATTCCCCTCAATGGCCTCTGCACTGGGACTCGATTCCCCTCACTGGCCTCTGCACCAGGACTTGTTTCCCCTCACTGGCCTCCGCACTGGGACCCAATTCCCCTCACTGGCCTCTGCACTGGGACTCGATTCTCCTCAATGGCCTTCACACTGGGACTCGATTCCCCTCACTGGCCTCTGCACTGGGACTCGATTCCCCTCAATGGCCTTCACACTGGGACTCGATTCCCCTAACTGACCTCCGCAGTGGGACTCAATTCCCCTCACTGGCCTCCGCACTGGGACTCGATTCCCAACACTGACCTCCGCACTGGGACTCGATTCCCCTCACTGGCCTCCGCACTGGGACTCGATTCCCCTCACTGGCCTCTGCACTGGGACTCGATTCCCCTCACTGGCCTCTGCACTGGTACTCGATTCCCCTCACTGGCCTCCCCACTGGGACTCGATTCCCCTCACTGGCTTCTGCACTGGGACTCGATTCCCCTCACTGGCCTCTGCACTGGGTCTCGAATCCCCTCACTGGCCTCCCCACTGGGACTCGATTCCCCTCACTGGCGTCTGCACTGGGACTCGATTCCCCTCACTGGCATCCGCACTGGGACCCGATTCCCTTCACTGGCCTCCGCACTGGGACCCGATTCCCTTCACTCGCCTCCGCACTGGGACTTGATTCCCCTCACTGGCCTCTGCACTGGAACTTGATTCCCCTCACTGGCCTCTGCACTGGGACTCAATTCCCCTCAATGGCCTTCACACTGGGACTCGATTCCCCTCACTGGCCTCCACACTGGGACTTGATTCCCCACACTGACGTCCACACTGGATCTTGATTCCCCTCACTGGCCCCTGCACCAGGACTCGATTCCCCTCACTGGCCTCTGCACTGGGACTCGATTCCCCTCACTGGCCTCTGCACTGGGACTCGATTCCCCTCACTGGCCTCTGCACTGGGACTCGATTCCCTCACTGGCCTCTGCACTGGGACTCGATTCCCCTCACTGACCTCTGCACTGGGACTCGATTCCCCTCACTGGCCTCATCACTCGGACACAATTCCCCTCACTGGCCTCCGTACTGGGACTCGATTGCCCTCACTGGCCTCTGCACTGGGACTCAATTCCCCTCACTGGCCTCTGCACTGGGACTCAATTCCCCTCAATGGCCTTCACACTGGGACTCGATTCCCCTCACTGGCCTCCACACTGGGACTTGATTCCCCACACTGACGTCCACACTGGAACTTGATTCCCCTCACTGGCTTCTGCACTGGAACTCGATTCCCCTCACTGGCCTCTGCTCTGGAACTTGGTTCTCCTCACTGGCCTCCGCACTGGGACTCGATTCCCCACACTGACCTCCGCACTGGGACTCGATTCCCCTCACTGGCCTCCGCACTGGGACTCGATTCCCCTCACTGGCCTCTGCACTGGGACTCGATTCCCCTCCCTGGCCTCTGCACTGGTACTCGATTCCCCTCACTGGCCTCTGCACTGGTACTCGATTCCCCTCACTGGCCTCCCCACTGGGACTCGATTCCCCTCACTGGCCTCTGCACTGGTACTCGATTCCCCTCACTGGCTTCTGCACTGGGACTCGATTCCCCTCACTGGCCTCCGCACTGGGACCCGATTCCCTTCACTGGCCTCCGAACTGGGACTCGATTCCCCTCACTGGCCTCCGCACTGGGACTCGATTCCCCTCACTGGCCTCTGCACTGGGACTCGATTCCCCTCACTGGCCTCTGCACAGGGACTCGATTCCCCTCACTGGCCTCCCCACTGGGACTCGATTCCCCTCACTGGCTTCTGCACTGGGACTCGATTCCCCTCACTGGCCTCTGCACTGGTACTCGATTCCCCTCACTGGCCTCCCCACTGGGACTCGATTGCCCTCACTGGCTTCTGCACTGGGACTCAATTCCCCTCACTGGCCTCCGCACTGGGACCCGATTCCCTTCACTGGCCTCCGCAATGGGACTCGATTCCCCTCACTGGCCTCCGCACTGGGACTCGATTTCCCTCACTGGCCTCTGCACTGGGACTCGATTCCCCTCACTGGCCTCTGCACTGGGACTCGATTCCCCTCACTGGCCTCTGCACTGGGACTCGATTCCCTCACTGGCCTCTCCACTGGGACTCGATTCCCCTCACTGACCTCTGCACTGGGACTCGATTCCCCTCACTGGCCTCCGCACTCGGACACAATTCCCCTCACTGGCCTCCGTACTGGGACTCGATTCCCCTCACTGGCCTCTGCACTGGGACTCGATTCCCCTCACTGGCCTCCCCACTGGGACTCGATTCCCCTCACTGGCTTCTGCACTGGGACTCGATTCCCCTCACTGGCCTCCGCACTGGGACCCGATTCCCTTCACTGGCCTCCGAACTGGGACTCGATTCCCCTCACTGGCCTCCGCACTGGGACTCGATTCCCCTCACTGGCCTCTGCACTGGGACTCGATTCCCCTCACTGGCCTCTGCACAGGGACTCGATTCCCCTCACTGGCCTCCCCACTGGGACTCGATTCCCCTCACTGGCTTCTGCACTGGGACTCGATTCCCCTCACTGGCCTCTGCACTGGTACTCGATTCCCCTCACTGGCCTCCCCACTGGGACTCGATTCCCCTCACTGGCTTCTGCACTGGGACTCGATTCCCCTCACTGGCCTCCGCACTGGGACCCGATTCCCTTCACTGGCCTCCGCACTGGGACTCGATTCCCCTCACTGGCCTCCGCACTGGGACTCGATTCCCCTCACTGGCCTCTGCACAGGGACTCGATTCCCCTCACTGGCCTCTGCACTGGGACTCGATTCCCCTCACTGGCCTCTGCACTGGGACTCGATTCCCTCACTGGCCTCTGCACTGGGACTCGATTCCCCTCACTGACCTCTGCACTGGGACTCGATTCCCCTCACTGGCCTCCGCACTCGGACACAATTCCCCTCACTGGCCTCCGTACTGGGACTCGATTCCCCTCACTGGCCTCTGCACTGGGACTCGATTCCCCTCACTGGCCTCCGCACTGGGACTCAATTCCCCTCACTGGCTCTGCACTGGGACTCGATTCCCCTCACTGGCCCCCGCACTGGGACTCGATTCCCCAAACTGACCTCCGCACTGGGACTCGATTCCGCTCACTGGCCTCCGCACTGGGACTCGATTCCCCTCACTGACCTCTGCACTGTGACTCGATTCCCCTCACTGGCCTCCGCACTGGGACTCGATTCCCCTCACTGGCCTCCGTACTGGGACTCGATTCCCCTCACTGGCCTCCGCACTTGGACTCGATTCCCCTCACTGGCCTCCGCACTGGGACTCGATTCCCCTCACTGGCCTCTGCACTGGGACTCGATTCCCCTCACTGACCTCCGCACTGGGACTCGATTCCCCACACTGACCTCCGCACTTGGACTCGATTCCGCTCACTGTCCTCCGCACTGGGACTCGATTCCCCTCACTAGCCTCCGCACTGGGACTCAATTCCCCTCACTGGCCTCCGCACTGGGACTCGATTCCGCTCACTGGCCTCCGCACTGGGACCCGATTCCCTTCACTCGCCTCCGCACTGGGACTTGATTCCCCTCACTGGCCTCTGCAATGGAACTTGATTCCCCTCACTGGCCTCTGCACTGGGACTCAATTCCCCTCAATGGCCTTCACACTGGGACTCGATTCCCCTCACTGGCCTCCACACTGGGACTTGATTCCCCACACTGACGTCCACACTGGAACTTGATTCCCCTCACTGGCCTCTGCACCAGGACTCGATTCCCCTCACTGGCCTCTGCACTGGGACTCGATTCCCCTCACTGGCCTCTGCACTGGGACTCGATTCCCCTCACTGGCCTCTGCACTGGGACTCGATTCCCTCACTGGCCTCTGCACTGGGACTCGATTCCCCTCACTGACCTCTGCACTGGGACTCGATTCCCCTCACTGGCCTCCGCACTCGGACACAATTCCCCTCACTGGCCTCCGTACTGGGACTCGATTGCCCTCACTGGCCTCTGCACTGGGACTCAATTCCCCTCACTGGCCTCTGCACTGGGACTCAATTCCCCTCAATGGCCTTCACACTGGGACTCGATTCCCCTCACTGGCCTCCACACTGGGACTTGATTCCCCACACTGACGTCCACACTGGAACTTGATTCCCCTCACTGGCCTGTGCACCAGGATTCGATTCCCCTCACTGGCCTCTGCACTGGGACTCGATTCCCCTCACTGGCCTCTGCACAGGGACTCGATTCCCCTCACTGGCCTCCCCACTGGGACTCGATTCCCCTCACTGGCCTCTGCACCAGGACTTGGTTCCCCTCACTGGCCTCCGCACTGGGACCCAATTCCCCTCACTGGCCTCTGCACTGGGACTCGATTCCCCTCACTGGCCTCTGCACAGGGACTCGATTCCCCTCACTGGCCTCCCCACTGGGACTCGATTCCCCTCACTGGCCTCTGCACCAGGACTTGTTTCCCCTCACTGGCCTCCGCACTGGGACCCAATTCCCCTCACTGGCCTCTGCACTGGGACTCGATTCTCCTCAATGGCCTTCACACTGGGACTCAATTCCCCTCACTGGTCTCCGCACTGGGACTCGATTCCCCTCACTGGCTTCTGCACTGTAACTCGATTCCCCTCACTGGCTTCTGCACTGGAACTCGATTCCCCTCACTGGCCTCTGCTCTGGAACTTGGTTCTCCTCACTGGCCTCCGCACTGGGACTCGATTCCCCACACTGACCTCCGCACTGGGACTCGATTCCCCTCACTGGCCTCCGCACTGGGACTCGATTCCCCTCCCTGGCCTCTGCACTGGGACTCGATTCCCCTCCCTGGCCTCTGCACTGGTACTCGATTCCCCTCACTGGCCTCTGCACTGGTACTCGATTCCCCTCACTGGCCTCCCCACTGGGACTCGATTCCCCTCACTGGCCTCTGCACTGGTACTCGATTCCCCTCACTGGCTTCTGCACTGGGACTCGATTCCCCTCACTGGCCTCCGCACTGGGACCCGATTCCCTTCACTGGCCTCCGAACTGGGACTCGATTCCCCTCACTGGCCTCCGCACTGGGACTCGATTCCCCTCACTGGCCTCTGCACTGGGACTCGATTCCCCTCACTGGCCTCTGCACAGGGACTCGATTCCCCTCACTGGCCTCCCCACTGGGACTCGATTCCCCTCACTGGCTTCTGCACTGGGACTCGATTCCCCTCACTGGCCTCTGCACTGGTACTCGATTCCCCTCACTGGCCTCCCCACTGGGACTCGATTGCCCTCACTGGCTTCTGCACTGGGACTCAATTCCCCTCACTGGCCTCCGCACTGGGACCCGATTCCCTTCACTGGCCTCCGCAATGGGACTCGATTCCCCTCACTGGCCTCCGCACTGGGACTCGATTTCCCTCACTGGCCTCTGCACTGGGACTCGATTCCCCTCACTGGCCTCTGCACAGGGACTGAATTCCCCTCACTGACCTCTGCACTGGGACTCGATTCCCCTCACTGGCCTCTGCACTGGGACTCGATTCCCTCACTGGCCTCTGCACTGGGACTCGATTCCCCTCACTGACCTCTGCACTGGGACTCGATTCCCCTCACTGGCCTCCGCACTCGGACACAATTCCCCTCACTGGCCTCCGTACTGGGACTCGATTCCCCTCACTGGCCTCTGCACTGGGACTCGATTCCCCTCACTGGCCTCCCCACTGGGACTCGATTCCCCTCACTGGCTTCTGCACTGGGACTCGATTCCCCTCACTGGCCTCCGCACTGGGACCCGATTCCCTTCACTGGCCTCCGAACTGGGACTCGATTCCCCTCACTGGCCTCCGCACTGGGACTCGATTCCCCTCACTGGCCTCTGCACTGGGACTCGATTCCCCTCACTGGCCTCTGCACAGGGACTCGATTCCCCTCACTGGCCTCCCCACTGGGACTCGATTCCCCTCACTGGCTTCTGCACTGGGACTCGATTCCCCTCACTGGCCTCTGCACTGGTACTCGATTCCCCTCACTGGCCTCCCCACTGGGACTCGATTCCCCTCACTGGCTTCTGCACTGGGACTCGATTTCCCTCACTGGCCTCTGCACTGGGACCCGATTCCCTTCACTGGCCTCCGCACTGGGACTCGATTCCCCTCACTGGCCTCCGCACTGGGACTCGATTCCCCTCACTGGCCTCTGCACAGGGACTCGATTCCCCTCACTGGCCTCTGCACTGGGACTCGATTCCCCTCACTGGCCTCTGCACTGGGACTCGATTCCCTCACTGGCCTCTGCACTGGGACTCGATTCCCCTCACTGACCTCTGCACTGGGACTCGATTCCCCTCACTGGCCTCCGCACTCGGACACAATTCCCCTCACTGGCCTCCGTACTGGGACTCGATTCCCCTCACTGGCCTCTGCACTGGGACTCGATTCCCCTCACTGGCCTCCGCACTGGGACTCAATTCCCCTCACTGGCTCTGCACTGGGACTCGATTCCCCTCACTGGCCCCCGCACTGGGACTCGATTCCCCAAACTGACCTCCGCACTGGGACTCGATTCCGCTCACTGGCCTCCGCACTGGGACTCGATTCCCCTCACTGACCTCTGCACTGTGACTCGATTCCCCTCACTGGCCTCCGCACTGGGACTCGATTCCCCTCACTGGCCTCCGTACTGGGACTCGATTCCCCTCACTGGCCTCCGCACTTGGACTCGATTCCCCTCACTGGCCTCCGCACTGGGACTCGATTCCCCTCACTGGCCTCTGCACTGGGACTCGATTCCCCTCACTGACCTCCGCACTGGGACTCGATTCCCCACACTGACCTCCGCACTTGGACTCGATTCCGCTCACTGTCCTCCGCACTGGGACTCGATTCCCCTCACTAGCCTCCGCACTGGGACTCAATTCCCCTCACTGGCCTCCGCACTGGGACTCGATTCCGCTCACTGGCCTCCGCACTGGGACCCGATTCCCTTCACTCGCCTCCGCACTGGGACTTGATTCCCCTCACTGGCCTCTGCAATGGAACTTGATTCCCCTCACTGGCCTCTGCACTGGGACTCAATTCCCCTCAATGGCCTTCACACTGGGACTCGATTCCCCTCACTGGCCTCCACACTGGGACTTGATTCCCCACACTGACGTCCACACTGGAACTTGATTCCCCTCACTGGCCTCTGCACCAGGACTCGATTCCCCTCACTGGCCTCTGCACTGGGACTCGATTCCCCTCACTGGCCTCTGCACTGGGACTCGATTCCCCTCACTGGCCTCTGCACTGGGACTCGATTCCCTCACTGGCCTCTGCACTGGGACTCGATTCCCCTCACTGACCTCTGCACTGGGACTCGATTCCCCTCACTGGCCTCCGCACTCGGACACAATTCCCCTCACTGGCCTCCGTACTGGGACTCGATTGCCCTCACTGGCCTCTGCACTGGGACTCAATTCCCCTCACTGGCCTCTGCACTGGGACTCAATTCCCCTCACTGGCCTCTGCACTGGGACTCGATTCTCCTCAATGGCCTTCACACTGGGACTCGATTCCCCTCACTGGCCTCTGCACTGGGACTCGATTCCCCTCAATGGCCTTCACACTGGGACTCGATTCCCCTAACTGACCTCCGCAGTGGGACTCAATTCCCCTCACTGGCCTCCGCACTGGGACTCGATTCCCAACACTGACCTCCGCACTGGGACTCGATTCCCCTCACTGGCCTCCGCACTGGGACTCGATTCCCCTCACTGGCCTCTGCACTGGGACTCGATTCCCCTCACTGGCCTCTGCACTGGTACTCGATTCCCCTCACTGGCCTCCCCACTGGGACTCGATTCCCCTCACTGGCTTCTGCACTGGGACTCGATTCCCCTCACTGGCCTCTGCACTGGGTCTCGAATCCCCTCACTGGCCTCCCCACTGGGACTCGATTCCCCTCACTGGCGTCTGCACTGGGACTCGATTCCCCTCACTGGCATCCGCACTGGGACCCGATTCCCTTCACTGGCCTCCGCACTGGGACCCGATTCCCTTCACTCGCCTCCGCACTGGGACTTGATTCCCCTCACTGGCCTCTGCACTGGAACTTGATTCCCCTCACTGGCCTCTGCACTGGGACTCAATTCCCCTCAATGGCCTTCACACTGGGACTCGATTCCCCTCACTAGCCTCCGCACTGGGACTCAATTCCCCTCACTGGCCTCCGCACTGGGACTCGATTCCGCTCACTGGCCTCCGCACTGGGACCCGATTCCCTTCACTCGCCTCCGCACTGGGACTTGATTCCCCTCACTGGCCTCTGCAATGTAACTTGATTCCCCTCACTGGCCTCTGCACTGGGACTCAATTCCCCTCAATGGCCTTCACACTGGGACTCGATTCCCCTCACTGGCCTCCACACTGGGACTTGATTCCCCACACTGACGTCCACACTGGAACTTGATTCCCCTCACTGGCCTCTGCACCAGGACTCGATTCCCCTCACTGGCCTCTGCACTGGGACTCGATTCCCCTCACTGGCCTCTGCACTGGGACTCGATTCCCCTCACTGGCCTCTGCACTGGGACTCGATTCCCTCACTGGCCTCTCCACTGGGACTCGATTCCCCTCACTGACCTCTGCACTGGGACTCGATTCCCCTCACTGGCCTCCGCACTCGGACACAATTCCCCTCACTGGCCTCCGTACTGGGACTCGATTGCCCTCACTGGCCTCTGCACTGGGACTCAATTCCCCTAACTGGCCTCTGCACTGGGACTCAATTCCCCTCAATGGCCTTCACACTGGGACTCGATTCCCCTCACTGGCCTCCACACTGGGACTTGATTCCCCACACTGACGTCCACACTGGAACTTGATTCCCCTCACTGGCCTCTGCACCAGGATTCGATTCCCCTCACTGGCCTCTGCACTGGAACTTGATTCCCCTCACTGGCTTCTGCACTGGGACTCGATTCCCCTCACTGGCCTCCGCACTGGGACTTGATTCCCCACACTGACCTCTGCACTTGGACTCGATTCCGCTCACTGGCCTCCGCACTGGGACTCAATTCCCCTCACTGACCTCTGCACTGGGACTCGATTCCCCTCACTGACCTCTGCACTGGGACTCGATTCCCCTCAATGGCCTCTGCACTGGGACTCGATTCCCCTCACTGGCCTCTGCACCAGGACTTGTTTCCCCTCACTGGCCTCCGCACTGGGACCCAATTCCCCTCACTGGCCTCTGCACTGGGACTCGATTCTCCTCAATGGCCTTCACACTGGGACTCGATTCCCCTCACTGGCCTCTGCACTGGGACTCGATTCCCCTCAATGGCCTTCACACTGGGACTCGATTCCCCTAACTGACCTCCGCAGTGGGACTCAATTCCCCTCACTGGCCTCCGCACTGGGACTCGATTCCCAACACTGACCTCCGCACTGGGACTCGATTCCCCTCACTGGCCTCCGCACTGGGACTCGATTCCCCTCACTGGCCTCTGCACTGGGACTCGATTCCCCTCACTGGCCTCTGCACTGGTACTCGATTCCCCTCACTGGCCTCCCCACTGGGACTCGATTCCCCTCACTGGCCTCTGCACTGGGACTCGATTCCCCTCACTGGCCTCTGCACTGGGTCTCGAATCCCCTCACTGGCCTCCCCACTGGGACTCGATTCCCCTCACTGGCGTCTGCACTGGGACTCGATTCCCCTCACTGGCATCCGCACTGGGACCCGATTCCCTTCACTGGCCTCCGCACTGGGACCCGATTCCCTTCACTCGCCTCCGCACTGGGACTTGATTCCCCTCACTGGCCTCTGCACTGGAACTTGATTCCCCTCACTGGCCTCTGCACTGGGACTCAATTCCCCTCAATGGCCTTCACACTGGGACTCGATTCCCCTCACTGGCCTCCACACTGGGACTTGATTCCCCACACTGACGTCCACACTGGATCTTGATTCCCCTCACTGGCCCCTGCACCAGGACTCGATTCCCCTCACTGGCCTCTGCACTGGGACTCGATTCCCCTCACTGGCCTCTGCACTGGGACTCGATTCCCCTCACTGGCCTCTGCACTGGGACTCGATTCCCTCACTGGCCTCTGCACTGGGACTCGATTCCCCTCACTGACCTCTGCACTGGGACTCGATTCCCCTCACTGGCCTCATCACTCGGACACAATTCCCCTCACTGGCCTCCGTACTGGGACTCGATTGCCCTCACTGGCCTCTGCACTGGGACTCAATTCCCCTCACTGGCCTCTGCACTGGGACTCAATTCCCCTCAATGGCCTTCACACTGGGACTCGATTCCCCTCACTGGCCTCCACACTGGGACTTGATTCCCCACACTGACGTCCACACTGGAACTTGATTCCCCTCACTGGCCTCTGCACCAGGATTCGATTCCCCTCACTGGCCTCTGCACTGGAACTTGATTCCCCTCACTGGCTTCTGCACTGGGACTCGATTCCCCTCACTGGCCTCCGCACTGGGACTTGATTCCCCACACTGACCTCTGCACTTGGACTCGATTCCGCTCACTGGCCTCCGCACTGGGACTCAATTCCCCTCACTGACCTCTGCACTGGGACTCGATTCCCCTCAATGGCATCCGCACTGGGACCCAATTCCCCTCACTGGTCTCCGCACTGGGACTCGATTCCCCTCACTGGCCTCTGCACCAGGACTTGTTTCCCCTCACTGGCCTCCGCACTGGGACCCAATTCCCCTCACTGGCCTCTGCACTGGGACTCGATTCTCCTCAATGGCCTTCACACTGGGACTCGATTCCCCTCACTGACCTCCGCACTGGGACTCGATTCCCCTCACTGGCTTCTGCACTGTAACTCGATTCCCCTCACTGGCTTCTGCACTGGAACTCGATTCCCCTCACTGGCCTCTGCTCTGGAACTTGGTTCTCCTCACTGGCCTCCGCACTGGGACTCGATTCCCCACACTGACCTCCGCACTGGGACTCGATTCCCCTCACTGGCCTCCGCACTGGGACTCGATTCCCCTCACTGGCCTCTGCACTGGGACTCGATTCCCCTCCCTGGCCTCTGCACTGGTACTCGATTCCCCTCACTGGCCTCTGCACTGGTACTCGATTCCCCTCACTGGCCTCCCCACTGGGACTCGATTCCCCTCACTGGCCTCTGCACTGGTACTCGATTCCCCTCACTGGCTTCTGCACTGGGACTCGATTCCCCTCACTGGCCTCCGCACTGGGACCCGATTCCCTTCACTGGCCTCCGAACTGGGACTCGATTCCCCTCACTGGCCTCCGCACTGGGACTCGATTCCCCTCACTGGCCTCTGCACTGGGACTCGATTCCCCTCACTGGCCTCTGCACAGGGACTCGATTCCCCTCACTGGCCTCCCCACTGGGACTCGATTCCCCTCACTGGCTTCTGCACTGGGACTCGATTCCCCTCACTGGCCTCTGCACTGGTACTCGATTCCCCTCACTGGCCTCCCCACTGGGACTCGATTGCCCTCACTGGCTTCTGCACTGGGACTCAATTCCCCTCACTGGCCTCCGCACTGGGACCCGATTCCCTTCACTGGCCTCCGCAATGGGACTCGATTCCCCTCACTGGCCTCCGCACTGGGACTCGATTTCCCTCACTGGCCTCTGCACTGGGACTCGATTCCCCTCACTGGCCTCTGCACTGGGACTCGATTCCCCTCACTGGCCTCTGCACTGGGACTCGATTCCCTCACTGGCCTCTCCACTGGGACTCGATTCCCCTCACTGACCTCTGCACTGGGACTCGATTCCCCTCACTGGCCTCCGCACTCGGACACAATTCCCCTCACTGGCCTCCGTACTGGGACTCGATTCCCCTCACTGGCCTCTGCACTGGGACTCGATTCCCCTCACTGGCCTCCCCACTGGGACTCGATTCCCCTCACTGGCTTCTGCACTGGGACTCGATTCCCCTCACTGGCCTCCGCACTGGGACCCGATTCCCTTCACTGGCCTCCGAACTGGGACTCGATTCCCCTCACTGGCCTCCGCACTGGGACTCGATTCCCCTCACTGGCCTCTGCACTGGGACTCGATTCCCCTCACTGGCCTCTGCACAGGGACTCGATTCCCCTCACTGGCCTCCCCACTGGGACTCGATTCCCCTCACTGGCTTCTGCACTGGGACTCGATTCCCCTCACTGGCCTCTGCACTGGTACTCGATTCCCCTCACTGGCCTCCCCACTGGGACTCGATTCCCCTCACTGGCTTCTGCACTGGGACTCGATTCCCCTCACTGGCCTCCGCACTGGGACCCGATTCCCTTCACTGGCCTCCGCACTGGGACTCGATTCCCCTCACTGGCCTCCGCACTGGGACTCGATTCCCCTCACTGGCCTCTGCACAGGGACTCGATTCCCCTCACTGGCCTCTGCACTGGGACTCGATTCCCCTCACTGGCCTCTGCACTGGGACTCGATTCCCTCACTGGCCTCTGCACTGGGACTCGATTCCCCTCACTGACCTCTGCACTGGGACTCGATTCCCCTCACTGGCCTCCGCACTCGGACACAATTCCCCTCACTGGCCTCCGTACTGGGACTCGATTCCCCTCACTGGCCTCTGCACTGGGACTCGATTCCCCTCACTGGCCTCCGCACTGGGACTCAATTCCCCTCACTGGCTCTGCACTGGGACTCGATTCCCCTCACTGGCCCCCGCACTGGGACTCGATTCCCCAAACTGACCTCCGCACTGGGACTCGATTCCGCTCACTGGCCTCCGCACTGGGACTCGATTCCCCTCACTGACCTCTGCACTGTGACTCGATTCCCCTCACTGGCCTCCGCACTGGGACTCGATTCCCCTCACTGGCCTCCGTACTGGGACTCGATTCCCCTCACTGGCCTCCGCACTTGGACTCGATTCCCCTCACTGGCCTCCGCACTGGGACTCGATTCCCCTCACTGGCCTCTGCACTGGGACTCGATTCCCCTCACTGACCTCCGCACTGGGACTCGATTCCCCACACTGACCTCCGCACTTGGACTCGATTCCGCTCACTGTCCTCCGCACTGGGACTCGATTCCCCTCACTAGCCTCCGCACTGGGACTCAATTCCCCTCACTGGCCTCCGCACTGGGACTCGATTCCGCTCACTGGCCTCCGCACTGGGACCCGATTCCCTTCACTCGCCTCCGCACTGGGACTTGATTCCCCTCACTGGCCTCTGCAATGGAACTTGATTCCCCTCACTGGCCTCTGCACTGGGACTCAATTCCCCTCAATGGCCTTCACACTGGGACTCGATTCCCCTCACTGGCCTCCACACTGGGACTTGATTCCCCACACTGACGTCCACACTGGAACTTGATTCCCCTCACTGGCCTCTGCACCAGGACTCGATTCCCCTCACTGGCCTCTGCACTGGGACTCGATTCCCCTCACTGGCCTCTGCACTGGGACTCGATTCCCCTCACTGGCCTCTGCACTGGGACTCGATTCCCTCACTGGCCTCTGCACTGGGACTCGATTCCCCTCACTGACCTCTGCACTGGGACTCGATTCCCCTCACTGGCCTCCGCACTCGGACACAATTCCCCTCACTGGCCTCCGTACTGGGACTCGATTGCCCTCACTGGCCTCTGCACTGGGACTCAATTCCCCTCACTGGCCTCTGCACTGGGACTCAATTCCCCTCAATGGCCTTCACACTGGGACTCGATTCCCCTCACTGGCCTCCACACTGGGACTTGATTCCCCACACTGACGTCCACACTGGAACTTGATTCCCCTCACTGGCCTGTGCACCAGGATTCGATTCCCCTCACTGGCCTCTGCACTGGGACTCGATTCCCCTCACTGGCCTCTGCACAGGGACTCGATTCCCCTCACTGGCCTCCCCACTGGGACTCGATTCCCCTCACTGGCCTCTGCACCAGGACTTGGTTCCCCTCACTGGCCTCCGCACTGGGACCCAATTCCCCTCACTGGCCTCTGCACTGGGACTCGATTCCCCTCACTGGCCTCTGCACAGGGACTCGATTCCCCTCACTGGCCTCCCCACTGGGACTCGATTCCCCTCACTGGCCTCTGCACCAGGACTTGTTTCCCCTCACTGGCCTCCGCACTGGGACCCAATTCCCCTCACTGGCCTCTGCACTGGGACTCGATTCTCCTCAATGGCCTTCACACTGGGACTCAATTCCCCTCACTGGTCTCCGCACTGGGACTCGATTCCCCTCACTGGCTTCTGCACTGTAACTCGATTCCCCTCACTGGCTTCTGCACTGGAACTCGATTCCCCTCACTGGCCTCTGCTCTGGAACTTGGTTCTCCTCACTGGCCTCCGCACTGGGACTCGATTCCCCACACTGACCTCCGCACTGGGACTCGATTCCCCTCACTGGCCTCCGCACTGGGACTCGATTCCCCTCCCTGGCCTCTGCACTGGGACTCGATTCCCCTCCCTGGCCTCTGCACTGGTACTCGATTCCCCTCACTGGCCTCTGCACTGGTACTCGATTCCCCTCACTGGCCTCCCCACTGGGACTCGATTCCCCTCACTGGCCTCTGCACTGGTACTCGATTCCCCTCACTGGCTTCTGCACTGGGACTCGATTCCCCTCACTGGCCTCCGCACTGGGACCCGATTCCCTTCACTGGCCTCCGAACTGGGACTCGATTCCCCTCACTGGCCTCCGCACTGGGACTCGATTCCCCTCACTGGCCTCTGCACTGGGACTCGATTCCCCTCACTGGCCTCTGCACAGGGACTCGATTCCCCTCACTGGCCTCCCCACTGGGACTCGATTCCCCTCACTGGCTTCTGCACTGGGACTCGATTCCCCTCACTGGCCTCTGCACTGGTACTCGATTCCCCTCACTGGCCTCCGCACTGGGACTCGATTTCCCTCACTGGCCTCTGCACTGGGACTCGATTCCCCTCACTGGCCTCTGCACAGGGACTGGATTCCCCTCACTGACCTCTGCACTGGGACTCGATTCCCCTCACTGGCCTCTGCACTGGGACTCGATTCCCTCACTGGCCTCTGCACTGGGACTCGATTCCCCTCACTGACCTCTGCACTGGGACTCGATTCCCCTCACTGGCCTCCGCACTCGGACACAATTCCCCTCACTGGCCTCCGTACTGGGACTCGATTCCCCTCACTGGCCTCTGCACTGGAACTCGATTCCCCTCACTGGCCTCCCTACTGGGACTCGATTCCCCTCACTGGCTTCTGCACTGGGACTCGATTCCCCTCACTGGCCTCCGCACTGGGACCCGATTCCCTTCACTGGCCTCCGAACTGGGACTCGATTCCCCTCACTGGCCTCCGCACTGGGACTCGATTCCCCTCACTGGCCTCTGCACTGGGACTCGATTCCCCTCACTGGCCTCTGCACAGGGACTCGATTCCCCTCACTGGCCTCCCCACTGGGACTCGATTCCCCTCACTGGCTTCTGCACTGGGACTCGATTCCCCTCACTGGCCTCTGCACTGGTACTCGATTCCCCTCACTGGCCTCCCCACTGGGACTCGATTCCCCTCACTGGCTTCTGCACTGGGACTCGATTCCCCTCACTGGCCTCCGCACTGGGACCCGATTCCCTTCACTGGCCTCCGCACTGGGACTCGATTCCCCTCACTGGCCTCCGCACTGGGACTCGATTCCCCTCACTGGTCTCTGCACAGGGACTCGATTCCCCTCACTGGCCTCTGCACTGGGACTCGATTCCCCTCACTGGCCTCTGCACTGGGACTCGATTCCCTCACTGGCCTCTGCACTGGGACTCGATTCCCCTCACTGACCTCTGCACTGGGACTCGATTCCCCTCACTGGCCTCCGCACTCGGACACAATTCCCCTCACTGGCCTCCGTACTGGGACTCGATTCCCCTCACTGGCCTCTGCACTGGGACTCGATTCCCCTCACTGGCCTCCGCACTGGGACTCAATTCCCCTCACTGGCTCTGCACTGGGACTCGATTCCCCTCACTGGCCCCCGCACTGGGACTCGATTCCCCAAACTGACCTCCGCACTGGGACTCGATTCCGCTCACTGGCCTCCGCACTGGGACTCGATTCCCCTCACTGACCTCTGCACTGTGACTCGATTCCCCTCACTGGCCTCCGCACTGGGACTCGATTCCCCTCACTGGCCTCCGTACTGGGACTCGATTCCCCTCACTGGCCTCCGCACTTGGACTCGATTCCCCTCACTGGCCTCCGCACTGGGACTCGATTCCCCTCACTGGCCTCTGCACTGGGACTCGATTCCCCTCACTGACCTCCGCACTGGGACTCGATTCCCCTCACTGGCTTCTGCACTGGGACTCGATTCCCCTCACTGGCCTCTGCACTGGTACTCGATTCCCCTCACTGGCCTCCCCACTGGGACTCGATTCCCCTCACTGGCTTCTGCACTGGGACTCGATTCCCCTCACTGGCCTCCGCACTGGGACCCGATTCCCTTCACTGGCCTCCGCACTGGGACTCGATTCCCCTCACTGGCCTCCGCACTGGGACTCGATTCCCCTCACTGGCCTCTGCACAGGGACTCGATTCCCCTCACTGGCCTCTGCACTGGGACTCGATTCCCCTCACTGGCCTCTGCACTGGGACTCGATTCCCTCACTGGCCTCTGCACTGGGACTCGATTCCCCTCACTGACCTCTGCACTGGGACTCGATTCCCCTCACTGGCCTCCGCACTCGGACACAATTCCCCTCACTGGCCTCCGTACTGGGACTCGATTCCCCTCACTGGCCTCTGCACTGGGACTCGATTCCCCTCACTGGCCTCCGCACTGGGACTCAATTCCCCTCACTGGCTCTGCACTGGGACTCGATTCCCCTCACTGGCCCCCGCACTGGGACTCGATTCCCCAAACTGACCTCCGCACTGGGACTCGATTCCGCTCACTGGCCTCCGCACTGGGACTCGATTCCCCTCACTGACCTCTGCACTGTGACTCGATTCCCCTCACTGGCCTCCGCACTGGGACTCGATTCCCCTCACTGGCCTCCGTACTGGGACTCGATTCCCCTCACTGGCCTCCGCACTTGGACTCGATTCCCCTCACTGGCCTCCGCACTGGGACTCGATTCCCCTCACTGGCCTCTGCACTGGGACTCGATTCCCCTCACTGACCTCCGCACTGGGACTCGATTCCCCACACTGACCTCCGCACTTGGACTCGATTCCGCTCACTGTCCTCCGCACTGGGACTCGATTCCCCTCACTAGCCTCCGCACTGGGACTCAATTCCCCTCACTGGCCTCCGCACTGGGACTCGATTCCGCTCACTGGCCTCCGCACTGGGACCCGATTCCCTTCACTCGCCTCCGCACTGGGACTTGATTCCCCTCACTGGCCTCTGCAATGGAACTTGATTCCCCTCACTGGCCTCTGCACTGGGACTCAATTCCCCTCAATGGCCTTCACACTGGGACTCGATTCCCCTCACTGGCCTCCACACTGGGACTTGATTCCCCACACTGACGTCCACACTGGAACTTGATTCCCCTCACTGGCCTCTGCACCAGGACTCGATTCCCCTCACTGGCCTCTGCACTGGGACTCGATTCCCCTCACTGGCCTCTGCACTGGGACTCGATTCCCCTCACTGGCCTCTGCACTGGGACTCGATTCCCTCACTGGCCTCTGCACTGGGACTCGATTCCCCTCACTGACCTCTGCACTGGGACTCGATTCCCCTCACTGGCCTCCGCACTCGGACACAATTCCCCTCACTGGCCTCCGTACTGGGACTCGATTGCCCTCACTGGCCTCTGCACTGGGACTCAATTCCCCTCACTGGCCTCTGCACTGGGACTCAATTCCCCTCAATGGCCTTCACACTGGGACTCGATTCCCCTCACTGGCCTCCACACTGGGACTTGATTCCCCACACTGACGTCCACACTGGAACTTGATTCCCCTCACTGGCCTCTGCACCAGGATTCGATTCCCCTCACTGGCCTCTGCACTGGAACTTGATTCCCCTCACTGGCTTCTGCACTGGGACTCGATTCCCCTCACTGGCCTCCGCACTGGGACTTGATTCCCCACACTGACCTCTGCACTTGGACTCGATTCCGCTCACTGGCCTCCGCACTGGGACTCAATTCCCCTCACTGACCTCTGCACTGGGACTCGATTCCCCTCACTGACCTCTGCACTGGGACTCGATTCCCTCACTGGCCTCTGCACTGGGACTCGATTCCCCTCACTGACCTCTGCACTGGGACTCGATTCCCCTCACTGGCCTCCGCACTCGGACACAATTCCCCTCACTGGCCTCTGCACTGGGACTCGATTCCCCTCACTGGCCTCCCCACTGGGACTCGATTCCCCTCACTGGCTTCTGCACTGGGACTCGATTCCCCTCACTGGCCTCCGCACTGGGACCCGATTCCCTTCACTGGCCTCCGAACTGGGACTCGATTCCCCTCACTGGCCTCCGCACTGGGACTCGATTCCCCTCACTGGCCTCTGCACTGGGACTCAATTCCCCTCACTGGCCTCTGCACAGGGACTCGATTCCCCTCACTGGCCTCCCCACTGGGACTCGATTCCCCTCACTGGCTTCTGCACTGGGACTCGATTCCCCTCACTGGCCTCTGCACTGGTACTCGATTCCCCTCACTGGCCTCCCCACTGGGACTCGATTCCCCTCACTGGCTTCTGCACTGGGACTCGATTCCCCTCACTGGCCTCCGCACTGGGACCCGATTCCCTTCACTGGCCTCCGCACTGGGACTCGATTCCCCTCACTGGCCTCCGCACTGGGACTCGATTCCCCTCACTGGCCTCTGCACAGGGACTCGATTCCCCTCACTGGCCTCTGCACTGGGACTCGATTCCCCTCACTGGCCTCTGCACTGGGACTCGATTCCCTCACTGGCCTCTGCACTGGGACTCGATTCCCCTCACTGACCTCTGCACTGGGACTCGATTCCCCTCACTGGCCTCCGCACTCGGACACAATTCCCCTCACTGGCCTCCGTACTGGGACTCGATTCCCCTCACTGGCCTCTGCACTGGGACTCGATTCCCCTCACTGGCCGCCGCACTGGGACTCAATTCCCCTCACTGGCTCTGCACTGGGACTCGATTCCCCTCACTGGCCACCGCACTGGGACTCGATTCCCCAAACTGACCTCCGCACTGGGACTCGATTCCGCTCACTGGCCTCCGCACTGGGACTCGATTCCCCTCACTGGCCTCTGCACTGTGACTCGATTCCCCTCACTGGCCTCCGCACTGGGACTCGATTCTCCTCACTGACCTCCGCACTGGGACTCGATTCCCCTCACTGACCTCCGCACTGGGACTCGATTCCCCTCACTGGCCTCCGCACTTGGACTCGATTCCCCTCACTGGCCTCCGCACTGGGACTCGATTCCCCTCACTGGCCTCTGCACTGGGACTCGATTCCCCTCACTGACCTCCGCACTGGGACTCGATTCCCCACACTGACCTCCGCACTTGGACTCGATTCCGCTCACTGTCCTCCGCACTGGGACTCGATTCCCCTCACTAGCCTCCGCACTGGGACTCAATTCCCCTCACTGGCCTCCGCACTGGGACTCGATTCCGCTCACTGGCCTCCGCACTGGGACCCGATTCCCTTCACTCGCCTCCGCACTGGGACTTGATTCCCCTCACTGGCCTCTGCAATGGAACTTGATTCCCCTCACTGGCCTCTGCACTGGGACTCAATTCCCCTCAATGGCCTTCACACTGGGACTCGATTCCCCTCACTGGCCTCCACACTGGGACTTGATTCCCCACACTGACGTCCACACTGGAACTTGATTCCCCTCACTGGCCTCTGCACCAGGACTCGATTCCCCTCACTGGCCTCTGCACTGGGACTCGATTCCCCTCACTGGCCTCTGCACTGGGACTCGATTCCCCTCACTGGCCTCTGCACTGGGACTCGATTCCCTCACTGGCCTCTCCACTGGGACTCGATTCCCCTCACTGACCTCTGCACTGGGACTCGATTCCCCTCACTGGCCTCCGCACTCGGACACAATTCCCCTCACTGGCCTCCGTACTGGGACTCGATTGCCCTCACTGGCCTCTGCACTGGGACTCAATTCCCCTAACTGGCCTCTGCACTGGGACTCAATTCCCCTCAATGGCCTTCACACTGGGACTCGATTCCCCTCACTGGCCTCCACACTGGGACTTGATTCCCCACACTGACGTCCACACTGGAACTTGATTCCCCTCACTGGCCTCTGCACCAGGATTCGATTCCCCTCACTGGCCTCTGCACTGGAACTTGATTCCCCTCACTGGCTTCTGCACTGGGACTCGATTCCCCTCACTGGCCTCCGCACTGGGACTTGATTCCCCACACTGACCTCTGCACTTGGACTCGATTCCGCTCACTGGCCTCCGCACTGGGACTCAATTCCCCTCACTGACCTCTGCACTGGGACTCGATTCCCCTCACTGACCTCTGCACTGGGACTCGATTCCCCTCAATGGCCTCTGCACTGGGACTCGATTCCCCTCACTGGCCTCTGCACCAGGACTTGTTTCCCCTCACTGGCCTCCGCACTGGGACCCAATTCCCCTCACTGGCCTCTGCACTGGGACTCGATTCTCCTCAATGGCCTTCACACTGGGACTCGATTCCCCTCACTGGCCTCTGCACTGGGACTCGATTCCCCTCAATGGCCTTCACACTGGGACTCGATTCCCCTAACTGACCTCCGCAGTGGGACTCAATTCCCCTCACTGGCCTCCGCACTGGGACTCGATTCCCAACACTGACCTCCGCACTGGGACTCGATTCCCCTCACTGGCCTCCGCACTGGGACTCGATTCCCCTCACTGGCCTCTGCACTGGGACTCGATTCCCCTCACTGGCCTCTGCACTGGTACTCGATTCCCCTCACTGGCCTCCCCACTGGGACTCGATTCCCCTCACTGGCTTCTGCACTGGGACTCGATTCCCCTCACTGGCCTCTGCACTGGGTCTCGAATCCCCTCACTGGCCTCCCCACTGGGACTCGATTCCCCTCACTGGCGTCTGCACTGGGACTCGATTCCCCTCACTGGCATCCGCACTGGGACCCGATTCCCTTCACTGGCCTCCGCACTGGGACCCGATTCCCTTCACTCGCCTCCGCACTGGGACTTGATTCCCCTCACTGGCCTCTGCACTGGAACTTGATTCCCCTCACTGGCCTCTGCACTGGGACTCAATTCCCCTCAATGGCCTTCACACTGGGACTCGATTCCCCTCACTAGCCTCCGCACTGGGACTCAATTCCCCTCACTGGCCTCCGCACTGGGACTCGATTCCGCTCACTGGCCTCCGCACTGGGACCCGATTCCCTTCACTCGCCTCCGCACTGGGACTTGATTCCCCTCACTGGCCTCTGCAATGTAACTTGATTCCCCTCACTGGCCTCTGCACTGGGACTCAATTCCCCTCAATGGCCTTCACACTGGGACTCGATTCCCCTCACTGGCCTCCACACTGGGACTTGATTCCCCACACTGACGTCCACACTGGAACTTGATTCCCCTCACTGGCCTCTGCACCAGGACTCGATTCCCCTCACTGGCCTCTGCACTGGGACTCGATTCCCCTCACTGGCCTCTGCACTGGGACTCGATTCCCCTCACTGGCCTCTGCACTGGGACTCGATTCCCTCACTGGCCTCTCCACTGGGACTCGATTCCCCTCACTGACCTCTGCACTGGGACTCGATTCCCCTCACTGGCCTCCGCACTCGGACACAATTCCCCTCACTGGCCTCCGTACTGGGACTCGATTGCCCTCACTGGCCTCTGCACTGGGACTCAATTCCCCTAACTGGCCTCTGCACTGGGACTCAATTCCCCTCAATGGCCTTCACACTGGGACTCGATTCCCCTCACTGGCCTCCACACTGGGACTTGATTCCCCACACTGACGTCCACACTGGAACTTGATTCCCCTCACTGGCCTCTGCACCAGGATTCGATTCCCCTCACTGGCCTCTGCACTGGAACTTGATTCCCCTCACTGGCTTCTGCACTGGGACTCGATTCCCCTCACTGGCCTCCGCACTGGGACTTGATTCCCCACACTGACCTCTGCACTTGGACTCGATTCCGCTCACTGGCCTCCGCACTGGGACTCAATTCCCCTCACTGACCTCTGCACTGGGACTCGATTCCCCTCACTGACCTCTGCACTGGGACTCGATTCCCCTCAATGGCCTCTGCACTGGGACTCGATTCCCCTCACTGGCCTCTGCACCAGGACTTGTTTCCCCTCACTGGCCTCCGCACTGGGACCCAATTCCCCTCACTGGCCTCTGCACTGGGACTCGATTCTCCTCAATGGCCTTCACACTGGGACTCGATTCCCCTCACTGGCCTCTGCACTGGGACTCGATTCCCCTCAATGGCCTTCACACTGGGACTCGATTCCCCTAACTGACCTCCGCAGTGGGACTCAATTCCCCTCACTGGCCTCCGCACTGGGACTCGATTCCCAACACTGACCTCCGCACTGGGACTCGATTCCCCTCACTGGCCTCCGCACTGGGACTCGATTCCCCTCACTGGCCTCTGCACTGGGACTCGATTCCCCTCACTGGCCTCTGCACTGGTACTCGATTCCCCTCACTGGCCTCCCCACTGGGACTCGATTCCCCTCACTGGCTTCTGCACTGGGACTCGATTCCCCTCACTGGCCTCTGCACTGGGTCTCGAATCCCCTCACTGGCCTCCCCACTGGGACTCGATTCCCCTCACTGGCGTCTGCACTGGGACTCGATTCCCCTCACTGGCATCCGCACTGGGACCCGATTCCCTTCACTGGCCTCCGCACTGGGACCCGATTCCCTTCACTCGCCTCCGCACTGGGACTTGATTCCCCTCACTGGCCTCTGCACTGGAACTTGATTCCCCTCACTGGCCTCTGCACTGGGACTCAATTCCCCTCAATGGCCTTCACACTGGGACTCGATTCCCCTCACTGGCCTCCACACTGGGACTTGATTCCCCACACTGACGTCCACACTGGATCTTGATTCCCCTCACTGGCCCCTGCACCAGGACTCGATTCCCCTCACTGGCCTCTGCACTGGGACTCGATTCCCCTCACTGGCCTCTGCACTGGGACTCGATTCCCCTCACTGGCCTCTGCACTGGGACTCGATTCCCTCACTGGCCTCTGCACTGGGACTCGATTCCCCTCACTGACCTCTGCACTGGGACTCGATTCCCCTCACTGGCCTCATCACTCGGACACAATTCCCCTCACTGGCCTCCGTACTGGGACTCGATTGCCCTCACTGGCCTCTGCACTGGGACTCAATTCCCCTCACTGGCCTCTGCACTGGGACTCAATTCCCCTCAATGGCCTTCACACTGGGACTCGATTCCCCTCACTGGCCTCCACACTGGGACTTGATTCCCCACACTGACGTCCACACTGGAACTTGATTCCCCTCACTGGCCTCTGCACCAGGATTCGATTCCCCTCACTGGCCTCTGCACTGGAACTTGATTCCCCTCACTGGCTTCTGCACTGGGACTCGATTCCCCTCACTGGCCTCCGCACTGGGACTTGATTCCCCACACTGACCTCTGCACTTGGACTCGATTCCGCTCACTGGCCTCCGCACTGGGACTCAATTCCCCTCACTGACCTCTGCACTGGGACTCGATTCCCCTCAATGGCATCCGCACTGGGACCCAATTCCCCTCACTGGTCTCCGCACTGGGACTCGATTCCCCTCACTGGCCTCTGCACCAGGACTTGTTTCCCCTCACTGGCCTCCGCACTGGGACCCAATTCCCCTCACTGGCCTCTGCACTGGGACTCGATTCTCCTCAATGGCCTTCACACTGGGACTCGATTCCCCTCACTGACCTCCGCACTGGGACTCGATTCCCCTCACTGGCTTCTGCACTGTAACTCGATTCCCCTCACTGGCTTCTGCACTGGAACTCGATTCCCCTCACTGGCCTCTGCTCTGGAACTTGGTTCTCCTCACTGGCCTCCGCACTGGGACTCGATTCCCCACACTGACCTCCGCACTGGGACTCGATTCCCCTCACTGGCCTCCGCACTGGGACTCGATTCCCCTCACTGGCCTCTGCACTGGGACTCGATTCCCCTCCCTGGCCTCTGCACTGGTACTCGATTCCCCTCACTGGCCTCTGCACTGGTACTCGATTCCCCTCACTGGCCTCCCCACTGGGACTCGATTCCCCTCACTGGCCTCTGCACTGGTACTCGATTCCCCTCACTGGCTTCTGCACTGGGACTCGATTCCCCTCACTGGCCTCCGCACTGGGACCCGATTCCCTTCACTGGCCTCCGAACTGGGACTCGATTCCCCTCACTGGCCTCCGCACTGGGACTCGATTCCCCTCACTGGCCTCTGCACTGGGACTCGATTCCCCTCACTGGCCTCTGCACAGGGACTCGATTCCCCTCACTGGCCTCCCCACTGGGACTCGATTCCCCTCACTGGCTTCTGCACTGGGACTCGATTCCCCTCACTGGCCTCTGCACTGGTACTCGATTCCCCTCACTGGCCTCCCCACTGGGACTCGATTGCCCTCACTGGCTTCTGCACTGGGACTCAATTCCCCTCACTGGCCTCCGCACTGGGACCCGATTCCCTTCACTGGCCTCCGCAATGGGACTCGATTCCCCTCACTGGCCTCCGCACTGGGACTCGATTTCCCTCACTGGCCTCTGCACTGGGACTCGATTCCCCTCACTGGCCTCTGCACTGGGACTCGATTCCCCTCACTGGCCTCTGCACTGGGACTCGATTCCCTCACTGGCCTCTCCACTGGGACTCGATTCCCCTCACTGACCTCTGCACTGGGACTCGATTCCCCTCACTGGCCTCCGCACTCGGACACAATTCCCCTCACTGGCCTCCGTACTGGGACTCGATTCCCCTCACTGGCCTCTGCACTGGGACTCGATTCCCCTCACTGGCCTCCCCACTGGGACTCGATTCCCCTCACTGGCTTCTGCACTGGGACTCGATTCCCCTCACTGGCCTCCGCACTGGGACCCGATTCCCTTCACTGGCCTCCGAACTGGGACTCGATTCCCCTCACTGGCCTCCGCACTGGGACTCGATTCCCCTCACTGGCCTCTGCACTGGGACTCGATTCCCCTCACTGGCCTCTGCACAGGGACTCGATTCCCCTCACTGGCCTCCCCACTGGGACTCGATTCCCCTCACTGGCTTCTGCACTGGGACTCGATTCCCCTCACTGGCCTCTGCACTGGTACTCGATTCCCCTCACTGGCCTCCCCACTGGGACTCGATTCCCCTCACTGGCTTCTGCACTGGGACTCGATTCCCCTCACTGGCCTCCGCACTGGGACCCGATTCCCTTCACTGGCCTCCGCACTGGGACTCGATTCCCCTCACTGGCCTCCGCACTGGGACTCGATTCCCCTCACTGGCCTCTGCACAGGGACTCGATTCCCCTCACTGGCCTCTGCACTGGGACTCGATTCCCCTCACTGGCCTCTGCACTGGGACTCGATTCCCTCACTGGCCTCTGCACTGGGACTCGATTCCCCTCACTGACCTCTGCACTGGGACTCGATTCCCCTCACTGGCCTCCGCACTCGGACACAATTCCCCTCACTGGCCTCCGTACTGGGACTCGATTCCCCTCACTGGCCTCTGCACTGGGACTCGATTCCCCTCACTGGCCTCCGCACTGGGACTCAATTCCCCTCACTGGCTCTGCACTGGGACTCGATTCCCCTCACTGGCCCCCGCACTGGGACTCGATTCCCCAAACTGACCTCCGCACTGGGACTCGATTCCGCTCACTGGCCTCCGCACTGGGACTCGATTCCCCTCACTGACCTCTGCACTGTGACTCGATTCCCCTCACTGGCCTCCGCACTGGGACTCGATTCCCCTCACTGGCCTCCGTACTGGGACTCGATTCCCCTCACTGGCCTCCGCACTTGGACTCGATTCCCCTCACTGGCCTCCGCACTGGGACTCGATTCCCCTCACTGGCCTCTGCACTGGGACTCGATTCCCCTCACTGACCTCCGCACTGGGACTCGATTCCCCACACTGACCTCCGCACTTGGACTCGATTCCGCTCACTGTCCTCCGCACTGGGACTCGATTCCCCTCACTAGCCTCCGCACTGGGACTCAATTCCCCTCACTGGCCTCCGCACTGGGACTCGATTCCGCTCACTGGCCTCCGCACTGGGACCCGATTCCCTTCACTCGCCTCCGCACTGGGACTTGATTCCCCTCACTGGCCTCTGCAATGGAACTTGATTCCCCTCACTGGCCTCTGCACTGGGACTCAATTCCCCTCAATGGCCTTCACACTGGGACTCGATTCCCCTCACTGGCCTCCACACTGGGACTTGATTCCCCACACTGACGTCCACACTGGAACTTGATTCCCCTCACTGGCCTCTGCACCAGGACTCGATTCCCCTCACTGGCCTCTGCACTGGGACTCGATTCCCCTCACTGGCCTCTGCACTGGGACTCGATTCCCCTCACTGGCCTCTGCACTGGGACTCGATTCCCTCACTGGCCTCTGCACTGGGACTCGATTCCCCTCACTGACCTCTGCACTGGGACTCGATTCCCCTCACTGGCCTCCGCACTCGGACACAATTCCCCTCACTGGCCTCCGTACTGGGACTCGATTGCCCTCACTGGCCTCTGCACTGGGACTCAATTCCCCTCACTGGCCTCTGCACTGGGACTCAATTCCCCTCAATGGCCTTCACACTGGGACTCGATTCCCCTCACTGGCCTCCACACTGGGACTTGATTCCCCACACTGACGTCCACACTGGAACTTGATTCCCCTCACTGGCCTGTGCACCAGGATTCGATTCCCCTCACTGGCCTCTGCACTGGGACTCGATTCCCCTCACTGGCCTCTGCACAGGGACTCGATTCCCCTCACTGGCCTCCCCACTGGGACTCGATTCCCCTCACTGGCCTCTGCACCAGGACTTGGTTCCCCTCACTGGCCTCCGCACTGGGACCCAATTCCCCTCACTGGCCTCTGCACTGGGACTCGATTCCCCTCACTGGCCTCTGCACAGGGACTCGATTCCCCTCACTGGCCTCCCCACTGGGACTCGATTCCCCTCACTGGCCTCTGCACCAGGACTTGTTTCCCCTCACTGGCCTCCGCACTGGGACCCAATTCCCCTCACTGGCCTCTGCACTGGGACTCGATTCTCCTCAATGGCCTTCACACTGGGACTCAATTCCCCTCACTGGTCTCCGCACTGGGACTCGATTCCCCTCACTGGCTTCTGCACTGTAACTCGATTCCCCTCACTGGCTTCTGCACTGGAACTCGATTCCCCTCACTGGCCTCTGCTCTGGAACTTGGTTCTCCTCACTGGCCTCCGCACTGGGACTCGATTCCCCACACTGACCTCCGCACTGGGACTCGATTCCCCTCACTGGCCTCCGCACTGGGACTCGATTCCCCTCCCTGGCCTCTGCACTGGGACTCGATTCCCCTCCCTGGCCTCTGCACTGGTACTCGATTCCCCTCACTGGCCTCTGCACTGGTACTCGATTCCCCTCACTGGCCTCCCCACTGGGACTCGATTCCCCTCACTGGCCTCTGCACTGGTACTCGATTCCCCTCACTGGCTTCTGCACTGGGACTCGATTCCCCTCACTGGCCTCCGCACTGGGACCCGATTCCCTTCACTGGCCTCCGAACTGGGACTCGATTCCCCTCACTGGCCTCCGCACTGGGACTCGATTCCCCTCACTGGCCTCTGCACTGGGACTCGATTCCCCTCACTGGCCTCTGCACAGGGACTCGATTCCCCTCACTGGCCTCCCCACTGGGACTCGATTCCCCTCACTGGCTTCTGCACTGGGACTCGATTCCCCTCACTGGCCTCTGCACTGGTACTCGATTCCCCTCACTGGCCTCCCCACTGGGACTCGATTGCCCTCACTGGCTTCTGCACTGGGACTCAATTCCCCTCACTGGCCTCCGCACTGGGACCCGATTCCCTTCACTGGCCTCCGCAATGGGACTCGATTCCCCTCACTGGCCTCCGCACTGGGACTCGATTTCCCTCACTGGCCTCTGCACTGGGACTCGATTCCCCTCACTGGCCTCTGCACAGGGACTGAATTCCCCTCACTGACCTCTGCACTGGGACTCGATTCCCCTCACTGGCCTCTGCACTGGGACTCGATTCCCTCACTGGCCTCTGCACTGGGACTCGATTCCCCTCACTGACCTCTGCACTGGGACTCGATTCCCCTCACTGGCCTCCGCACTCGGACACAATTCCCCTCACTGGCCTCCGTACTGGGACTCGATTCCCCTCACTGGCCTCTGCACTGGGACTCGATTCCCCTCACTGGCCTCCCCACTGGGACTCGATTCCCCTCACTGGCTTCTGCACTGGGACTCGATTCCCCTCACTGGCCTCCGCACTGGGACCCGATTCCCTTCACTGGCCTCCGAACTGGGACTCGATTCCCCTCACTGGCCTCCGCACTGGGACTCGATTCCCCTCACTGGCCTCTGCACTGGGACTCGATTCCCCTCACTGGCCTCTGCACAGGGACTCGATTCCCCTCACTGGCCTCCCCACTGGGACTCGATTCCCCTCACTGGCTTCTGCACTGGGACTCGATTCCCCTCACTGGCCTCTGCACTGGTACTCGATTCCCCTCACTGGCCTCCCCACTGGGACTCGATTCCCCTCACTGGCTTCTGCACTGGGACTCGATTTCCCTCACTGGCCTCTGCACTGGGACCCGATTCCCTTCACTGGCCTCCGCACTGGGACTCGATTCCCCTCACTGGCCTCCGCACTGGGACTCGATTCCCCTCACTGGCCTCTGCACAGGGACTCGATTCCCCTCACTGGCCTCTGCACTGGGACTCGATTCCCCTCACTGGCCTCTGCACTGGGACTCGATTCCCTCACTGGCCTCTGCACTGGGACTCGATTCCCCTCACTGACCTCTGCACTGGGACTCGATTCCCCTCACTGGCCTCCGCACTCGGACACAATTCCCCTCACTGGCCTCCGTACTGGGACTCGATTCCCCTCACTGGCCTCTGCACTGGGACTCGATTCCCCTCACTGGCCTCCGCACTGGGACTCAATTCCCCTCACTGGCTCTGCACTGGGACTCGATTCCCCTCACTGGCCCCCGCACTGGGACTCGATTCCCCAAACTGACCTCCGCACTGGGACTCGATTCCGCTCACTGGCCTCCGCACTGGGACTCGATTCCCCTCACTGACCTCTGCACTGTGACTCGATTCCCCTCACTGGCCTCCGCACTGGGACTCGATTCCCCTCACTGGCCTCCGTACTGGGACTCGATTCCCCTCACTGGCCTCCGCACTTGGACTCGATTCCCCTCACTGGCCTCCGCACTGGGACTCGATTCCCCTCACTGGCCTCTGCACTGGGACTCGATTCCCCTCACTGACCTCCGCACTGGGACTCGATTCCCCACACTGACCTCCGCACTTGGACTCGATTCCGCTCACTGTCCTCCGCACTGGGACTCGATTCCCCTCACTAGCCTCCGCACTGGGACTCAATTCCCCTCACTGGCCTCCGCACTGGGACTCGATTCCGCTCACTGGCCTCCGCACTGGGACCCGATTCCCTTCACTCGCCTCCGCACTGGGACTTGATTCCCCTCACTGGCCTCTGCAATGGAACTTGATTCCCCTCACTGGCCTCTGCACTGGGACTCAATTCCCCTCAATGGCCTTCACACTGGGACTCGATTCCCCTCACTGGCCTCCACACTGGGACTTGATTCCCCACACTGACGTCCACACTGGAACTTGATTCCCCTCACTGGCCTCTGCACCAGGACTCGATTCCCCTCACTGGCCTCTGCACTGGGACTCGATTCCCCTCACTGGCCTCTGCACTGGGACTCGATTCCCCTCACTGGCCTCTGCACTGGGACTCGATTCCCTCACTGGCCTCTGCACTGGGACTCGATTCCCCTCACTGACCTCTGCACTGGGACTCGATTCCCCTCACTGGCCTCCGCACTCGGACACAATTCCCCTCACTGGCCTCCGTACTGGGACTCGATTGCCCTCACTGGCCTCTGCACTGGGACTCAATTCCCCTCACTGGCCTCTGCACTGGGACTCAATTCCCCTCACTGGCCTCTGCACTGGGACTCGATTCTCCTCAATGGCCTTCACACTGGGACTCGATTCCCCTCACTGGCCTCTGCACTGGGACTCGATTCCCCTCAATGGCCTTCACACTGGGACTCGATTCCCCTAACTGACCTCCGCAGTGGGACTCAATTCCCCTCACTGGCCTCCGCACTGGGACTCGATTCCCAACACTGACCTCCGCACTGGGACTCGATTCCCCTCACTGGCCTCCGCACTGGGACTCGATTCCCCTCACTGGCCTCTGCACTGGGACTCGATTCCCCTCACTGGCCTCTGCACTGGTACTCGATTCCCCTCACTGGCCTCCCCACTGGGACTCGATTCCCCTCACTGGCTTCTGCACTGGGACTCGATTCCCCTCACTGGCCTCTGCACTGGGTCTCGAATCCCCTCACTGGCCTCCCCACTGGGACTCGATTCCCCTCACTGGCGTCTGCACTGGGACTCGATTCCCCTCACTGGCATCCGCACTGGGACCCGATTCCCTTCACTGGCCTCCGCACTGGGACCCGATTCCCTTCACTCGCCTCCGCACTGGGACTTGATTCCCCTCACTGGCCTCTGCACTGGAACTTGATTCCCCTCACTGGCCTCTGCACTGGGACTCAATTCCCCTCAATGGCCTTCACACTGGGACTCGATTCCCCTCACTAGCCTCCGCACTGGGACTCAATTCCCCTCACTGGCCTCCGCACTGGGACTCGATTCCGCTCACTGGCCTCCGCACTGGGACCCGATTCCCTTCACTCGCCTCCGCACTGGGACTTGATTCCCCTCACTGGCCTCTGCAATGTAACTTGATTCCCCTCACTGGCCTCTGCACTGGGACTCAATTCCCCTCAATGGCCTTCACACTGGGACTCGATTCCCCTCACTGGCCTCCACACTGGGACTTGATTCCCCACACTGACGTCCACACTGGAACTTGATTCCCCTCACTGGCCTCTGCACCAGGACTCGATTCCCCTCACTGGCCTCTGCACTGGGACTCGATTCCCCTCACTGGCCTCTGCACTGGGACTCGATTCCCCTCACTGGCCTCTGCACTGGGACTCGATTCCCTCACTGGCCTCTCCACTGGGACTCGATTCCCCTCACTGACCTCTGCACTGGGACTCGATTCCCCTCACTGGCCTCCGCACTCGGACACAATTCCCCTCACTGGCCTCCGTACTGGGACTCGATTGCCCTCACTGGCCTCTGCACTGGGACTCAATTCCCCTAACTGGCCTCTGCACTGGGACTCAATTCCCCTCAATGGCCTTCACACTGGGACTCGATTCCCCTCACTGGCCTCCACACTGGGACTTGATTCCCCACACTGACGTCCACACTGGAACTTGATTCCCCTCACTGGCCTCTGCACCAGGATTCGATTCCCCTCACTGGCCTCTGCACTGGAACTTGATTCCCCTCACTGGCTTCTGCACTGGGACTCGATTCCCCTCACTGGCCTCCGCACTGGGACTTGATTCCCCACACTGACCTCTGCACTTGGACTCGATTCCGCTCACTGGCCTCCGCACTGGGACTCAATTCCCCTCACTGACCTCTGCACTGGGACTCGATTCCCCTCACTGACCTCTGCACTGGGACTCGATTCCCCTCAATGGCCTCTGCACTGGGACTCGATTCCCCTCACTGGCCTCTGCACCAGGACTTGTTTCCCCTCACTGGCCTCCGCACTGGGACCCAATTCCCCTCACTGGCCTCTGCACTGGGACTCGATTCTCCTCAATGGCCTTCACACTGGGACTCGATTCCCCTCACTGGCCTCTGCACTGGGACTCGATTCCCCTCAATGGCCTTCACACTGGGACTCGATTCCCCTAACTGACCTCCGCAGTGGGACTCAATTCCCCTCACTGGCCTCCGCACTGGGACTCGATTCCCAACACTGACCTCCGCACTGGGACTCGATTCCCCTCACTGGCCTCCGCACTGGGACTCGATTCCCCTCACTGGCCTCTGCACTGGGACTCGATTCCCCTCACTGGCCTCTGCACTGGTACTCGATTCCCCTCACTGGCCTCCCCACTGGGACTCGATTCCCCTCACTGGCTTCTGCACTGGGACTCGATTCCCCTCACTGGCCTCTGCACTGGGTCTCGAATCCCCTCACTGGCCTCCCCACTGGGACTCGATTCCCCTCACTGGCGTCTGCACTGGGACTCGATTCCCCTCACTGGCATCCGCACTGGGACCCGATTCCCTTCACTGGCCTCCGCACTGGGACCCGATTCCCTTCACTCGCCTCCGCACTGGGACTTGATTCCCCTCACTGGCCTCTGCACTGGAACTTGATTCCCCTCACTGGCCTCTGCACTGGGACTCAATTCCCCTCAATGGCCTTCACACTGGGACTCGATTCCCCTCACTGGCCTCCACACTGGGACTTGATTCCCCACACTGACGTCCACACTGGATCTTGATTCCCCTCACTGGCCCCTGCACCAGGACTCGATTCCCCTCACTGGCCTCTGCACTGGGACTCGATTCCCCTCACTGGCCTCTGCACTGGGACTCGATTCCCCTCACTGGCCTCTGCACTGGGACTCGATTCCCTCACTGGCCTCTGCACTGGGACTCGATTCCCCTCACTGACCTCTGCACTGGGACTCGATTCCCCTCACTGGCCTCATCACTCGGACACAATTCCCCTCACTGGCCTCCGTACTGGGACTCGATTGCCCTCACTGGCCTCTGCACTGGGACTCAATTCCCCTCACTGGCCTCTGCACTGGGACTCAATTCCCCTCAATGGCCTTCACACTGGGACTCGATTCCCCTCACTGGCCTCCACACTGGGACTTGATTCCCCACACTGACGTCCACACTGGAACTTGATTCCCCTCACTGGCCTCTGCACCAGGATTCGATTCCCCTCACTGGCCTCTGCACTGGAACTTGATTCCCCTCACTGGCTTCTGCACTGGGACTCGATTCCCCTCACTGGCCTCCGCACTGGGACTTGATTCCCCACACTGACCTCTGCACTTGGACTCGATTCCGCTCACTGGCCTCCGCACTGGGACTCAATTCCCCTCACTGACCTCTGCACTGGGACTCGATTCCCCTCAATGGCATCCGCACTGGGACCCAATTCCCCTCACTGGTCTCCGCACTGGGACTCGATTCCCCTCACTGGCCTCTGCACCAGGACTTGTTTCCCCTCACTGGCCTCCGCACTGGGACCCAATTCCCCTCACTGGCCTCTGCACTGGGACTCGATTCTCCTCAATGGCCTTCACACTGGGACTCGATTCCCCTCACTGACCTCCGCACTGGGACTCGATTCCCCTCACTGGCTTCTGCACTGTAACTCGATTCCCCTCACTGGCTTCTGCACTGGAACTCGATTCCCCTCACTGGCCTCTGCTCTGGAACTTGGTTCTCCTCACTGGCCTCCGCACTGGGACTCGATTCCCCACACTGACCTCCGCACTGGGACTCGATTCCCCTCACTGGCCTCCGCACTGGGACTCGATTCCCCTCACTGGCCTCTGCACTGGGACTCGATTCCCCTCCCTGGCCTCTGCACTGGTACTCGATTCCCCTCACTGGCCTCTGCACTGGTACTCGATTCCCCTCACTGGCCTCCCCACTGGGACTCGATTCCCCTCACTGGCCTCTGCACTGGTACTCGATTCCCCTCACTGGCTTCTGCACTGGGACTCGATTCCCCTCACTGGCCTCCGCACTGGGACCCGATTCCCTTCACTGGCCTCCGAACTGGGACTCGATTCCCCTCACTGGCCTCCGCACTGGGACTCGATTCCCCTCACTGGCCTCTGCACTGGGACTCGATTCCCCTCACTGGCCTCTGCACAGGGACTCGATTCCCCTCACTGGCCTCCCCACTGGGACTCGATTCCCCTCACTGGCTTCTGCACTGGGACTCGATTCCCCTCACTGGCCTCTGCACTGGTACTCGATTCCCCTCACTGGCCTCCCCACTGGGACTCGATTGCCCTCACTGGCTTCTGCACTGGGACTCAATTCCCCTCACTGGCCTCCGCACTGGGACCCGATTCCCTTCACTGGCCTCCGCAATGGGACTCGATTCCCCTCACTGGCCTCCGCACTGGGACTCGATTTCCCTCACTGGCCTCTGCACTGGGACTCGATTCCCCTCACTGGCCTCTGCACTGGGACTCGATTCCCCTCACTGGCCTCTGCACTGGGACTCGATTCCCTCACTGGCCTCTCCACTGGGACTCGATTCCCCTCACTGACCTCTGCACTGGGACTCGATTCCCCTCACTGGCCTCCGCACTCGGACACAATTCCCCTCACTGGCCTCCGTACTGGGACTCGATTCCCCTCACTGGCCTCTGCACTGGGACTCGATTCCCCTCACTGGCCTCCCCACTGGGACTCGATTCCCCTCACTGGCTTCTGCACTGGGACTCGATTCCCCTCACTGGCCTCCGCACTGGGACCCGATTCCCTTCACTGGCCTCCGAACTGGGACTCGATTCCCCTCACTGGCCTCCGCACTGGGACTCGATTCCCCTCACTGGCCTCTGCACTGGGACTCGATTCCCCTCACTGGCCTCTGCACAGGGACTCGATTCCCCTCACTGGCCTCCCCACTGGGACTCGATTCCCCTCACTGGCTTCTGCACTGGGACTCGATTCCCCTCACTGGCCTCTGCACTGGTACTCGATTCCCCTCACTGGCCTCCCCACTGGGACTCGATTCCCCTCACTGGCTTCTGCACTGGGACTCGATTCCCCTCACTGGCCTCCGCACTGGGACCCGATTCCCTTCACTGGCCTCCGCACTGGGACTCGATTCCCCTCACTGGCCTCCGCACTGGGACTCGATTCCCCTCACTGGCCTCTGCACAGGGACTCGATTCCCCTCACTGGCCTCTGCACTGGGACTCGATTCCCCTCACTGGCCTCTGCACTGGGACTCGATTCCCTCACTGGCCTCTGCACTGGGACTCGATTCCCCTCACTGACCTCTGCACTGGGACTCGATTCCCCTCACTGGCCTCCGCACTCGGACACAATTCCCCTCACTGGCCTCCGTACTGGGACTCGATTCCCCTCACTGGCCTCTGCACTGGGACTCGATTCCCCTCACTGGCCTCCGCACTGGGACTCAATTCCCCTCACTGGCTCTGCACTGGGACTCGATTCCCCTCACTGGCCCCCGCACTGGGACTCGATTCCCCAAACTGACCTCCGCACTGGGACTCGATTCCGCTCACTGGCCTCCGCACTGGGACTCGATTCCCCTCACTGACCTCTGCACTGTGACTCGATTCCCCTCACTGGCCTCCGCACTGGGACTCGATTCCCCTCACTGGCCTCCGTACTGGGACTCGATTCCCCTCACTGGCCTCCGCACTTGGACTCGATTCCCCTCACTGGCCTCCGCACTGGGACTCGATTCCCCTCACTGGCCTCTGCACTGGGACTCGATTCCCCTCACTGACCTCCGCACTGGGACTCGATTCCCCACACTGACCTCCGCACTTGGACTCGATTCCGCTCACTGTCCTCCGCACTGGGACTCGATTCCCCTCACTAGCCTCCGCACTGGGACTCAATTCCCCTCACTGGCCTCCGCACTGGGACTCGATTCCGCTCACTGGCCTCCGCACTGGGACCCGATTCCCTTCACTCGCCTCCGCACTGGGACTTGATTCCCCTCACTGGCCTCTGCAATGGAACTTGATTCCCCTCACTGGCCTCTGCACTGGGACTCAATTCCCCTCAATGGCCTTCACACTGGGACTCGATTCCCCTCACTGGCCTCCACACTGGGACTTGATTCCCCACACTGACGTCCACACTGGAACTTGATTCCCCTCACTGGCCTCTGCACCAGGACTCGATTCCCCTCACTGGCCTCTGCACTGGGACTCGATTCCCCTCACTGGCCTCTGCACTGGGACTCGATTCCCCTCACTGGCCTCTGCACTGGGACTCGATTCCCTCACTGGCCTCTGCACTGGGACTCGATTCCCCTCACTGACCTCTGCACTGGGACTCGATTCCCCTCACTGGCCTCCGCACTCGGACACAATTCCCCTCACTGGCCTCCGTACTGGGACTCGATTGCCCTCACTGGCCTCTGCACTGGGACTCAATTCCCCTCACTGGCCTCTGCACTGGGACTCAATTCCCCTCAATGGCCTTCACACTGGGACTCGATTCCCCTCACTGGCCTCCACACTGGGACTTGATTCCCCACACTGACGTCCACACTGGAACTTGATTCCCCTCACTGGCCTGTGCACCAGGATTCGATTCCCCTCACTGGCCTCTGCACTGGGACTCGATTCCCCTCACTGGCCTCTGCACAGTGACTCGATTCCCCTCACTGGCCTCCCCACTGGGACTCGATTCCCCTCACTGGCCTCTGCACCAGGACTTGGTTCCCCTCACTGGCCTCCGCACTGGGACCCAATTCCCCTCACTGGCCTCTGCACTGGGACTCGATTCCCCTCACTGGCCTCTGCACAGGGACTCGATTCCCCTCACTGGCCTCCCCACTGGGACTCGATTCCCCTCACTGGCCTCTGCACCAGGACTTGTTTCCCCTCACTGGCCTCCGCACTGGGACCCAATTCCCCTCACTGGCCTCTGCACTGGGACTCGATTCTCCTCAATGGCCTTCACACTGGGACTCAATTCCCCTCACTGGTCTCCGCACTGGGACTCGATTCCCCTCACTGGCTTCTGCACTGTAACTCGATTCCCCTCACTGGCTTCTGCACTGGAACTCGATTCCCCTCACTGGCCTCTGCTCTGGAACTTGGTTCTCCTCACTGGCCTCCGCACTGGGACTCGATTCCCCACACTGACCTCCGCACTGGGACTCGATTCCCCTCACTGGCCTCCGCACTGGGACTCGATTCCCCTCCCTGGCCTCTGCACTGGGACTCGATTCCCCTCCCTGGCCTCTGCACTGGTACTCGATTCCCCTCACTGGCCTCTGCACTGGTACTCGATTCCCCTCACTGGCCTCCCCACTGGGACTCGATTCCCCTCACTGGCCTCTGCACTGGTACTCGATTCCCCTCACTGGCTTCTGCACTGGGACTCGATTCCCCTCACTGGCCTCCGCACTGGGACCCGATTCCCTTCACTGGCCTCCGAACTGGGACTCGATTCCCCTCACTGGCCTCCGCACTGGGACTCGATTCCCCTCACTGGCCTCTGCACTGGGACTCGATTCCCCTCACTGGCCTCTGCACAGGGACTCGATTCCCCTCACTGGCCTCCCCACTGGGACTCGATTCCCCTCACTGGCTTCTGCACTGGGACTCGATTCCCCTCACTGGCCTCTGCACTGGTACTCGATTCCCCTCACTGGCCTCCCCACTGGGACTCGATTGCCCTCACTGGCTTCTGCACTGGGACTCAATTCCCCTCACTGGCCTCCGCACTGGGACCCGATTCCCTTCACTGGCCTCCGCAATGGGACTCGATTCCCCTCACTGGCCTCCGCACTGGGACTCGATTTCCCTCACTGGCCTCTGCACTGGGACTCGATTCCCCTCACTGGCCTCTGCACAGGGACTGAATTCCCCTCACTGACCTCTGCACTGGGACTCGATTCCCCTCACTGGCCTCTGCACTGGGACTCGATTCCCTCACTGGCCTCTGCACTGGGACTCGATTCCCCTCACTGACCTCTGCACTGGGACTCGATTCCCCTCACTGGCCTCCGCACTCGGACACAATTCCCCTCACTGGCCTCCGTACTGGGACTCGATTCCCCTCACTGGCCTCTGCACTGGGACTCGATTCCCCTCACTGGCCTCCCCACTGGGACTCGATTCCCCTCACTGGCTTCTGCACTGGGACTCGATTCCCCTCACTGGCCTCCGCACTGGGACCCGATTCCCTTCACTGGCCTCCGAACTGGGACTCGATTCCCCTCACTGGCCTCCGCACTGGGACTCGATTCCCCTCACTGGCCTCTGCACTGGGACTCGATTCCCCTCACTGGCCTCTGCACAGGGACTCGATTCCCCTCACTGGCCTCCCCACTGGGACTCGATTCCCCTCACTGGCTTCTGCACTGGGACTCGATTCCCCTCACTGGCCTCTGCACTGGGACTTGATTCCCCTCACTGGCCTCTGCACTGGGACTCAATTCCCCTCAATGGCCTTCACACTGGGACTCGATTCCCCTCACTGGCCTCCACACTGGGACTTGATTCCCCACACTGACGTCCACACTGGAACTTGATTCCCCTCACTGGCCTGTGCACCAGGATTCGATTCCCCTCACTGGCCTCTGCACTGGGACTCGATTCCCCTCACTGGCCTCTGCACAGGGACTCGATTCCCCTCACTGGCCTCCCCACTGGGACTCGATTCCCCTCACTGGCCTCTGCACCAGGACTTGGTTCCCCTCACTGGCCTCCGCACTGGGACCCAATTCCCCTCACTGGCCTCTGCACTGGGACTCGATTCCCCTCACTGGCCTCTGCACAGGGACTCGATTCCCCTCACTGGCCTCCCCACTGGGACTCGATTCCCCTCACTGGCCTCTGCACCAGGACTTGTTTCCCCTCACTGGCCTCCGCACTGGGACCCAATTCCCCTCACTGGCCTCTGCACTGGGACTCGATTCTCCTCAATGGCCTTCACACTGGGACTCAATTCCCCTCACTGGTCTCCGCACTGGGACTCGATTCCCCTCACTGGCTTCTGCACTGTAACTCGATTCCCCTCACTGGCTTCTGCACTGGAACTCGATTCCCCTCACTGGCCTCTGCTCTGGAACTTGGTTCTCCTCACTGGCCTCCGCACTGGGACTCGATTCCCCACACTGACCTCCGCACTGGGACTCGATTCCCCTCACTGGCCTCCGCACTGGGACTCGATTCCCCTCCCTGGCCTCTGCACTGGGACTCGATTCCCCTCCCTGGCCTCTGCACTGGTACTCGATTCCCCTCACTGGCCTCTGCACTGGTACTCGATTCCCCTCACTGGCCTCCCCACTGGGACTCGATTCCCCTCACTGGCCTCTGCACTGGTACTCGATTCCCCTCACTGGCTTCTGCACTGGGACTCGATTCCCCTCACTGGCCTCCGCACTGGGACCCGATTCCCTTCACTGGCCTCCGAACTGGGACTCGATTCCCCTCACTGGCCTCCGCACTGGGACTCGATTCCCCTCACTGGCCTCTGCACTGGGACTCGATTCCCCTCACTGGCCTCTGCACAGGGACTCGATTCCCCTCACTGGCCTCCCCACTGGGACTCGATTCCCCTCACTGGCTTCTGCACTGGGACTCGATTCCCCTCACTGGCCTCTGCACTGGTACTCGATTCCCCTCACTGGCCTCCCCACTGGGACTCGATTGCCCTCACTGGCTTCTGCACTGGGACTCAATTCCCCTCACTGGCCTCCGCACTGGGACCCGATTCCCTTCACTGGCCTCCGCAATGGGACTCGATTCCCCTCACTGGCCTCCGCACTGGGACTCGATTTCCCTCACTGGCCTCTGCACTGGGACTCGATTCCCCTCACTGGCCTCTGCACAGGGACTGAATTCCCCTCACTGACCTCTGCACTGGGACTCGATTCCCCTCACTGGCCTCTGCACTGGGACTCGATTCCCTCACTGGCCTCTGCACTGGGACTCGATTCCCCTCACTGACCTCTGCACTGGGACTCGATTCCCCTCACTGGCCTCCGCACTCGGACACAATTCCCCTCACTGGCCTCCGTACTGGGACTCGATTCCCCTCACTGGCCTCTGCACTGGGACTCGATTCCCCTCACTGGCCTCCCCACTGGGACTCGATTCCCCTCACTGGCTTCTGCACTGGGACTCGATTCCCCTCACTGGCCTCCGCACTGGGACCCGATTCCCTTCACTGGCCTCCGAACTGGGACTCGATTCCCCTCACTGGCCTCCGCACTGGGACTCGATTCCCCTCACTGGCCTCTGCACTGGGACTCGATTCCCCTCACTGGCCTCTGCACAGGGACTCGATTCCCCTCACTGGCCTCCCCACTGGGACTCGATTCCCCTCACTGGCTTCTGCACTGGGACTCGATTCCCCTCACTGGCCTCTGCACTGGTACTCGATTCCCCTCACTGGCCTCCCCACTGGGACTCGATTCCCCTCACTGGCTTCTGCACTGGGACTCGATTTCCCTCACTGGCCTCTGCACTGGGACCCGATTCCCTTCACTGGCCTCCGCACTGGGACACGATTCCCCTCACTGGCCTCCGCACTGGGACTCGATTCCCCTCACTGGCCTCTGCACAGGGACTCGATTCCCCTCACTGGCCTCTGCACTGGGACTCGATTCCCCTCACTGGCCTCTGCACTGGGACTCGATTCCCTCACTGGCCTCTGCACTGGGACTCGATTCCCCTCACTGACCTCTGCACTGGGACTCGATTCCCCTCACTGGCCTCCGCACTCGGACACAATTCCCCTCACTGGCCTCCGTACTGGGACTCGATTCCCCTCACTGGCCTCTGCACTGGGACTCGATTCCCCTCACTGGCCTCCGCACTGGGACTCAATTCCCCTCACTGGCTCTGCACTGGGACTCGATTCCCCTCACTGGCCCCCGCACTGGGACTCGATTCCCCAAACTGACCTCCGCACTGGGACTCGATTCCGCTCACTGGCCTCCGCACTGGGACTCGATTCCCCTCACTGACCTCTGCACTGTGACTCGATTCCCCTCACTGGCCTCCGCACTGGGACTCGATTCCCCTCACTGGCCTCCGTACTGGGACTCGATTCCCCTCACTGGCCTCCGCACTTGGACTCGATTCCCCTCACTGGCCTCCGCACTGGGACTCGATTCCCCTCACTGGCCTCTGCACTGGGACTCGATTCCCCTCACTGACCTCCGCACTGGGACTCGATTCCCCACACTGACCTCCGCACTTGGACTCGATTCCGCTCACTGTCCTCCGCACTGGGACTCGATTCCCCTCACTAGCCTCCGCACTGGGACTCAATTCCCCTCACTGGCCTCCGCACTGGGACTCGATTCCGCTCACTGGCCTCCGCACTGGGACCCGATTCCCTTCACTCGCCTCCGCACTGGGACTTGATTCCCCTCACTGGCCTCTGCAATGGAACTTGATTCCCCTCACTGGCCTCTGCACTGGGACTCAATTCCCCTCAATGGCCTTCACACTGGGACTCGATTCCCCTCACTGGCCTCCACACTGGGACTTGATTCCCCACACTGACGTCCACACTGGAACTTGATTCCCCTCACTGGCCTCTGCACCAGGACTCGATTCCCCTCACTGGCCTCTGCACTGGGACTCGATTCCCCTCACTGGCCTCTGCACTGGGACTCGATTCCCCTCACTGGCCTCTGCACTGGGACTCGATTCCCTCACTGGCCTCTGCACTGGGACTCGATTCCCCTCACTGACCTCTGCACTGGGACTCGATTCCCCTCACTGGCCTCCGCACTCGGACACAATTCCCCTCACTGGCCTCCGTACTGGGACTCGATTGCCCTCACTGGCCTCTGCACTGGGACTCAATTCCCCTCACTGGCCTCTGCACTGGGACTCAATTCCCCTCAATGGCCTTCACACTGGGACTCGATTCCCCTCACTGGCCTCCACACTGGGACTTGATTCCCCACACTGACGTCCACACTGGAACTTGATTCCCCTCACTGGCCTCTGCACCAGGATTCGATTCCCCTCACTGGCCTCTGCACTGGAACTTGATTCCCCTCACTGGCTTCTGCACTGGGACTCGATTCCCCTCACTGGCCTCCGCACTGGGACTTGATTCCCCACACTGACCTCTGCACTTGGACTCGATTCCGCTCACTGGCCTCCGCACTGGGACTCAATTCCCCTCACTGACCTCTGCACTGGGACTCGATTCCCCTCACTGACCTCTGCACTGGGACTCGATTCCCTCACTGGCCTCTGCACTGGGACTCGATTCCCCTCACTGACCTCTGCACTGGGACTCGATTCCCCTCACTGGCCTCCGCACTCGGACACAATTCCCCTCACTGGCCTCCGTACTGGGACTCGATTCCCCTCACTGGCCTCTGCACTGGGACTCGATTCCCCTCACTGGCCTCCCCACTGGGACTCGATTCCCCTCACTGGCTTCTGCACTGGGACTCGATTCCCCTCACTGGCCTCCGCACTGGGACCCGATTCCCTTCACTGGCCTCCGAACTGGGACTCGATTCCCCTCACTGGCCTCCGCACTGGGACTCGATTCCCCTCACTGGCCTCTGCACTGGGACTCGATTCCCCTCACTGGCCTCTGCACAGGGACTCGATTCCCCTCACTGGCCTCCCCACTGGGACTCGATTCCCCTCACTGGCTTCTGCACTGGGACTCGATTCCCCTCACTGGCCTCTGCACTGGTACTCGATTCCCCTCACTGGCCTCCCCACTGGGACTCGATTCCCCTCACTGGCTTCTGCACTGGGACTCGATTCCCCTCACTGGCCTCCGCACTGGGACCCGATTCCCTTCACTGGCCTCCGCACTGGGACTCGATTCCCCTCACTGGCCTCCGCACTGGGACTCGATTCCCCTCACTGGCCTCTGCACTGGGACTCGATTCCCCTCACTGGCCTCCGCACTGGGACTCAATTCCCCTCACTGGCTCTGCACTGGGACTCGATTCCCCTCACTGGCCACCGCACTGGGACTCGATTCCCCAAACTGACCTCCGCACTGGGACTCGATTCCGCTCACTGGCCTCCGCACTGGGACTCGATTCCCCTCACTGGCCTCTGCACTGTGACTCGATTCCCCTCACTGGCCTCCGCACTGGGACTCGATTCTCCTCACTGACCTCCGCACTGGGACTCGATTCCCCTCACTGACCTCCGCACTGGGACTCGATTCCCCTCACTGGCCTCCGCACTTGGACTCGATTCCCCTCACTGGCCTCCGCACTGGGACTCGATTCCCCTCACTGGCCTCTGCACTGGGACTCGATTCCCCTCACTGACCTCCGCACTGGGACTCGATTCCCCACACTGACCTCCGCACTTGGACTCGATTCCGCTCACTGGCCTCCGCACTGGGACTCGATTCCCCTCACTAGCCTCCGCACTGGGACTCAATTCCCCTCACTGGCCTCCGCACTGGGACTCGATTCCGCTCACTGGCCTCCGCACTGGGACCCGATTCCCTTCACTCGCCTCCGCACTGGGACTTGATTCCCCTCACTGGCCTCTGCAATGGAACTTGATTCCCCTCACTGGCCTCTGCACTGGGACTCAATTCCCCTCAATGGCCTTCACACTGGGACTCGATTCCCCTCACTGGCCTCCACACTGGGACTTGATTCCCCACACTGACGTCCACACTGGAACTTGATTCCCCTCACTGGCCTCTGCACCAGGACTCGATTCCCCTCACTGGCCTCTGCACTGGGACTCGATTCCCCTCACTGGCCTCTGCACTGGGACTCGATTCCCCTCACTGGCCTCTGCACTGGGACTCGATTCCCTCACTGGCCTCTCCACTGGGACTCGATTCCCCTCACTGACCTCTGCACTGGGACTCGATTCCCCTCACTGGCCTCCGCACTCGGACACAATTCCCCTCACTGGCCTCCGTACTGGGACTCGATTGCCCTCACTGGCCTCTGCACTGGGACTCAATTCCCCTAACTGGCCTCTGCACTGGGACTCAATTCCCCTCAATGGCCTTCACACTGGGACTCGATTCCCCTCACTGGCCTCCACACTGGGACTTGATTCCCCACACTGACGTCCACACTGGAACTTGATTCCCCTCACTGGCCTCTGCACCAGGATTCGATTCCCCTCACTGGCCTCTGCACTGGAACTTGATTCCCCTCACTGGCTTCTGCACTGGGACTCGATTCCCCTCACTGGCCTCCGCACTGGGACTTGATTCCCCACACTGACCTCTGCACTTGGACTCGATTCCGCTCACTGGCCTCCGCACTGGGACTCAATCCCCCTCACTGACCTCTGCACTGGAACTCGATTCCCCTCACTGACCTCTGCACTGGGACTCGATTCCCCTCAATGGCCTCTGCACTGGGACTCGATTCCCCTCACTGGCCTCTGCACCAGGACTTGTTTCCCCTCACTGGCCTCCGCACTGGGACCCAATTCCCCTCACTGGCCTCTGCACTGGGACTCGATTCTCCTCAATGGCCTTCACACTGGGACTCGATTCCCCTCACTGGCCTCTGCACTGGGACTCGATTCCCCTCACTGGCCTCTGCACTGGGACTCGATTCCCCTCACTGGCCTCTGCACAGGGACTCGATTCCCCTCACTGGCCTCCCCACTGGGACTCGATTCCCCTCACTGGCTTCTGCACTGGGACTCGATTCCCCTCACTGGCCTCTGCACTGGTACTCGATTCCCCTCACTGGCCTCCCCACTGGGACTCGATTCCCCTCACTGGCTTCTGCACTGGGACTCGATTCCCCTCACTGGCCTCCGCACTGGGACCCGATTCCCTTCACTGGCCTCCGCACTGGGACTCGATTCCCCTCACTGGCCTCCGCACTGGGACTCGATTCCCCTCACTGGCCTCTGCACAGGGACTCGATTCCCCTCACTGGCCTCTGCACTGGGACTCGATTCCCCTCACTGGCCTCTGCACTGGGACTCGATTCCCTCACTGGCCTCTGCACTGGGACTCGATTCCCCTCACTGACCTCTGCACTGGGACTCGATTCCCCTCACTGGCCTCCGCACTCGGACACAATTCCCCTCACTGGCCTCCGTACTGGGACTCGATTCCCCTCACTGGCCTCTGCACTGGGACTCGATTCCCCTCACTGGCCTCCGCACTGGGACTCAATTCCCCTCACTGGCTCTGCACTGGGACTCGATTCCCCTCACTGGCCCCCGCACTGGGACTCGATTCCCCAAACTGACCTCCGCACTGGGACTCGATTCCGCTCACTGGCCTCCGCACTGGGACTCGATTCCCCTCACTGACCTCTGCACTGTGACTCGATTCCCCTCACTGGCCTCCGCACTGGGACTCGATTCCCCTCACTGGCCTCCGCACTCGGACACAATTCCCCTCACTGGCCTCCGTACTGGGACTCGATTCCCCTCACTGGCCTCCGCACTGGGACTCGATTCCCTCACTGGCCTCTGCACTGGGACTCGATTCCCCTCACTGACCTCTGCACTGGGACTCGATTCCCCTCACTGGCCTCCGCACTCGGACACAATTCCCCTCACTGGCCTCCGTACTGGGACTCGATTCCCCTCACTGGCCTCCGCACTGGGACTCGATTCCCCTCACTGGCCTCCGTACTGGGACTCGATTCCCCTCACTGGCCTCCGCACTTGGACTCGATTCCCCTCACTGGCCTCCGCACTGGGACTCGATTCCCCTCACTGGCCTCTGCACTGGGACTCGATTCCCCTCACTGACCTCCGCACTGGGACTCGATTCCCCACACTGACCTCCGCACTTGGACTCGATTCCGCTCACTGTCCTCCGCACTGGGACTCGATTCCCCTCACTAGCCTCCGCACTGGGACTCAATTCCCCTCACTGGCCTCCGCACTGGGACTCGATTCCGCTCACTGGCCTCCGCACTGGGACCCGATTCCCTTCACTCGCCTCCGCACTGGGACTTGATTCCCCTCACTGGCCTCTGCAATGGAACTTGATTCCCCTCACTGGCCTCTGCACTGGGACTCAATTCCCCTCAATGGCCTTCACACTGGGACTCGATTCCCCTCACTGGCCTCCACACTGGGACTTGATTCCCCACACTGACGTCCACACTGGAACTTGATTCCCCTCACTGGCCTCTGCACCAGGACTCGATTCCCCTCACTGGCCTCTGCACTGGGACTCGATTCCCCTCACTGGCCTCTGCACTGGGACTCGATTCCCCTCACTGGCCTCTGCACTGGGACTCGATTCCCTCACTGGCCTCTGCACTGGGACTCGATTCCCCTCACTGACCTCTGCACTGGGACTCGATTCCCCTCACTGGCCTCCGCACTCGGACACAATTCCCCTCACTGGCCTCCGTACTGGGACTCGATTCCCCTCACTGGCCTCTGCACTGGGACTCGATTCCCCTCACTGGCCTCCGCACTGGGACTCAATTCCCCTCACTGGCTCTGCACTGGGACTCGATTCCCCTCACTGGCCACCGCACTGGGACTCGATTCCCCAAACTGACCTCCGCACTGGGACTCGATTCCGCTCACTGGCCTCCGCACTGGGACTCGATTCCCCTCACTGGCCTCTGCACTGTGACTCGATTCCCCTCACTGGCCTCCGCACTGGGACTCGATTCTCCTCACTGACCTCCGCACTGGGACTCGATTCCCCTCACTGACCTCCGCACTGGGACTCGATTCCCCTCACTGGCCTCCGCACTTGGACTCGATTCCCCTCACTGGCCTCCGCACTGGGACTCGATTCCCCTCACTGGCCTCTGCACTGGGACTCGATTCCCCTCACTGACCTCCGCACTGGGACTCGATTCCCCACACTGACCTCCGCACTTGGACTCGATTCCGCTCACTGTCCTCCGCACTGGGACTCGATTCCCCTCACTAGCCTCCGCACTGGGACTCAATTCCCCTCACTGGCCTCCGCACTGGGACTCGATTCCGCTCACTGGCCTCCGCACTGGGACCCGATTCCCTTCACTCGCCTCCGCACTGGGACTTGATTCCCCTCACTGGCCTCTGCAATGGAACTTGATTCCCCTCACTGGCCTCTGCACTGGGACTCAATTCCCCTCAATGGCCTTCACACTGGGACTCGATTCCCCTCACTGGCCTCCACACTGGGACTTGATTCCCCACACTGACGTCCACACTGGAACTTGATTCCCCTCACTGGCCTCTGCACCAGGACTCGATTCCCCTCACTGGCCTCTGCACTGGGACTCGATTCCCCTCACTGGCCTCTGCACTGGGACTCGATTCCCCTCACTGGCCTCTGCACTGGGACTCGATTCCCTCACTGGCCTCTCCACTGGGACTCGATTCCCCTCACTGACCTCTGCACTGGGACTCGATTCCCCTCACTGGCCTCCGCACTCGGACACAATTCCCCTCACTGGCCTCCGTACTGGGACTCGATTGCCCTCACTGGCCTCTGCACTGGGACTCAATTCCCCTAACTGGCCTCTGCACTGGGACTCAATTCCCCTCAATGGCCTTCACACTGGGACTCGATTCCCCTCACTGGCCTCCACACTGGGACTTGATTCCCCACACTGACGTCCACACTGGAACTTGATTCCCCTCACTGGCCTCTGCACCAGGATTCGATTCCCCTCACTGGCCTCTGCACTGGAACTTGATTCCCCTCACTGGCTTCTGCACTGGGACTCGATTCCCCTCACTGGCCTCCGCACTGGGACTTGATTCCCCACACTGACCTCTGCACTTGGACTCGATTCCGCTCACTGGCCTCCGCACTGGGACTCAATTCCCCTCACTGACCTCTGCACTGGGACTCGATTCCCCTCACTGACCTCTGCACTGGGACTCGATTCCCCTCAATGGCCTCTGCACTGGGACTCGATTCCCCTCACTGGCCTCTGCACCAGGACTTGTTTCCCCTCACTGGCCTCCGCACTGGGACCCAATTCCCCTCACTGGCCTCTGCACTGGGACTCGATTCTCCTCAATGGCCTTCACACTGGGACTCGATTCCCCTCACTGGCCTCTGCACTGGGACTCGATTCCCCTCAATGGCCTTCACACTGGGACTCGATTCCCCTAACTGACCTCCGCAGTGGGACTCAATTCCCCTCACTGGCCTCCGCACTGGGACTCGATTCCCAACACTGACCTCCGCACTGGGACTCGATTCCCCTCACTGGCCTCCGCACTGGGACTCGATTCCCCTCACTGGCCTCTGCACTGGGACTCGATTCCCCTCACTGGCCTCTGCACTGGTACTCGATTCCCCTCACTGGCCTCCCCACTGGGACTCGATTCCCCTCACTGGCTTCTGCACTGGGACTCGATTCCCCTCACTGGCCTCTGCACTGGGTCTCGAATCCCCTCACTGGCCTCCCCACTGGGACTCGATTCCCCTCACTGGCGTCTGCACTGGGACTCGATTCCCCTCACTGGCATCCGCACTGGGACCCGATTCCCTTCACTGGCCTCCGCACTGGGACCCGATTCCCTTCACTCGCCTCCGCACTGGGACTTGATTCCCCTCACTGGCCTCTGCACTGGAACTTGATTCCCCTCACTGGCCTCTGCACTGGGACTCAATTCCCCTCAATGGCCTTCACACTGGGACTCGATTCCCCTCACTAGCCTCCGCACTGGGACTCAATTCCCCTCACTGGCCTCCGCACTGGGACTCGATTCCGCTCACTGGCCTCCGCACTGGGACCCGATTCCCTTCACTCGCCTCCGCACTGGGACTTGATTCCCCTCACTGGCCTCTGCAATGTAACTTGATTCCCCTCACTGGCCTCTGCACTGGGACTCAATTCCCCTCAATGGCCTTCACACTGGGACTCGATTCCCCTCACTGGCCTCCACACTGGGACTTGATTCCCCACACTGACGTCCACACTGGAACTTGATTCCCCTCACTGGCCTCTGCACCAGGACTCGATTCCCCTCACTGGCCTCTGCACTGGGACTCGATTCCCCTCACTGGCCTCTGCACTGGGACTCGATTCCCCTCACTGGCCTCTGCACTGGGACTCGATTCCCTCACTGGCCTCTCCACTGGGACTCGATTCCCCTCACTGACCTCTGCACTGGGACTCGATTCCCCTCACTGGCCTCCGCACTCGGACACAATTCCCCTCACTGGCCTCCGTACTGGGACTCGATTGCCCTCACTGGCCTCTGCACTGGGACTCAATTCCCCTAACTGGCCTCTGCACTGGGACTCAATTCCCCTCAATGGCCTTCACACTGGGACTCGATTCCCCTCACTGGCCTCCACACTGGGACTTGATTCCCCACACTGACGTCCACACTGGAACTTGATTCCCCTCACTGGCCTCTGCACCAGGATTCGATTCCCCTCACTGGCCTCTGCACTGGAACTTGATTCCCCTCACTGGCTTCTGCACTGGGACTCGATTCCCCTCACTGGCCTCCGCACTGGGACTTGATTCCCCACACTGACCTCTGCACTTGGACTCGATTCCGCTCACTGGCCTCCGCACTGGGACTCAATTCCCCTCACTGACCTCTGCACTGGGACTCGATTCCCCTCACTGACCTCTGCACTGGGACTCGATTCCCCTCAATGGCCTCTGCACTGGGACTCGATTCCCCTCACTGGCCTCTGCACCAGGACTTGTTTCCCCTCACTGGCCTCCGCACTGGGACCCAATTCCCCTCACTGGCCTCTGCACTGGGACTCGATTCTCCTCAATGGCCTTCACACTGGGACTCGATTCCCCTCACTGGCCTCTGCACTGGGACTCGATTCCCCTCAATGGCCTTCACACTGGGACTCGATTCCCCTAACTGACCTCCGCAGTGGGACTCAATTCCCCTCACTGGCCTCCGCACTGGGACTCGATTCCCAACACTGACCTCCGCACTGGGACTCGATTCCCCTCACTGGCCTCCGCACTGGGACTCGATTCCCCTCACTGGCCTCTGCACTGGGACTCGATTCCCCTCACTGGCCTCTGCACTGGTACTCGATTCCCCTCACTGGCCTCCCCACTGGGACTCGATTCCCCTCACTGGCTTCTGCACTGGGACTCGATTCCCCTCACTGGCCTCTGCACTGGGTCTCGAATCCCCTCACTGGCCTCCCCACTGGGACTCGATTCCCCTCACTGGCGTCTGCACTGGGACTCGATTCCCCTCACTGGCATCCGCACTGGGACCCGATTCCCTTCACTGGCCTCCGCACTGGGACCCGATTCCCTTCACTCGCCTCCGCACTGGGACTTGATTCCCCTCACTGGCCTCTGCACTGGAACTTGATTCCCCTCACTGGCCTCTGCACTGGGACTCAATTCCCCTCAATGGCCTTCACACTGGGACTCGATTCCCCTCACTGGCCTCCACACTGGGACTTCATTCCCCACACTGACGTCCACACTGGATCTTGATTCCCCTCACTGGCCCCTGCACCAGGACTCGATTCCCCTCACTGGCCTCTGCACTGGGACTCGATTCCCCTCACTGGCCTCTGCACTGGGACTCGATTCCCCTCACTGGCCTCTGCACTGGGACTCGATTCCCTCACTGGCCTCTGCACTGGGACTCGATTCCCCTCACTGACCTCTGCACTGGGACTCGATTCCCCTCACTGGCCTCATCACTCGGACACAATTCCCCTCACTGGCCTCCGTACTGGGACTCGATTGCCCTCACTGGCCTCTGCACTGGGACTCAATTCCCCTCACTGGCCTCTGCACTGGGACTCAATTCCCCTCAATGGCCTTCACACTGGGACTCGATTCCCCTCACTGGCCTCCACACTGGGACTTGATTCCCCACACTGACGTCCACACTGGAACTTGATTCCCCTCACTGGCCTCTGCACCAGGATTCGATTCCCCTCACTGGCCTCTGCACTGGAACTTGATTCCCCTCACTGGCTTCTGCACTGGGACTCGATTCCCCTCACTGGCCTCCGCACTGGGACTTGATTCCCCACACTGACCTCTGCACTTGGACTCGATTCCGCTCACTGGCCTCCGCACTGGGACTCAATTCCCCTCACTGACCTCTGCACTGGGACTCGATTCCCCTCAATGGCATCCGCACTGGGACCCAATTCCCCTCACTGGTCTCCGCACTGGGACTCGATTCCCCTCACTGGCCTCTGCACCAGGACTTGTTTCCCCTCACTGGCCTCCGCACTGGGACCCAATTCCCCTCACTGGCCTCTGCACTGGGACTCGATTCTCCTCAATGGCCTTCACACTGGGACTCGATTCCCCTCACTGACCTCCGCACTGGGACTCGATTCCCCTCACTGGCTTCTGCACTGTAACTCGATTCCCCTCACTGGCTTCTGCACTGGAACTCGATTCCCCTCACTGGCCTCTGCTCTGGAACTTGGTTCTCCTCACTGGCCTCCGCACTGGGACTCGATTCCCCACACTGACCTCCGCACTGGGACTCGATTCCCCTCACTGGCCTCCGCACTGGGACTCGATTCCCCTCACTGGCCTCTGCACTGGGACTCGATTCCCCTCCCTGGCCTCTGCACTGGTACTCGATTCCCCTCACTGGCCTCTGCACTGGTACTCGATTCCCCTCACTGGCCTCCCCACTGGGACTCGATTCCCCTCACTGGCCTCTGCACTGGTACTCGATTCCCCTCACTGGCTTCTGCACTGGGACTCGATTCCCCTCACTGGCCTCCGCACTGGGACCCGATTCCCTTCACTGGCCTCCGAACTGGGACTCGATTCCCCTCACTGGCCTCCGCACTGGGACTCGATTCCCCTCACTGGCCTCTGCACTGGGACTCGATTCCCCTCACTGGCCTCTGCACAGGGACTCGATTCCCCTCACTGGCCTCCCCACTGGGACTCGATTCCCCTCACTGGCTTCTGCACTGGGACTCGATTCCCCTCACTGGCCTCTGCACTGGTACTCGATTCCCCTCACTGGCCTCCCCACTGGGACTCGATTGCCCTCACTGGCTTCTGCACTGGGACTCAATTCCCCTCACTGGCCTCCGCACTGGGACCCGATTCCCTTCACTGGCCTCCGCAATGGGACTCGATTCCCCTCACTGGCCTCCGCACTGGGACTCGATTTCCCTCACTGGCCTCTGCACTGGGACTCGATTCCCCTCACTGGCCTCTGCACTGGGACTCGATTCCCCTCACTGGCCTCTGCACTGGGACTCGATTCCCTCACTGGCCTCTGCACTGGGACTCGATTCCCCTCACTGACCTCTGCACTGGGACTCGATTCCCCTCACTGGCCTCCGCACTCGGACACAATTCCCCTCACTGGCCTCCGTACTGGGACTCGATTCCCCTCACTGGCCTCTGCACTGGGACTCGATTCCCCTCACTGGCCTCCCCACTGGGACTCGATTCCCCTCACTGGCTTCTGCACTGGGACTCGATTCCCCTCACTGGCCTCCGCACTGGGACCCGATTCCCTTCACTGGCCTCCGAACTGGGACTCGATTCCCCTCACTGGCCTCCGCACTGGGACTCGATTCCCCTCACTGGCCTCTGCACTGGGACTCGATTCCCCTCACTGGCCTCTGCACAGGGACTCGATTCCCCTCACTGGCCTCCCCACTGGGACTCGATTCCCCTCACTGGCTTCTGCACTGGGACTCGATTCCCCTCACTGGCCTCTGCACTGGTACTCGATTCCCCTCACTGGCCTCCCCACTGGGACTCGATTCCCCTCACTGGCTTCTGCACTGGGACTCGATTCCCCTCACTGGCCTCCGCACTGGGACCCGATTCCCTTCACTGGCCTCCGCACTGGGACTCGATTCCCCTCACTGGCCTCCGCACTGGGACTCGATTCCCCTCACTGGCCTCTGCACAGGGACTCGATTCCCCTCACTGGCCTCTGCACTGGGACTCGATTCCCCTCACTGGCCTCTGCACTGGGACTCGATTCCCTCACTGGCCTCTGCACTGGGACTCGATTCCCCTCACTGACCTCTGCACTGGGACTCGATTCCCCTCACTGGCCTCCGCACTCGGACACAATTCCCCTCACTGGCCTCCGTACTGGGACTCGATTCCCCTCACTGGCCTCTGCACTGGGACTCGATTCCCCTCACTGGCCTCCGCACTGGGACTCAATTCCCCTCACTGGCTCTGCACTGGGACTCGATTCCCCTCACTGGCCCCCGCACTGGGACTCGATTCCCCAAACTGACCTCCGCACTGGGACTCGATTCCGCTCACTGGCCTCCGCACTGGGACTCGATTCCCCTCACTGACCTCTGCACTGTGACTCGATTCCCCTCACTGGCCTCCGCACTGGGACTCGATTCCCCTCACTGGCCTCCGTACTGGGACTCGATTCCCCTCACTGGCCTCCGCACTTGGACTCGATTCCCCTCACTGGCCTCCGCACTGGGACTCGATTCCCCTCACTGGCCTCTGCACTGGGACTCGATTCCCCTCACTGACCTCCGCACTGGGACTCGATTCCCCACACTGACCTCCGCACTTGGACTCGATTCCGCTCACTGTCCTCCGCACTGGGACTCGATTCCCCTCACTAGCCTCCGCACTGGGACTCAATTCCCCTCACTGGCCTCCGCACTGGGACTCGATTCCGCTCACTGGCCTCCGCACTGGGACCCGATTCCCTTCACTCGCCTCCGCACTGGGACTTGATTCCCCTCACTGGCCTCTGCAATGGAACTTGATTCCCCTCACTGGCCTCTGCACTGGGACTCAATTCCCCTCAATGGCCTTCACACTGGGACTCGATTCCCCTCACTGGCCTCCACACTGGGACTTGATTCCCCACACTGACGTCCACACTGGAACTTGATTCCCCTCACTGGCCTCTGCACCAGGACTCGATTCCCCTCACTGGCCTCTGCACTGGGACTCGATTCCCCTCACTGGCCTCTGCACTGGGACTCGATTCCCCTCACTGGCCTCTGCACTGGGACTCGATTCCCTCACTGGCCTCTGCACTGGGACTCGATTCCCCTCACTGACCTCTGCACTGGGACTCGATTCCCCTCACTGGCCTCCGCACTCGGACACAATTCCCCTCACTGGCCTCCGTACTGGGACTCGATTGCCCTCACTGGCCTCTGCACTGGGACTCAATTCCCCTCACTGGCCTCTGCACTGGGACTCAATTCCCCTCAATGGCCTTCACACTGGGACTCGATTCCCCTCACTGGCCTCCACACTGGGACTTGATTCCCCACACTGACGTCCACACTGGAACTTGATTCCCCTCACTGGCCTGTGCACCAGGATTCGATTCCCCTCACTGGCCTCTGCACTGGGACTCGATTCCCCTCACTGGCCTCTGCACAGGGACTCGATTCCCCTCACTGGCCTCCCCACTGGGACTCGATTCCCCTCACTGGCCTCTGCACCAGGACTTGGTTCCCCTCACTGGCCTCCGCACTGGGACCCAATTCCCCTCACTGGCCTCTGCACTGGGACTCGATTCCCCTCACTGGCCTCTGCACAGGGACTCGATTCCCCTCACTGGCCTCCCCACTGGGACTCGATTCCCCTCACTGGCCTCTGCACCAGGACTTGTTTCCCCTCACTGGCCTCCGCACTGGGACCCAATTCCCCTCACTGGCCTCTGCACTGGGACTCGATTCTCCTCAATGGCCTTCACACTGGGACTCAATTCCCCTCACTGGTCTCCGCACTGGGACTCGATTCCCCTCACTGGCTTCTGCACTGTAACTCGATTCCCCTCACTGGCTTCTGCACTGGAACTCGATTCCCCTCACTGGCCTCTGCTCTGGAACTTGGTTCTCCTCACTGGCCTCCGCACTGGGACTCGATTCCCCACACTGACCTCCGCACTGGGACTCGATTCCCCTCACTGGCCTCCGCACTGGGACTCGATTCCCCTCACTGGCCTCTGCACTGGGACTCGATTCCCCTCCCTGGCCTCTGCACTGGTACTCGATTCCCCTCACTGGCCTCTGCACTGGTACTCGATTCCCCTCACTGGCCTCCCCACTGGGACTCGATTCCCCTCACTGGCCTCTGCACTGGTACTCGATTCCCCTCACTGGCTTCTGCACTGGGACTCGATTCCCCTCACTGGCCTCCGCACTGGGACCCGATTCCCTTCACTGGCCTCCGAACTGGGACTCGATTCCCCTCACTGGCCTCCGCACTGGGACTCGATTCCCCTCACTGGCCTCTGCACTGGGACTCGATTCCCCTCACTGGCCTCTGCACAGGGACTCGATTCCCCTCACTGGCCTCCCCACTGGGACTCGATTCCCCTCACTGGCTTCTGCACTGGGACTCGATTCCCCTCACTGGCCTCTGCACTGGTACTCGATTCCCCTCACTGGCCTCCCCACTGGGACTCGATTGCCCTCACTGGCTTCTGCACTGGGACTCAATTCCCCTCACTGGCCTCCGCACTGGGACCCGATTCCCTTCACTGGCCTCCGCAATGGGACTCGATTCCCCTCACTGGCCTCCGCACTGGGACTCGATTTCCCTCACTGGCCTCTGCACTGGGACTCGATTCCCCTCACTGGCCTCTGCACAGGGACTGGATTCCCCTCACTGACCTCTGCACTGGGACTCGATTCCCCTCACTGGCCTCTGCACTGGGACTCGATTCCCTCACTGGCCTCTGCACTGGGACTCGATTCCCCTCACTGACCTCTGCACTGGGACTCGATTCCCCTCACTGGCCTCCGCACTCGGACACAATTCCCCTCACTGGCCTCCGTACTGGGACTCGATTCCCCTCACTGGCCTCTGCACTGGGACTCGATTCCCCTCACTGGCCTCCCCACTGGGACTCGATTCCCCTCACTGGCTTCTGCACTGGGACTCGATTCCCCTCACTGGCCTCCGCACTGGGACCCGATTCCCTTCACTGGCCTCCGAACTGGGACTCGATTCCCCTCACTGGCCTCCGCACTGGGACTCGATTCCCCTCACTGGCCTCTGCACTGGGACTCGATTCCCCTCACTGGCCTCTGCACAGGGACTCGATTCCCCTCACTGGCCTCCCCACTGGGACTCGATTCCCCTCACTGGCTTCTGCACTGGGACTCGATTCCCCTCACTGGCCTCTGCACTGGTACTCGATTCCCCTCACTGGCCTCCCCACTGGGACTCGATTCCCCTCACTGGCTTCTGCACTGGGACTCGATTTCCCTCACTGGCCTCTGCACTGGGACCCGATTCCCTTCACTGGCCTCCGCACTGGGACTCGATTCCCCTCACTGGCCTCCGCACTGGGACTCGATTCCCCTCACTGGCCTCTGCACAGGGACTCGATTCCCCTCACTGGCCTCTGCACTGGGACTCGATTCCCCTCACTGGCCTCTGCACTGGGACTCGATTCCCTCACTGGCCTCTGCACTGGGACTCGATTCCCCTCACTGACCTCTGCACTGGGACTCGATTCCCCTCACTGGCCTCCGCACTCGGACACAATTCCCCTCACTGGCCTCCGTACTGGGACTCGATTCCCCTCACTGGCCTCTGCACTGGGACTCGATTCCCCTCACTGGCCTCCGCACTGGGACTCAATTCCCCTCACTGGCTCTGCACTGGGACTCGATTCCCCTCACTGGCCCCCGCACTGGGACTCGATTCCCCAAACTGACCTCCGCACTGGGACTCGATTCCGCTCACTGGCCTCCGCACTGGGACTCGATTCCCCTCACTGACCTCTGCACTGTGACTCGATTCCCCTCACTGGCCTCCGCACTGGGACTCGATTCCCCTCACTGGCCTCCGTACTGGGACTCGATTCCCCTCACTGGCCTCCGCACTTGGACTCGATTCCCCTCACTGGCCTCCGCACTGGGACTCGATTCCCCTCACTGGCCTCTGCACTGGGACTCGATTCCCCTCACTGACCTCCGCACTGGGACTCGATTCCCCACACTGACCTCCGCACTTGGACTCGATTCCGCTCACTGTCCTCCGCACTGGGACTCGATTCCCCTCACTAGCCTCCGCACTGGGACTCAATTCCCCTCACTGGCCTCCGCACTGGGACTCGATTCCGCTCACTGGCCTCCGCACTGGGACCCGATTCCCTTCACTCGCCTCCGCACTGGGACTTGATTCCCCTCACTGGCCTCTGCAATGGAACTTGATTCCCCTCACTGGCCTCTGCACTGGGACTCAATTCCCCTCAATGGCCTTCACACTGGGACTCGATTCCCCTCACTGGCCTCCACACTGGGACTTGATTCCCCACACTGACGTCCACACTGGAACTTGATTCCCCTCACTGGCCTCTGCACCAGGACTCGATTCCCCTCACTGGCCTCTGCACTGGGACTCGATTCCCCTCACTGGCCTCTGCACTGGGACTCGATTCCCCTCACTGGCCTCTGCACTGGGACTCGATTCCCTCACTGGCCTCTGCACTGGGACTCGATTCCCCTCACTGACCTCTGCACTGGGACTCGATTCCCCTCACTGGCCTCCGCACTCGGACACAATTCCCCTCACTGGCCTCCGTACTGGGACTCGATTGCCCTCACTGGCCTCTGCACTGGGACTCAATTCCCCTCACTGGCCTCTGCACTGGGACTCAATTCCCCTCAATGGCCTTCACACTGGGACTCGATTCCCCTCACTGGCCTCCACACTGGGACTTGATTCCCCACACTGACGTCCACACTGGAACTTGATTCCCCTCACTGGCCTCTGCACCAGGATTCGATTCCCCTCACTGGCCTCTGCACTGGAACTTGATTCCCCTCACTGGCTTCTGCACTGGGACTCGATTCCCCTCACTGGCCTCCGCACTGGGACTTGATTCCCCACACTGACCTCTGCACTTGGACTCGATTCCGCTCACTGGCCTCCGCACTGGGACTCAATTCCCCTCACTGACCTCTGCACTGGGACTCGATTCCCCTCACTGACCTCTGCACTGGGACTCGATTCCCTCACTGGCCTCTGCACTGGGACTCGATTCCCCTCACTGACCTCTGCACTGGGACTCGATTCCCCTCACTGGCCTCCGCACTCGGACACAATTCCCCTCACTGGCCTCCGTACTGGGACTCGATTCCCCTCACTGGCCTCTGCACTGGGACTCGATTCCCCTCACTGGCCTCCCCACTGGGACTCGATTCCCCTCACTGGCTTCTGCACTGGGACTCGATTCCCCTCACTGGCCTCCGCACTGGGACCCGATTCCCTTCACTGGCCTCCGAACTGGGACTCGATTCCCCTCACTGGCCTCCGCACTGGGACTCGATTCCCCTCACTGGCCTCTGCACTGGGACTCGATTCCCCTCACTGGCCTCTGCACAGGGACTCGATTCCCCTCACTGGCCTCCCCACTGGGACTCGATTCCCCTCACTGGCTTCTGCACTGGGACTCGATTCCCCTCACTGGCCTCTGCACTGGTACTCGATTCCCCTCACTGGCCTCCCCACTGGGACTCGATTCCCCTCACTGGCTTCTGCACTGGGACTCGATTCCCCTCACTGGCCTCCGCACTGGGACCCGATTCCCTTCACTGGCCTCCGCACTGGGACTCGATTCCCCTCACTGGCCTCCGCACTGGGACTCGATTCCCCTCACTGGCCTCTGCACTGGGACTCGATTCCCCTCACTGGCCTCCGCACTGGGACTCAATTCCCCTCACTGGCTCTGCACTGGGACTCGATTCCCCTCACTGGCCACCGCACTGGGACTCGATTCCCCAAACTGACCTCCGCACTGGGACTCGATTCCGCTCACTGGCCTCCGCACTGGGACTCGATTCCCCTCACTGGCCTCTGCACTGTGACTCGATTCCCCTCACTGGCCTCCGCACTGGGACTCGATTCTCCTCACTGACCTCCGCACTGGGACTCGATTCCCCTCACTGACCTCCGCACTGGGACTCGATTCCCCTCACTGGCCTCCGCACTTGGACTCGATTCCCCTCACTGGCCTCCGCACTGGGACTCGATTCCCCTCACTGGCCTCTGCACTGGGACTCGATTCCCCTCACTGACCTCCGCACTGGGACTCGATTCCCCACACTGACCTCCGCACTTGGACTCGATTCCACTCACTGGCCTCCGCACTGGGACTCGATTCCCCTCACTAGCCTCCGCACTGGGACTCAATTCCCCTCACTGGCCTCCGCACTGGGACTCGATTCCGCTCACTGGCCTCCGCACTGGGACCCGATTCCCTTCACTCGCCTCCGCACTGGGACTTGATTCCCCTCACTGGCCTCTGCAATGGAACTTGATTCCCCTCACTGGCCTCTGCACTGGGACTCAATTCCCCTCAATGGCCTTCACACTGGGACTCGATTCCCCTCACTGGCCTCCACACTGGGACTTGATTCCCCACACTGACGTCCACACTGGAACTTGATTCCCCTCACTGGCCTCTGCACCAGGACTCGATTCCCCTCACTGGCCTCTGCACTGGGACTCGATTCCCCTCACTGGCCTCTGCACTGGGACTCGATTCCCCTCACTGGCCTCTGCACTGGGACTCGATTCCCTCACTGGCCTCTCCACTGGGACTCGATTCCCCTCACTGACCTCTGCACTGGGACTCGATTCCCCTCACTGGCCTCCGCACTCGGACACAATTCCCCTCACTGGCCTCCGTACTGGGACTCGATTGCCCTCACTGGCCTCTGCACTGGGACTCAATTCCCCTAACTGGCCTCTGCACTGGGACTCAATTCCCCTCAATGGCCTTCACACTGGGACTCGATTCCCCTCACTGGCCTCCACACTGGGACTTGATTCCCCACACTGACGTCCACACTGGAACTTGATTCCCCTCACTGGCCTCTGCACCAGGATTCGATTCCCCTCACTGGCCTCTGCACTGGAACTTGATTCCCCTCACTGGCTTCTGCACTGGGACTCGATTCCCCTCACTGGCCTCCGCACTGGGACTTGATTCCCCACACTGACCTCTGCACTTGGACTCGATTCCGCTCACTGGCCTCCGCACTGGGACTCAATCCCCCTCACTGACCTCTGCACTGGAACTCGATTCCCCTCACTGACCTCTGCACTGGGACTCGATTCCCCTCAATGGCCTCTGCACTGGGACTCGATTCCCCTCACTGGCCTCTGCACCAGGACTTGTTTCCCCTCACTGGCCTCCGCACTGGGACCCAATTCCCCTCACTGGCCTCTGCACTGGGACTCGATTCTCCTCAATGGCCTTCACACTGGGACTCGATTCCCCTCACTGGCCTCTGCACTGGGACTCGATTCCCCTCACTGGCCTCTGCACTGGGACTCGATTCCCCTCACTGGCCTCTGCACAGGGACTCGATTCCCCTCACTGGCCTCCCCACTGGGACTCGATTCCCCTCACTGGCTTCTGCACTGGGACTCGATTCCCCTCACTGGCCTCTGCACTGGTACTCGATTCCCCTCACTGGCCTCCCCACTGGGACTCGATTCCCCTCACTGGCTTCTGCACTGGGACTCGATTCCCCTCACTGGCCTCCGCACTGGGACCCGATTCCCTTCACTGGCCTCCGCACTGGGACTCGATTCCCCTCACTGGCCTCCGCACTGGGACTCGATTCCCCTCACTGGCCTCTGCACAGGGACTCGATTCCCCTCACTGGCCTCTGCACTGGGACTCGATTCCCCTCACTGGCCTCTGCACTGGGACTCGATTCCCTCACTGGCCTCTGCACTGGGACTCGATTCCCCTCACTGACCTCTGCACTGGGACTCGATTCCCCTCACTGGCCTCCGCACTCGGACACAATTCCCCTCACTGGCCTCCGTACTGGGACTCGATTCCCCTCACTGGCCTCTGCACTGGGACTCGATTCCCCTCACTGGCCTCCGCACTGGGACTCAATTCCCCTCACTGGCTCTGCACTGGGACTCGATTCCCCTCACTGGCCCCCGCACTGGGACTCGATTCCCCAAACTGACCTCCGCACTGGGACTCGATTCCGCTCACTGGCCTCCGCACTGGGACTCGATTCCCCTCACTGACCTCTGCACTGTGACTCGATTCCCCTCACTGGCCTCCGCACTGGGACTCGATTCCCCTCACTGGCCTCCGCACTCGGACACAATTCCCCTCACTGGCCTCCGTACTGGGACTCGATTCCCCTCACTGGCCTCCGCACTGGGACTCGATTCCCTCACTGGCCTCTGCACTGGGACTCGATTCCCCTCACTGACCTCTGCACTGGGACTCGATTCCCCTCACTGGCCTCCGCACTCGGACACAATTCCCCTCACTGGCCTCCGTACTGGGACTCGATTCCCCTCACTGGCCTCCGCACTGGGACTCGATTCCCCTCACTGGCCTCCGTACTGGGACTCGATTCCCCTCACTGGCCTCCGCACTTGGACTCGATTCCCCTCACTGGCCTCCGCACTGGGACTCGATTCCCCTCACTGGCCTCTGCACTGGGACTCGATTCCCCTCACTGACCTCCGCACTGGGACTCGATTCCCCACACTGACCTCCGCACTTGGACTCGATTCCGCTCACTGTCCTCCGCACTGGGACTCGATTCCCCTCACTAGCCTCCGCACTGGGACTCAATTCCCCTCACTGGCCTCCGCACTGGGACTCGATTCCGCTCACTGGCCTCCGCACTGGGACCCGATTCCCTTCACTCGCCTCCGCACTGGGACTTGATTCCCCTCACTGGCCTCTGCAATGGAACTTGATTCCCCTCACTGGCCTCTGCACTGGGACTCAATTCCCCTCAATGGCCTTCACACTGGGACTCGATTCCCCTCACTGGCCTCCACACTGGGACTTGATTCCCCACACTGACGTCCACACTGGAACTTGATTCCCCTCACTGGCCTCTGCACCAGGACTCGATTCCCCTCACTGGCCTCTGCACTGGGACTCGATTCCCCTCACTGGCCTCTGCACTGGGACTCGATTCCCCTCACTGGCCTCTGCACTGGGACTCGATTCCCTCACTGGCCTCTGCACTGGGACTCGATTCCCCTCACTGACCTCTGCACTGGGACTCGATTCCCCTCACTGGCCTCCGCACTCGGACACAATTCCCCTCACTGGCCTCCGTACTGGGACTCGATTGCCCTCACTGGCCTCTGCACTGGGACTCAATTCCCCTCACTGGCCTCTGCACTGGGACTCAATTCCCCTCAATGGCCTTCACACTGGGACTCGATTCCCCTCACTGGCCTCCACACTGGGACTTGATTCCCCACACTGACGTCCACACTGGAACTTGATTCCCCTCACTGGCCTCTGCACCAGGATTCGATTCCCCTCACTGGCCTCTGCACTGGAACTTGATTCCCCTCACTGGCTTCTGCACTGGGACTCGATTCCCCTCACTGGCCTCCGCACTGGGACTTGATTCCCCACACTGACCTCTGCACTTGGACTCGATTCCGCTCACTGGCCTCCGCACTGGGACTCAATTCCCCTCACTGACCTCTGCACTGGGACTCGATTCCCCTCACTGACCTCTGCACTGGGACTCGATTCCCTCACTGGCCTCTGCACTGGGACTCGATTCCCCTCACTGACCTCTGCACTGGGACTCGATTCCCCTCACTGGCCTCCGCACTCGGACACAATTCCCCTCACTGGCCTCCGTACTGGGACTCGATTCCCCTCACTGGCCTCTGCACTGGGACTCGATTCCCCTCACTGGCCTCCCCACTGGGACTCGATTCCCCTCACTGGCTTCTGCACTGGGACTCGATTCCCCTCACTGGCCTCCGCACTGGGACCCGATTCCCTTCACTGGCCTCCGAACTGGGACTCGATTCCCCTCACTGGCCTCCGCACTGGGACTCGATTCCCCTCACTGGCCTCTGCACTGGGACTCGATTCCCCTCACTGGCCTCTGCACAGGGACTCGATTCCCCTCACTGGCCTCCCCACTGGGACTCGATTCCCCTCACTGGCTTCTGCACTGGGACTCGATTCCCCTCACTGGCCTCTGCACTGGTACTCGATTCCCCTCACTGGCCTCCCCACTGGGACTCGATTCCCCTCACTGGCTTCTGCACTGGGACTCGATTCCCCTCACTGGCCTCCGCACTGGGACCCGATTCCCTTCACTGGCCTCCGCACTGGGACTCGATTCCCCTCACTGGCCTCCGCACTGGGACTCGATTCCCCTCACTGGCCTCTGCACTGGGACTCGATTCCCCTCACTGGCCTCCGCACTGGGACTCAATTCCCCTCACTGGCTCTGCACTGGGACTCGATTCCCCTCACTGGCCACCGCACTGGGACTCGATTCCCCAAACTGACCTCCGCACTGGGACTCGATTCCGCTCACTGGCCTCCGCACTGGGACTCGATTCCCCTCACTGGCCTCTGCACTGTGACTCGATTCCCCTCACTGGCCTCCGCACTGGGACTCGATTCTCCTCACTGACCTCCGCACTGGGACTCGATTCCCCTCACTGACCTCCGCACTGGGACTCGATTCCCCTCACTGGCCTCCGCACTTGGACTCGATTCCCCTCACTGGCCTCCGCACTGGGACTCGATTCCCCTCACTGGCCTCTGCACTGGGACTCGATTCCCCTCACTGACCTCCGCACTGGGACTCGATTCCCCACACTGACCTCCGCACTTGGACTCGATTCCGCTCACTGGCCTCCGCACTGGGACTCGATTCCCCTCACTAGCCTCCGCACTGGGACTCAATTCCCCTCACTGGCCTCCGCACTGGGACTCGATTCCGCTCACTGGCCTCCGCACTGGGACCCGATTCCCTTCACTCGCCTCCGCACTGGGACTTGATTCCCCTCACTGGCCTCTGCAATGGAACTTGATTCCCCTCACTGGCCTCTGCACTGGGACTCAATTCCCCTCAATGGCCTTCACACTGGGACTCGATTCCCCTCACTGGCCTCCACACTGGGACTTGATTCCCCACACTGACGTCCACACTGGAACTTGATTCCCCTCACTGGCCTCTGCACCAGGACTCGATTCCCCTCACTGGCCTCTGCACTGGGACTCGATTCCCCTCACTGGCCTCTGCACTGGGACTCGATTCCCCTCACTGGCCTCTGCACTGGGACTCGATTCCCTCACTGGCCTCTCCACTGGGACTCGATTCCCCTCACTGACCTCTGCACTGGGACTCGATTCCCCTCACTGGCCTCCGCACTCGGACACAATTCCCCTCACTGGCCTCCGTACTGGGACTCGATTGCCCTCACTGGCCTCTGCACTGGGACTCAATTCCCCTAACTGGCCTCTGCACTGGGACTCAATTCCCCTCAATGGCCTTCACACTGGGACTCGATTCCCCTCACTGGCCTCCACACTGGGACTTGATTCCCCACACTGACGTCCACACTGGAACTTGATTCCCCTCACTGGCCTCTGCACCAGGATTCGATTCCCCTCACTGGCCTCTGCACTGGAACTTGATTCCCCTCACTGGCTTCTGCACTGGGACTCGATTCCCCTCACTGGCCTCCGCACTGGGACTTGATTCCCCACACTGACCTCTGCACTTGGACTCGATTCCGCTCACTGGCCTCCGCACTGGGACTCAATCCCCCTCACTGACCTCTGCACTGGGACTCGATTCCCCTCAATGGCCTCCGCACTGGGACTCAATTCCCCTCACTGGTCTCCGCACTGGGACTCGATTCCCCTCACTGGCCTCTGCACCAGGACTTGTTTCCCCTCACTGGCCTCCGCACTGGGACCCAATTCCCCTCACTGGCCTCTGCACTGGGACTCGATTCTCCTCAATGGCCTTCACACTGGGACTCGATTCCCCTCACTGGCCTCTGCACTGGGACTCGATTCCCCTCAATGGCCTTCACACTGGGACTCGATTCCCCTAACTGACCTCCGCAGTGGGACTCAATTCCCCTCACTGGCCTCCGCACTGGGACTCGATTCCCAACACTGACCTCCGCACTGGGACTCGATTCCCCTCACTGGCCTCCGCACTGGGACTCGATTCCCCTCACTGGCTTCTGCACTGTAACTCGATTCCCCTCACTGGCTTCTGCACTGGAACTCGATTCCCCTCACTGGCCTCTGCTCTGGAACTTGGTTCTCCTCACTGGCCTCCGCACTGGGACTCGATTCCCCACACTGACCTCCGCACTGGGACTCGATTCCCCTCACTGGCCTCCGCAATGGGACTCGATTCCCCTCACTGGCCTCTGCACTGGGACTCGATTCCCCTCCCTGGCCTCTGCACTGGTACTCGATTCCCCTCACTGGCCTCTGCACTGGTACTCGATTCCCCTCACTGGCCTCCCCACTGGGACTCGATTCCCCTCACTGGCTTCTGCACTGGGACTCGATTCCCCTCACTGGCCTCCGCACTGGGACCCGATTCCCTTCACTGGCTTCTGCACTGGGACTCGATTCCCCTCACTGGCCTCTGCACTGGTACTCGATTCCCCTCACTGGCTTCTGCACTGGGACTCGATTCCCCTCACTGGCCTCCGCACTGGGACCCGATTCCCTTCACTGGCCTCCGAACTGGGACTCGATTCCCCTCACTGGCCTCCGCACTGGGACTCGATTCCCCTCACTGGCCTCTGCACTGGGACTCGATTCCCCTCACTGGCCTCTGCACAGGGACTCGATTCCCCTCACTGGCCTCCCCACTGGGACTCGATTCCCCTCACTGGCTTCTGCACTGGGACTCGATTCCCCTCACTGGCCTCTGCACTGGTACTCGATTCCCCTCACTGGCCTCCCCACTGGGACTCGATTCCCCTCACTGGCTTCTGCACTGGGACTCAATTCCCCTCACTGGCCTCCGCACTGGGACCCGATTCCCTTCACTGGCCTCCGCAATGGGACTCGATTCCCCTCACTGGCCTCCGCACTGGGACTCGATTTCCCTCACTGGCCTCTGCACTGGGACTCGATTCCCCTCACTGGCCTCTGCACAGGGACTGGATTCCCCTCACTGACCTCTGCACTGGGACTCGATTCCCCTCACTGGCCTCTGCACTGGGACTCGATTCCCTCACTGGCCTCTGCACTGGGACTCGATTCCCCTCACTGACCTCTGCACTGGGACTCGATTCCCCTCACTGGCCTCCGCACTCGGACACAATTCCCCTCACTGGCCTCCGTACTGGGACTCGATTCCCCTCACTGGCCTCTGCACTGGAACTCGATTCCCCTCACTGGCCTCCCTACTGGGACTCGATTCCCCTCACTGGCTTCTGCACTGGGACTCGATTCCCCTCACTGGCCTCCGCACTGGGACCCGATTCCCTTCACTGGCCTCCGAACTGGGACTCGATTCCCCTCACTGGCCTCCGCACTGGGACTCGATTCCCCTCACTGGCCTCTGCACTGGGACTCGATTCCCCTCACTGGCCTCTGCACAGGGACTCGATTCCCCTCACTGGCCTCCCCACTGGGACTCGATTCCCCTCACTGGCTTCTGCACTGGGACTCGATTCCCCTCACTGGCCTCTGCACTGGTACTCGATTCCCCTCACTGGCCTCCCCACTGGGACTCGATTCCCCTCACTGGCTTCTGCACTGGGACTCGATTCCCCTCACTGGCCTCCGCACTGGGACCCGATTCCCTTCACTGGCCTCCGCACTGGGACTCGATTCCCCTCACTGGCCTCCGCACTGGGACTCGATTCCCCTCACTGGCCTCTGCACAGGGACTCGATTCCCCTCACTGGCCTCTGCACTGGGACTCGATTCCCCTCACTGGCCTCTGCACTGGGACTCGATTCCCTCACTGGCCTCTGCACTGGGACTCGATTCCCCTCACTGACCTCTGCACTGGGACTCGATTCCCCTCACTGGCCTCCGCACTCGGACACAATACCCCTCACTGGCCTCCGTACTGGGACTCGATTCCCCTCACTGGCCTCTGCACTGGGACTCGATTCCCCTCACTGGCCTCCGCACTGGGACTCAATTCCCCTCACTGGCTCTGCACTGGGACTCGATTCCCCTCACTGGCCCCCGCACTGGGACTCGATTCCCCAAACTGACCTCCACACTGGGACTCGATTCCGCTCACTGGCCTCCGCACTGGGACTCGATTCCCCTCACTGACCTCTGCACTGGGACTCGATTCCCCTCACTGGCCTCCGCACTGGGACTCGATTCCCCTCACTGGCCTCCGTACTGGGACTCGATTCCCCTCACTGGCCTCCGCACTTGGACTCGATTCCCCTCACTGGCCTCCGCACTGGGACTCGATTCCCCTCACTGGCCTCTGCACTGGGACTCGATTCCCCTCACTGACCTCCGCACTGGGACTCGATTCCCCACACTGACCTCCGCACTTGGACTCGATTCCGCTCACTGTCCTCCGCACTGGGACTCGATTCCCCTCACTAGCCTCCGCACTGGGACTCAATTCCCCTCACTGGCCTCCGCACTGGGACTCGATTCCGCTCACTGGCCTCCGCACTGGGACCCGATTCCCTTCACTCGCCTCCGCACTGGGACTTGATTCCCCTCACTGGCCTCTGCAATGGAACTTGATTCCCCTCACTGGCCTCTGCACTGGGACTCAATTCCCCTCAATGGCCTTCACACTGGGACTCGATTCCCCTCACTGGCCTCCACACTGGGACTTGATTCCCCACACTGACGTCCACACTGGAACTTGATTCCCCTCACTGGCCTCTGCACCAGGACTCGATTCCCCTCACTGGCCTCTGCACTGGGACTCGATTCCCCTCACTGGCCTCTGCACTGGGACTCGATTCCCCTCACTGGCCTCTGCACTGGGACTCGATTCCCTCACTGGCCTCTGCACTGGGACTCGATTCCCCTCACTGACCTCTGCACTGGGACTCGATTCCCCTCACTGGCCTCCGCACTCGGACACAATTCCCCTCACTGGCCTCCGTACTGGGACTCGATTGCCCTCACTGGCCTCTGCACTGGGACTCAATTCCCCTCACTGGCCTCTGCACTGGGACTCAATTCCCCTCAATGGCCTTCACACTGGGACTCGATTCCCCTCACTGGCCTCCACACTGGGACTTGATTCCCCACACTGACGTCCACACTGGAACTTGATTCCCCTCACTGGCCTCTGCACCAGGATTCGATTCCCCTCACTGGCCTCTGCACTGGAACTTGATTCCCCTCACTGGCTTCTGCACTGGGACTCGATTCCCCTCACTGGCCTCCGCACTGGGACTTGATTCCCCACACTGACCTCTGCACTTGGACTCGATTCCGCTCACTGGCCTCCGCACTGGGACTCAATTCCCCTCACTGACCTCTGCACTGGGACTCGATTCCCCTCACTGACCTCTGCACTGGGACTCGATTCCCTCACTGGCCTCTGCACTGGGACTCGATTCCCCTCACTGACCTCTGCACTGGGACTCGATTCCCCTCACTGGCCTCCGCACTCGGACACAATTCCCCTCACTGGCCTCCGTACTGGGACTCGATTCCCCTCACTGGCCTCTGCACTGGGACTCGATTCCCCTCACTGGCCTCCCCACTGGGACTCGATTCCCCTCACTGGCTTCTGCACTGGGACTCGATTCCGCTCACTGGCCTCCGCACTGGGACCCGATTCCCTTCACTGGCCTCCGAACTGGGACTCGATTCCCCTCACTGGCCTCCGCACTGGGACTCGATTCCCCTCACTGGCCTCTGCACTGGGACTCAATTCCCCTCACTGGCCTCTGCACAGGGACTCGATTCCCCTCACTGGCCTCCCCACTGGGACTCGATTCCCCTCACTGGCTTCTGCACTGGGACTCGATTCCCCTCACTGGCCTCTGCACTGGTACTCGATTCCCCTCACTGGCCTCCCCACTGGGACTCGATTCCCCTCACTGGCTTCTGCACTGGGACTCGATTCCCCTCACTGGCCTCCGCACTGGGACCCGATTCCCTTCACTGGCCTCCGCACTGGGACTCGATTCCCCTCACTGGCCTCCGCACTGGGACTCGATTCCCCTCACTGGCCTCTGCACAGGGACTCGATTCCCCTCACTGGCCTCTGCACTGGGACTCGATTCCCCTCACTGGCCTCTGCACTGGGACTCGATTCCCTCACTGGCCTCTGCACTGGGACTCGATTCCCCTCACTGACCTCTGCACTGGGACTCGATTCCCCTCACTGGCCTCCGCACTCGGACACAATTCCCCTCACTGGCCTCCGTACTGGGACTCGATTCCCCTCACTGGCCTCTGCACTGGGACTCGATTCCCCTCACTGGCCTCCGCACTGGGACTCAATTCCCCTCACTGGCTCTGCACTGGGACTCGATTCCCCTCACTGGCCACCGCACTGGGACTCGATTCCCCAAACTGACCTCCGCACTGGGACTCGATTCCGCTCACTGGCCTCCGCACTGGGACTCGATTCCCCTCACTGGCCTCTGCACTGTGACTCGATTCCCCTCACTGGCCTCCGCACTGGGACTCGATTCTCCTCACTGACCTCCGCACTGGGACTCGATTCCCCTCACTGACCTCCGCACTGGGACTCGATTCCCCTCACTGGCCTCCGCACTTGGACTCGATTCCCCTCACTGGCCTCCGCACTGGGACTCGATTCCCCTCACTGGCCTCTGCACTGGGACTCGATTCCCCTCACTGACCTCCGCACTGGGACTCGATTCCCCTCACTAGCCTCCGCACTGGGACTCAATTCCCCTCACTGGCCTCCGCACTGGGACTCGATTCCCCTCACTGGCCTCTGCACTGGGACTCGATTCCGCTCACTGGCCTCCGCACTGGGACTCGATTCCCCTCACTAGCCTCCGCACTGGGACTCAATTCCCCTCACTGGCCTCCGCACTGGGACTCGATTCCGCTCACTGGCCTCCGCACTGGGACCCGATTCCCTTCACTCGCCTCCGCACTGGGACTTGATTCCCCTCACTGGCCTCTGCAATGGAACTTGATTCCCCTCACTGGCCTCTGCACTGGGACTCAATTCCCCTCAATGGCCTTCACACTGGGACTCGATTCCCCTCACTGGCCTCCACACTGGGACTTGATTCCCCACACTGACGTCCACACTGGAACTTGATTCCCCTCACTGGCCTCTGCACCAGGACTCGATTCCCCTCACTGGCCTCTGCACTGGGACTCGATTCCCCTCACTGGCCTCTGCACTGGGACTCGATTCCCCTCACTGGCCTCTGCACTGGGACTCGATTCCCTCACTGGCCTCTCCACTGGGACTCGATTCCCCTCACTGACCTCTGCACTGGGACTCGATTCCCCTCACTGGCCTCCGCACTCGGACACAATTCCCCTCACTGGCCTCCGTACTGGGACTCGATTGCCCTCACTGGCCTCTGCACTGGGACTCAATTCCCCTAACTGGCCTCTGCACTGGGACTCAATTCCCCTCAATGGCCTTCACACTGGGACTCGATTCCCCTCACTGGCCTCCACACTGGGACTTGATTCCCCACACTGACGTCCACACTGGAACTTGATTCCCCTCACTGGCCTCTGCACCAGGATTCGATTCCCCTCACTGGCCTCTGCACTGGAACTTGATTCCCCTCACTGGCTTCTGCACTGGGACTCGATTCCCCTCACTGGCCTCCGCACTGGGACTTGATTCCCCACACTGACCTCTGCACTTGGACTCGATTCCGCTCACTGGCCTCCGCACTGGGACTCAATTCCCCTCACTGACCTCTGCACTGGGACTCGATTCCCCTCACTGACCTCTGCACTGGGACTCGATTCCCCTCAATGGCCTCTGCACTGGGACTCGATTCCCCTCACTGGCCTCTGCACCAGGACTTGTTTCCCCTCACTGGCCTCCGCACTGGGACCCAATTCCCCTCACTGGCCTCTGCACTGGGACTCGATTCTCCTCAATGGCCTTCACACTGGGACTCGATTCCCCTCACTGGCCTCTGCACTGGGACTCGATTCCCCTCAATGGCCTTCACACTGGGACTCGATTCCCCTAACTGACCTCCGCAGTGGGACTCAATTCCCCTCACTGGCCTCCGCACTGGGACTCGATTCCCAACACTGACCTCCGCACTGGGACTCGATTCCCCTCACTGGCCTCCGCACTGGGACTCGATTCCCCTCACTGGCCTCTGCACTGGGACTCGATTCCCCTCACTGGCCTCTGCACTGGTACTCGATTCCCCTCACTGGCCTCCCCACTGGGACTCGATTCCCCTCACTGGCTTCTGCACTGGGACTCGATTCCCCTCACTGGCCTCTGCACTGGGTCTCGAATCCCCTCACTGGCCTCCCCACTGGGACTCGATTCCCCTCACTGGCGTCTGCACTGGGACTCGATTCCCCTCACTGGCATCCGCACTGGGACCCGATTCCCTTCACTGGCCTCCGCACTGGGACCCGATTCCCTTCACTCGCCTCCGCACTGGGACTTGATTCCCCTCACTGGCCTCTGCACTGGAACTTGATTCCCCTCACTGGCCTCTGCACTGGGACTCGATTCCCCTCACTGGCCTCTGCACTGGGACTCGATTCCGCTCACTGGCCTCCGCACTGGGACTCGATTCCCCTCACTAGCCTCCGCACTGGGACTCAATTCCCCTCACTGGCCTCCGCACTGGGACTCGATTCCGCTCACTGGCCTCCGCACTGGGACCCGATTCCCTTCACTCGCCTCCGCACTGGGACTTGATTCCCCTCACTGGCCTCTGCAATGGAACTTGATTCCCCTCACTGGCCTCTGCACTGGGACTCAATTCCCCTCAATGGCCTTCACACTGGGACTCGATTTCCCTCACTGGCCTCTGCACTGGGACTCGATTCCCCTCACTGGCCTCTGCACTGGGACTCGATTCCCTCACTGGCCTCTGCACTGGGACTCGATTCCCCTCACTGACCTCTGCACTGGGACTCGATTCCCCTCACTGGCCTCCGCACTCGGACACAATTCCCCTCACTGGCCTCCGTACTGGGACTCGATTCCCCTCACTGGCCTCTGCACTGGGACTCGATTCCCCTCACTGGCCTCCCCACTGGGACTCGATTCCCCTCACTGGCTTCTGCACTGGGACTCGATTCCCCTCACTGGCCTCCGCGCTGGGACCCGATTCCCTTCACTGGCCTCCGAACTGGGACTCGATTCCCCTCACTGGCCTCCGCACTGGGACTCGATTCCCCTCACTGGCCTCTGCACTGGGACTCGATTCCCCTCACTGGCCTCTGCACAGGGACTCGATTCCCCTCACTGGCCTCCCCACTGGGACTCGATTCCCCTCACTGGCTTCTGCACTGGGACTCGATTCCCCTCACTGGCCTCTGCACTGGTACTCGATTCCCCTCACTGGCCTCCCCACTGGGACTCGATTCCCCTCACTGGCTTCTGCACTGGGACTCGATTCCCCTCACTGGCCTCCGCACTGGGACCCGATTCCCTTCACTGGCCTCCGCACTGGGACTCGATTCCCCTCACTGGCCTCCGCACTGGGACTCGATTCCCCTCACTGGCCTCTGCACAGGGACTCGATTCCCCTCACTGGCCTCTGCACTGGGACTCGATTCCCCTCACTGGCCTCTGCACTGGGACTCGATTCCCTCACTGGCCTCTGCACTGGGACTCGATTCCCCTCACTGACCTCTGCACTGGGACTCGATTCCCCTCACTGGCCTCCGCACTCGGACACAATTCCCCTCACTGGCCTCCGTACTGGGACTCGATTCCCCTCACTGGCCTCTGCACTGGGACTCGATTCCCCTCACTGGCCTCCGCACTGGGACTCAATTCCCCTCACTGGCTCTGCACTGGGACTCGATTCCCCTCACTGGCCCCCGCACTGGGACTCGATTCCCCAAACTGACCTCCGCACTGGGACTCGATTCCGCTCACTGGCCTCCGCACTGGGACTCGATTCCCCTCACTGACCTCTGCACTGTGACTCGATTCCCCTCACTGGCCTCCGCACTGGGACTCGATTCCCCTCACTGGCCTCCGTACTGGGACTCGATTCCCCTCACTGGCCTCCGCACTTGGACTCGATTCCCCTCACTGGCCTCCGCACTGGGACTCGATTCCCCTCACTGGCCTCTGCACTGGGACTCGATTCCCCTCACTGACCTCCGCACTGGGACTCGATTCCCCACACTGACCTCCGCACTTGGACTCGATTCCGCTCACTGTCCTCCGCACTGGGACTCGATTCCCCTCACTAGCCTCCGCACTGGGACTCAATTCCCCTCACTGGCCTCCGCACTGGGACTCGATTCCGCTCACTGGCCTCCACACTGGGACCCGATTCCCTTCACTCGCCTCCGCACTGGGACTTGATTCCCCTCACTGGCCTCTGCAATGGAACTTGATTCCCCTCACTGGCCTCTGCACTGGGACTCAATTCCCCTCAATGGCCTTCACACTGGGACTCGATTCCCCTCACTGGCCTCCACACTGGGACTTGATTCCCCACACTGACGTCCACACTGGAACTTGATTCCCCTCACTGGCCTCTGCACCAGGACTCGATTCCCCTCACTGGCCTCTGCACTGGGACTCGATTCCCCTCACTGGCCTCTGCACTGGGACTCGATTCCCCTCACTGGCCTCTGCACTGGGACTCGATTCCCTCACTGGCCTCTGCACTGGGACTCGATTCCCCTCACTGACCTCTGCACTGGGACTCGATTCCCCTCACTGGCCTCCGCACTCGGACACAATTCCCCTCACTGGCCTCCGTACTGGGACTCGATTGCCCTCACTGGCCTCTGCACTGGGACTCAATTCCCCTCACTGGCCTCTGCACTGGGACTCAATTCCCCTCAATGGCCTTCACACTGGGACTCGATTCCCCTCACTGGCCTCCACACTGGGACTTGATTCCCCACACTGACGTCCACACTGGAACTTGATTCCCCTCACTGGCCTCTGCACCAGGATTCGATTCCCCTCACTGGCCTCTGCACTGGAACTTGATTCCCCTCACTGGCTTCTGCACTGGGACTCGATTCCCCTCACTGGCCTCCGCACTGGGACTTGATTCCCCACACTGACCTCTGCACTTGGACTCGATTCCGCTCACTGGCCTCCGCACTGGGACTCAATTCCCCTCACTGACCTCTGCACTGGGACTCGATTCCCCTCACTGACCTCTGCACTGGGACTCGATTCCCTCACTGGCCTCTGCACTGGGACTCGATTCCCCTCACTGACCTCTGCACTGGGACTCGATTCCCCTCACTGGCCTCCGCACTCGGACACAATTCCCCTCACTGGCCTCCGTACTGGGACTCGATTCCCCTCACTGGCCTCTGCACTGGGACTCGATTCCCCTCACTGGCCTCCCCACTGGGACTCGATTCCCCTCACTGGCTTCTGCACTGGGACTCGATTCCCCTCACTGGCCTCCGCACTGGGACCCGATTCCCTTCACTGGCCTCCGAACTGGGACTCGATTCCCCTCACTGGCCTCCGCACTGGGACTCGATTCCCCTCACTGGCCTCTGCACTGGGACTCGATTCCCCTCACTGGCCTCTGCACAGGGACTCGATTCCCCTCACTGGCCTCCCCACTGGGACTCGATTCCCCTCACTGGCTTCTGCACTGGGACTCGATTCCCCTCACTGGCCTCTGCACTGGTACTCGATTCCCCTCACTGGCCTCCCCACTGGGACTCGATTCCCCTCACTGGCTTCTGCACTGGGACTCGATTCCCCTCACTGGCCTCCGCACTGGGACCCGATTCCCTTCACTGGCCTCCGCACTGGGACTCGATTCCCCTCACTGGCCTCCGCACTGGGACTCGATTCCCCTCACTGGCCTCTGCACTGGGACTCGATTCCCCTCACTGGCCTCCGCACTGGGACTCAATTCCCCTCACTGGCTCTGCACTGGGACTCGTTTCCCCTCACTGGCCACCGCACTGGGACTCGATTCCCCAAACTGACCTCCGCACTGGGACTCGATTCCGCTCACTGGCCTCTGCACTGTGACTCGATTCCCCTCACTGGCCTCCGCACTGGGACTCGATTCTCCTCACTGACCTCCGCACTGGGACTCGATTCCCCTCACTGACCTCCGCACTGGGACTCGATTCCCCTCACTGGCCTCCGCACTTGGACTCGATTCCCCTCACTGGCCTCCGCACTGGGACTCGATTCCCCTCACTGGCCTCTGCACTGGGACTCGATTCCCCTCACTGGCCTCCGCACTGGGACTCGATTCTCCTCACTGACCTCCGCACTGGGACTCGATTCCCCTCACTGACCTCCGCACTGGGACTCGATTCCCCTCACTGGCCTCCGCACTTGGACTCGATTCCCCTCACTGGCCTCCGCACTGGGACTCGATTCCCCTCACTGGCCTCTGCACTGGGACTCGATTCCCCTCACTGACCTCCGCACTGGGACTCGATTCCCCACACTGACCTCCGCACTTGGACTCGATTCCGCTCACTGGCCTCCGCACTGGGACTCGATTCCCCTCACTAGCCTCCGCACTGGGACTCAATTCCCCTCACTGGCCTCCGCACTGGGACTCGATTCCGCTCACTGGCCTCCGCACTGGGACCCGATTCCCTTCACTCGCCTCCGCACTGGGACTTGATTCCCCTCACTGGCCTCTGCAATGGAACTTGATTCCCCTCACTGGCCTCTGCACTGGGACTCAATTCCCCTCAATGGCCTTCACACTGGGACTCGATTCCCCTCACTGGCCTCCACACTGGGACTTGATTCCCCACACTGACGTCCACACTGGAACTTGATTCCCCTCACTGGCCTCTGCACCAGGACTCGATTCCCCTCACTGGCCTCTGCACTGGGACTCGATTCCCCTCACTGGCCTCTGCACTGGGACTCGATTCCCCTCACTGGCCTCTGCACTGGGACTCGATTCCCTCACTGGCCTCTCCACTGGGACTCGATTCCCCTCACTGACCTCTGCACTGGGACTCGATTCCCCTCACTGGCCTCCGCACTCGGACACAATTCCCCTCACTGGCCTCCGTACTGGGACTCGATTGCCCTCACTGGCCTCTGCACTGGGACTCAATTCCCCTAACTGGCCTCTGCACTGGGACTCAATTCCCCTCAATGGCCTTCACACTGGGACTCGATTCCCCTCACTGGCCTCCACACTGGGACTTGATTCCCCACACTGACGTCCACACTGGAACTTGATTCCCCTCACTGGCCTCTGCACCAGGATTCGATTCCCCTCACTGGCCTCTGCACTGGAACTTGATTCCCCTCACTGGCTTCTGCACTGGGACTCGATTCCCCTCACTGGCCTCCGCACTGGGACTTGATTCCCCACACTGACCTCTGCACTTGGACTCGATTCCGCTCACTGGCCTCCGCACTGGGACTCAATCCCCCTCACTGACCTCTGCACTGGAACTCGATTCCCCTCACTGACCTCTGCACTGGGACTCGATTCCCCTCAATGGCCTCTGCACTGGGACTCGATTCCCCTCACTGGCCTCTGCACCAGGACTTGTTTCCCCTCACTGGCCTCCGCACTGGGACCCAATTCCCCTCACTGGCCTCTGCACTGGGACTCGATTCTCCTCAATGGCCTTCACACTGGGACTCGATTCCCCTCACTGGCCTCTGCACTGGGACTCGATTCCCCTCACTGGCCTCTGCACTGGGACTCGATTCCCCTCACTGGCCTCTGCACAGGGACTCGATTCCCCTCACTGGCCTCCCCACTGGGACTCGATTCCCCTCACTGGCTTCTGCACTGGGACTCGATTCCCCTCACTGGCCTCTGCACTGGTACTCGATTCCCCTCACTGGCCTCCCCACTGGGACTCGATTCCCCTCACTGGCTTCTGCACTGGGACTCGATTCCCCTCACTGGCCTCCGCACTGGGACCCGATTCCCTTCACTGGCCTCCGCACTGGGACTCGATTCCCCTCACTGGCCTCCGCACTGGGACTCGATTCCCCTCACTGGCCTCTGCACAGGGACTCGATTCCCCTCACTGGCCTCTGCACTGGGACTCGATTCCCCTCACTGGCCTCTGCACTGGGACTCGATTCCCTCACTGGCCTCTGCACTGGGACTCGATTCCCCTCACTGACCTCTGCACTGGGACTCGATTCCCCTCACTGGCCTCCGCACTCGGACACAATTCCCCTCACTGGCCTCCGTACTGGGACTCGATTCCCCTCACTGGCCTCTGCACTGGGACTCGATTCCCCTCACTGGCCTCCGCACTGGGACTCAATTCCCCTCACTGGCTCTGCACTGGGACTCGATTCCCCTCACTGGCCCCCGCACTGGGACTCGATTCCCCAAACTGACCTCCGCACTGGGACTCGATTCCGCTCACTGGCCTCCGCACTGGGACTCGATTCCCCTCACTGACCTCTGCACTGTGACTCGATTCCCCTCACTGGCCTCCGCACTGGGACTCGATTCCCCTCACTGGCCTCCGTACTGGGACTCGATTCCCCTCACTGGCCTCCGCACTTGGACTCGATTCCCCTCACTGGCCTCCGCACTGGGACTCGATTCCCCTCACTGGCCTCTGCACTGGGACTCGATTCCCCTCACTGACCTCCGCACTGGGACTCGATTCCCCACACTGACCTCCGCACTTGGACTCGATTCCGCTCACTGTCCTCCGCACTGGGACTCGATTCCCCTCACTAGCCTCCGCACTGGGACTCAATTCCCCTCACTGGCCTCCGCACTGGGACTCGATTCCGCTCACTGGCCTCCGCACTGGGACCCGATTCCCTTCACTCGCCTCCGCACTGGGACTTGATTCCCCTCACTGGCCTCTGCAATGGAACTTGATTCCCCTCACTGGCCTCTGCACTGGGACTCAATTCCCCTCAATGGCCTTCACACTGGGACTCGATTCCCCTCACTGGCCTCCACACTGGGACTTGATTCCCCACACTGACGTCCACACTGGAACTTGATTCCCCTCACTGGCCTCTGCACCAGGACTCGATTCCCCTCACTGGCCTCTGCACTGGGACTCGATTCCCCTCACTGGCCTCTGCACTGGGACTCGATTCCCCTCACTGGCCTCTGCACTGGGACTCGATTCCCTCACTGGCCTCTGCACTGGGACTCGATTCCCCTCACTGACCTCTGCACTGGGACTCGATTCCCCTCACTGGCCTCCGCACTCGGACACAATTCCCCTCACTGGCCTCCGTACTGGGACTCGATTGCCCTCACTGGCCTCTGCACTGGGACTCAATTCCCCTCACTGGCCTCTGCACTGGGACTCAATTCCCCTCAATGGCCTTCACACTGGGACTCGATTCCCCTCACTGGCCTCCACACTGGGACTTGATTCCCCACACTGACGTCCACACTGGAACTTGATTCCCCTCACTGGCCTCTGCACCAGGATTCGATTCCCCTCACTGGCCTCTGCACTGGAACTTGATTCCCCTCACTGGCTTCTGCACTGGGACTCGATTCCCCTCACTGGCCTCCGCACTGGGACTTGATTCCCCACACTGACCTCTGCACTTGGACTCGATTCCGCTCACTGGCCTCCGCACTGGGACTCAATTCCCCTCACTGACCTCTGCACTGGGACTCGATTCCCCTCACTGACCTCTGCACTGGGACTCGATTCCCTCACTGGCCTCTGCACTGGGACTCGATTCCCCTCACTGACCTCTGCACTGGGACTCGATTCCCCTCACTGGCCTCCCCACTGGGACTCGATTCCCCTCACTGGCCTCCGCACTCGGACACAATTCCCCTCACTGGCCTCCGTACTGGGACTCGATTCCCCTCACTGGCCTCTGCACTGGGACTCGATTCCCCTCACTGGCCTCCCCACTGGGACTCGATTCCCCTCACTGGCTTCTGCACTGGGACTCGATTCCCCTCACTGGCCTCCGCACTGGGACCCGATTCCCTTCACTGGCCTCCGAACTGGGACTCGATTCCCCTCACTGGCCTCCGCACTGGGACTCGATTCCCCTCACTGGCCTCTGCACTGGGACTCGATTCCCCTCACTGGCCTCTGCACAGGGACTCGATTCCCCTCACTGGCCTCCCCACTGGGACTCGATTCCCCTCACTGGCTTCTGCACTGGGACTCGATTCCCCTCACTGGCCTCTGCACTGGTACTCGATTCCCCTCACTGGCCTCCCCACTGGGACTCGATTCCCCTCACTGGCTTCTGCACTGGGACTCGATTCCCCTCACTGGCCTCCGCACTGGGACCCGATTCCCTTCACTGGCCTCCGCACTGGGACTCGATTCCCCTCACTGGCCTCCGCACTGGGACTCGATTCCCCTCACTGGCCTCTGCACTGGGACTCGATTCCCCTCACTGGCCTCCGCACTGGGACTCAATTCCCCTCACTGGCTCTGCACTGGGACTCGATTCCCCTCACTGGCCACCGCACTGGGACTCGATTCCCCAAACTGACCTCCGCACTGGGACTCGATTCCGCTCACTGGCCTCCGCACTGGGACTCGATTCCCCTCACTGGCCTCTGCACTGTGACTCGATTCCCCTCACTGGCCTCCGCACTGGGACTCGATTCTCCTCACTGACCTCCGCACTGGGACTCGATTCCCCTCACTGACCTCCGCACTGGGACTCGATTCCCCTCACTGGCCTCCGCACTTGGACTCGATTCCCCTCACTGGCCTCCGCACTGGGACTCGATTCCCCTCACTGGCCTCTGCACTGGGACTCGATTCCCCTCACTGACCTCCGCACTGGGACTCGATTCCCCACACTGACCTCCGCACTTGGACTCGATTCCGCTCACTGGCCTCCGCACTGGGACTCGATTCCCCTCACTAGCCTCCGCACTGGGACTCAATTCCCCTCACTGGCCTCCGCACTGGGACTCGATTCCGCTCACTGGCCTCCGCACTGGGACCCGATTCCCTTCACTCGCCTCCGCACTGGGACTTGATTCCCCTCACTGGCCTCTGCAATGGAACTTGATTCCCCTCACTGGCCTCTGCACTGGGACTCAATTCCCCTCAATGGCCTTCACACTGGGACTCGATTCCCCTCACTGGCCTCCACACTGGGACTTGATTCCCCACACTGACGTCCACACTGGAACTTGATTCCCCTCACTGGCCTCTGCACCAGGACTCGATTCCCCTCACTGGCCTCTGCACTGGGACTCGATTCCCCTCACTGGCCTCTGCACTGGGACTCGATTCCCCTCACTGGCCTCTGCACTGGGACTCGATTCCCTCACTGGCCTCTCCACTGGGACTCGATTCCCCTCACTGACCTCTGCACTGGGACTCGATTCCCCTCACTGGCCTCCGCACTCGGACACAATTCCCCTCACTGGCCTCCGTACTGGGACTCGATTGCCCTCACTGGCCTCTGCACTGGGACTCAATTCCCCTAACTGGCCTCTGCACTGGGACTCAATTCCCCTCAATGGCCTTCACACTGGGACTCGATTCCCCTCACTGGCCTCCACACTGGGACTTGATTCCCCACACTGACGTCCACACTGGAACTTGATTCCCCTCACTGGCCTCTGCACCAGGATTCGATTCCCCTCACTGGCCTCTGCACTGGAACTTGATTCCCCTCACTGGCTTCTGCACTGGGACTCGATTCCCCTCACTGGCCTCCGCACTGGGACTTGATTCCCCACACTGACCTCTGCACTTGGACTCGATTCCGCTCACTGGCCTCCGCACTGGGACTCAATCCCCCTCACTGACCTCTGCACTGGAACTCGATTCCCCTCACTGACCTCTGCACTGGGACTCGATTCCCCTCAATGGCCTCTGCACTGGGACTCGATTCCCCTCACTGGCCTCTGCACCAGGACTTGTTTCCCCTCACTGGCCTCCACACTGGGACCCAATTCCCCTCACTGGCCTCTGCACTGGGACTCGATTCTCCTCAATGGCCTTCACACTGGGACTCGATTCCCCTCACTGGCCTCTGCACTGGGACTCGATTCCCCTCAATGGCCTTCACACTGGGACTCGATTCCCCTAACTGACCTCCGCAGTGGGACTCAATTCCCCTCACTGGCCTCCGCACTGGGACTCGATTCCCAACACTGACCTCCGCACTGGGACTCGATTCCCCTCACTGGCCTCCGCACTGGGACTCGATTCCCCTCACTGGCTTCTGCACTGTAACTCGATTCCCCTCACTGGCTTCTGCACTGGAACTCGATTCCCCTCACTGGCCTCTGCTCTGGAACTTGGTTCTCCTCACTGGCCTCCGCACTGGGACTCGATTCCCCACACTGACCTCCGCACTGGGACTCGATTCCCCTCACTGGCCTCCGCAATGGGACTCGATTCCCCTCACTGGCCTCTGCACTGGGACTCGATTCCCCTCCCTGGCCTCTGCACTGGTACTCGATTCCCCTCACTGGCCTCTGCACTGGTACTCGATTCCCCTCACTGGCCTCCCCACTGGGACTCGATTCCCCTCACTGGCTTCTGCACTGGGACTCGATTCCCCTCACTGGCCTCCGCACTGGGACCCGATTCCCTTCACTGGCTTCTGCACTGGGACTCGATTCCCCTCACTGGCCTCTGCACTGGTGCTCGATTCCCCTCACTGGCTTCTGCACTGGGACTCGATTCCCCTCACTGGCCTCCGCACTGGGACCCGATTCCCTTCACTGGCCTCCGAACTGGGACTCGATTCCCCTCACTGGCCTCCGCACTGGGACTCGATTCCCCTCACTGGCCTCTGCACTGGGACTCGATTCCCCTCACTGGCCTCTGCACAGGGACTCGATTCCCCTCACTGGCCTCCCCACTGGGACTCGATTCCCCTCACTGGCTTCTGCACTGGGACTCGATTCCCCTCACTGGCCTCTGCACTGGTACTCGATTCCCCTCACTGGCCTCCCCACTGGGACTCGATTCCCCTCACTGGCTTCTGCACTGGGACTCAATTCCCCTCACTGGCCTCCGCACTGGGACCCGATTCCCTTCACTGGCCTCCGCAATGGGACTCGATTCCCCTCACTGGCCTCCGCACTGGGACTCGATTTCCCTCACTGGCCTCTGCACTGGGACTCGATTCCCCTCACTGGCCTCTGCACAGGGACTGGATTCCCCTCACTGACCTCTGCACTGGGACTCGATTCCCCTCACTGGCCTCTGCACTGGGACTCGATTCCCTCACTGGCCTCTGCACTGGGACTCGATTCCCCTCACTGACCTCTGCACTGGGACTCGATTCCCCTCACTGGCCTCCGCACTCGGACACAATTCCCCTCACTGGCCTCCGTACTGGGACTCGATTCCCCTCACTGGCCTCTGCACTGGAACTCGATTCCCCTCACTGGCCTCCCTACTGGGACTCGATTCCCCTCACTGGCTTCTGCACTGGGACTCGATTCCCCTCACTGGCCTCCGCACTGGGACCCGATTCCCTTCACTGGCCTCCGAACTGGGACTCGATTCCCCTCACTGGCCTCCGCACTGGGACTCGATTCCCCTCACTGGCCTCTGCACTGGGACTCGATTCCCCTCACTGGCCTCTGCACAGGGACTCGATTCCCCTCACTGGCCTCCCCACTGGGACTCGATTCCCCTCACTGGCTTCTGCACTGGGACTCGATTCCCCTCACTGGCCTCTGCACTGGTACTCGATTCCCCTCACTGGCCTCCCCACTGGGACTCGATTCCCCTCACTGGCTTCTGCACTGGGACTCGATTCCCCTCACTGGCCTCCGCACTGGGACCCGATTCCCTTCACTGGCCTCCGCACTGGGACTCGATTCCCCTCACTGGCCTCCGCACTGGGACTCGATTCCCCTCACTGGCCTCTGCACAGGGACTCGATTCCCCTCACTGGCCTCTGCACTGGGACTCGATTCCCCTCACTGGCCTCTGCACTGGGACTCGATTCCCTCACTGGCCTCTGCACTGGGACTCGATTCCCCTCACTGACCTCTGCACTGGGACTCGATTCCCCTCACTGGCCTCCGCACTCGGACACAATTCCCCTCACTGGCCTCCGTACTGGGACTCGATTCCCCTCACTGGCCTCTGCACTGGGACTCGATTCCCCTCACTGGCCTCCGCACTGGGACTCAATTCCCCTCACTGGCTCTGCACTGGGACTCGATTCCCCTCACTGGCCCCCGCACTGGGACTCGATTCCCCAAACTGACCTCCGCACTGGGACTCGATTCCGCTCACTGGCCTCCGCACTGGGACTCGATTCCCCTCACTGACCTCTGCACTGTGACTCGATTCCCCTCACTGGCCTCCGCACTGGGACTCGATTCCCCTCACTGGCCTCCGTACTGGGACTCGATTCCCCTCACTGGCCTCCGCACTTGGACTCGATTCCCCTCACTGGCCTCCGCACTGGGACTCGATTCCCCTCACTGGCCTCTGCACTGGGACTCGATTCCCCTCACTGACCTCCGCACTGGGACTCGATTCCCCACACTGACCTCCGCACTTGGACTCGATTCCGCTCACTGTCCTCCGCACTGGGACTCGATTCCCCTCACTAGCCTCCGCACTGGGACTCAATTCCCCTCACTGGCCTCCGCACTGGGACTCGATTCCGCTCACTGGCCTCCGCACTGGGACCCGATTCCCTTCACTCGCCTCCGCACTGGGACTTGATTCCCCTCACTGGCCTCTGCAATGGAACTTGATTCCCCTCACTGGCCTCTGCACTGGGACTCAATTCCCCTCAATGGCCTTCACACTGGGACTCGATTCCCCTCACTGGCCTCCACACTGGGACTTGATTCCCCACACTGACGTCCACACTGGAACTTGATTCCCCTCACTGGCCTCTGCACCAGGACTCGATTCCCCTCACTGGCCTCTGCACTGGGACTCGATTCCCCTCACTGGCCTCTGCACTGGGACTCGATTCCCCTCACTGGCCTCTGCACTGGGACTCGATTCCCTCACTGGCCTCTGCACTGGGACTCGATTCCCCTCACTGACCTCTGCACTGGGACTCGATTCCCCTCACTGGCCTCCGCACTCGGACACAATTCCCCTCACTGGCCTCCGTACTGGGACTCGATTGCCCTCACTGGCCTCTGCACTGGGACTCAATTCCCCTCACTGGCCTCTGCACTGGGACTCAATTCCCCTCAATGGCCTTCACACTGGGACTCGATTCCCCTCACTGGCCTCCACACTGGGACTTGATTCCCCACACTGACGTCCACACTGGAACTTGATTCCCCTCACTGGCCTCTGCACCAGGATTCGATTCCCCTCACTGGCCTCTGCACTGGAACTTGATTCCCCTCACTGGCTTCTGCACTGGGACTCGATTCCCCTCACTGGCCTCCGCACTGGGACTTGATTCCCCACACTGACCTCTGCACTTGGACTCGATTCCGCTCACTGGCCTCCGCACTGGGACTCAATTCCCCTCACTGACCTCTGCACTGGGACTCGATTCCCCTCACTGACCTCTGCACTGGGACTCGATTCCCTCACTGGCCTCTGCACTGGGACTCGATTCCCCTCACTGACCTCTGCACTGGGACTCGATTCCCCTCACTGGCCTCCGCACTCGGACACAATTCCCCTCACTGGCCTCCGTACTGGGACTCGATTCCCCTCACTGGCCTCTGCACTGGGACTCGATTCCCCTCACTGGCCTCCCCACTGGGACTCGATTCCCCTCACTGGCTTCTGCACTGGGACTCGATTCCCCTCACTGGCCTCCGCACTGGGACCCGATTCCCTTCACTGGCCTCCGAACTGGGACTCGATTCCCCTCACTGGCCTCCGCACTGGGACTCGATTCCCCTCACTGGCCTCTGCACTGGGACTCAATTCCCCTCACTGGCCTCTGCACAGGGACTCGATTCCCCTCACTGGCCTCCCCACTGGGACTCGATTCCCCTCACTGGCTTCTGCACTGGGACTCGATTCCCCTCACTGGCCTCTGCACTGGTACTCGATTCCCCTCACTGGCCTCCCCACTGGGACTCGATTCCCCTCACTGGCTTCTGCACTGGGACTCGATTCCCCTCACTGGCCTCCGCACTGGGACCCGATTCCCTTCACTGGCCTCCGCACTGGGACTCGATTCCCCTCACTGGCCTCCGCACTGGGACTCGATTCCCCTCACTGGCCTCTGCACAGGGACTCGATTCCCCTCACTGGCCTCTGCACTGGGACTCGATTCCCCTCACTGGCCTCTGCACTGGGACTCGATTCCCTCACTGGCCTCTGCACTGGGACTCGATTCCCCTCACTGACCTCTGCACTGGGACTCGATTCCCCTCACTGGCCTCCGCACTCGGACACAATTCCCCTCACTGGCCTCCGTACTGGGACTCGATTCCCCTCACTGGCCTCTGCACTGGGACTCGATTCCCCTCACTGGCCTCCGCACTGGGACTCAATTCCCCTCACTGGCTCTGCACTGGGACTCGATTCCCCTCACTGGCCACCGCACTGGGACTCGATTCCCCAAACTGACCTCCGCACTGGGACTCGATTCCGCTCACTGGCCTCCGCACTGGGACTCGATTCCCCTCACTGGCCTCTGCACTGTGACTCGATTCCCCTCACTGGCCTCCGCACTGGGACTCGATTCTCCTCACTGACCTCCGCACTGGGACTCGATTCCCCTCACTGACCTCCGCACTGGGACTCGATTCCCCTCACTGGCCTCCGCACTTGGACTCGATTCCCCTCACTGGCCTCCGCACTGGGACTCGATTCCCCTCACTGGCCTCTGCACTGGGACTCGATTCCCCTCACTGACCTCCGCACTGGGACTCGATTCCCCACACTGACCTCCGCACTTGGACTCGATTCCGCTCACTGGCCTCCGCACTGGGACTCGATTCCCCTCACTAGCCTCCGCACTGGGACTCAATTCCCCTCACTGGCCTCCGCACTGGGACTCGATTCCGCTCACTGGCCTCCGCACTGGGACCCGATTCCCTTCACTCGCCTCCGCACTGGGACTTGATTCCCCTCACTGGCCTCTGCAATGGAACTTGATTCCCCTCACTGGCCTCTGCACTGGGACTCAATTCCCCTCAATGGCCTTCACACTGGGACTCGATTCCCCTCACTGGCCTCCACACTGGGACTTGATTCCCCACACTGACGTCCACACTGGAACTTGATTCCCCTCACTGGCCTCTGCACCAGGACTCGATTCCCCTCACTGGCCTCTGCACTGGGACTCGATTCCCCTCACTGGCCTCTGCACTGGGACTCGATTCCCCTCACTGGCCTCTGCACTGGGACTCGATTCCCTCACTGGCCTCTCCACTGGGACTCGATTCCCCTCACTGACCTCTGCACTGGGACTCGATTCCCCTCACTGGCCTCCGCACTCGGACACAATTCCCCTCACTGGCCTCCGTACTGGGACTCGATTGCCCTCACTGGCCTCTGCACTGGGACTCAATTCCCATAACTGGCCTCTGCACTGGGACTCAATTCCCCTCAATGGCCTTCACACTGGGACTCGATTCCCCTCACTGGCCTCCACACTGGGACTTGATTCCCCACACTGACGTCCACACTGGAACTTGATTCCCCTCACTGGCCTCTGCACCAGGATTCGATTCCCCTCACTGGCCTCTGCACTGGAACTTGATTCCCCTCACTGGCTTCTGCACTGGGACTCGATTCCCCTCACTGGCCTCCGCACTGGGACTTGATTCCCCACACTGACCTCTGCACTTGGACTCGATTCCGCTCACTGGCCTCCGCACTGGGACTCAATTCCCCTCACTGACCTCTGCACTGGGACTCGATTCCCCTCACTGACCTCTGCACTGGGACTCGATTCCCCTCAATGGCCTCTGCACTGGGACTCGATTCCCCTCACTGGCCTCTGCACCAGGACTTGTTTCCCCTCACTGGCCTCCGCACTGGGACCCAATTCCCCTCACTGGCCTCTGCACTGGGACTCGATTCTCCTCAATGGCCTTCACACTGGGACTCGATTCCCCTCACTGGCCTCTGCACTGGGACTCGATTCCCCTCAATGGCCTTCACACTGGGACTCGATTCCCCTAACTGACCTCCGCAGTGGGACTCAATTCCCCTCACTGGCCTCCGCACTGGGACTCGATTCCCAACACTGACCTCCGCACTGGGACTCGATTCCCCTCACTGGCCTCCGCACTGGGACTCGATTCCCCTCACTGGCCTCTGCACTGGGACTCGATTCCCCTCACTGGCCTCTGCACTGGTACTCGATTCCCCTCACTGGCCTCCCCACTGGGACTCGATTCCCCTCACTGGCTTCTGCACTGGGACTCGATTCCCCTCACTGGCCTCTGCACTGGGTCTCGAATCCCCTCACTGGCCTCCCCACTGGGACTCGATTCCCCTCACTGGCGTCTGCACTGGGACTCGATTCCCCTCACTGGCATCCGCACTGGGACCCGATTCCCTTCACTGGCCTCCGCACTGGGACCCGATTCCCTTCACTCGCCTCCGCACTGGGACTTGATTCCCCTCACTGGCCTCTGCACTGGAACTTGATTCCCCTCACTGGCCTCTGCACTGGGACTCAATTCCCCTCAATGGCCTTCACACTGGGACTCGATTCCCCTCACTAGCCTCCGCACTGGGACTCAATTCCCCTCACTGGCCTCCGCACTGGGACTCGATTCCGCTCACTGGCCTCCGCACTGGGACCCGATTCCCTTCACTCGCCTCCGCACTGGGACTTGATTCCCCTCACTGGCCTCTGCAATGGAACTTGATTCCCCTCACTGGCCTCTGCACTGGGACTCAATTCCCCTCAATGGCCTTCACACTGGGACTCGATTCCCCTCACTGGCCTCCACACTGGGACTTGATTCCCCACACTGACGTCCACACTGGAACTTGATTCCCCTCACTGGCCTCTGCACCAGGACTCGATTCCCCTCACTGGCCTCTGCACTGGGACTCGATTCCCCTCACTGGCCTCTGCACTGGGACTCGATTCCCCTCACTGGCCTCTGCACTGGGACTCGATTCCCTCACTGGCCTCTCCACTGGGACTCGATTCCCCTCACTGACCTCTGCACTGGGACTCGATTCCCCTCACTGGCCTCCGCACTCGGACACAATTCCCCTCACTGGCCTCCGTACTGGGACTCGATTGCCCTCACTGGCCTCTGCACTGGGACTCAATTCCCCTAACTGGCCTCTGCACTGGGACTCAATTCCCCTCAATGGCCTTCACACTGGGACTCGATTCCCCTCACTGGCCTCCACACTGGGACTTGATTCCCCACACTGACGTCCACACTGGAACTTGATTCCCCTCACTGGCCTCTGCACCAGGATTCGATTCCCCTCACTGGCCTCTGCACTGGAACTTGATTCCCCTCACTGGCTTCTGCACTGGGACTCGATTCCCCTCACTGGCCTCCGCACTGGGACTTGATTCCCCACACTGACCTCTGCACTTGGACTCGATTCCGCTCACTGGCCTCCGCACTGGGACTCAATTCCCCTCACTGACCTCTGCACTGGGACTCGATTCCCCTCACTGACCTCTGCACTGGGACTCGATTCCCCTCAATGGCCTCTGCACTGGGACTCGATTCCCCTCACTGGCCTCTGCACCAGGACTTGTTTCCCCTCACTGGCCTCCGCACTGGGACCCAATTCCCCTCACTGGCCTCTGCACTGGGACTCGATTCTCCTCAATGGCCTTCACACTGGGACTCGATTCCCCTCACTGGCCTCTGCACTGGGACTCGATTCCCCTCAATGGCCTTCACACTGGGACTCGATTCCCCTAACTGACCTCCGCAGTGGGACTCAATTCCCCTCACTGGCCTCCGCACTGGGACTCGATTCCCAACACTGACCTCCGCACTGGGACTCGATTCCCCTCACTGGCCTCCGCACTGGGACTCGATTCCCCTCACTGGCCTCTGCACTGGGACTCGATTCCCCTCACTGGCCTCTGCACTGGTACTCGATTCCCCTCACTGGCCTCCCCACTGGGACTCGATTCCCCTCACTGGCTTCTGCACTGGGACTCGATTCCCCTCACTGGCCTCTGCACTGGGTCTCGAATCCCCTCACTGGCCTCCCCACTGGGACTCGATTCCCCTCACTGGCGTCTGCACTGGGACTCGATTCCCCTCACTGGCATCCGCACTGGGACCCGATTCCCTTCACTGGCCTCCGCACTGGGACCCGATTCCCTTCACTCGCCTCCGCACTGGGACTTGATTCCCCTCACTGGCCTCTGCACTGGAACTTGATTCCCCTCACTGGCCTCTGCACTGGGACTCAATTCCCCTCAATGGCCTTCACACTGGGACTCGATTCCCCTCACTGGCCTCCACACTGGGACTTGATTCCCCACACTGACGTCCACACTGGATCTTGATTCCCCTCACTGGCCCCTGCACCAGGACTCGATTCCCCTCACTGGCCTCTGCACTGGGACTCGATTCCCCTCACTGGCCTCTGCACTGGGACTCGATTCCCCTCACTGGCCTCTGCACTGGGACTCGATTCCCTCACTGGCCTCTGCACTGGGACTCGATTCCCCTCACTGACCTCTGCACTGGGACTCGATTCCCCTCACTGGCCTCCGCACTCGGACACAATTCCCCTCACTGGCCTCCGTACTGGGACTCGATTGCCCTCACTGGCCTCTGCACTGGGACTCAATTCCCCTCACTGGCCTCTGCACTGGGACTCAATTCCCCTCAATGGCCTTCACACTGGGACTCGATTCCCCTCACTGGCCTCCACACTGGGACTTGATTCCCCACACTGACGTCCACACTGGAACTTGATTCCCCTCACTGGCCTCTGCACCAGGATTCGATTCCCCTCACTGGCCTCTGCACTGGAACTTGATTCCCCTCACTGGCTTCTGCACTGGGACTCGATTCCCCTCACTGGCCTCCGCACTGGGACTTGATTCCCCACACTGACCTCTGCACTTGGACTCGATTCCGCTCACTGGCCTCCGCACTGGGACTCAATTCCCCTCACTGACCTCTGCACTGGGACTCGATTCCCCTCAATGGCATCCGCACTGGGACCCAATTCCCCTCACTGGTCTCCGCACTGGGACTCGATTCCCCTCACTGGCCTCTGCACCAGGACTTGTTTCCCCTCACTGGCCTCCGCACTGGGACCCAATTCCCCTCACTGGCCTCTGCACTGGGACTCGATTCTCCTCAATGGCCTTCACACTGGGACTCGATTCCCCTCACTGACCTCCGCACTGGGACTCGATTCCCCTCACTGGCTTCTGCACTGTAACTCGATTCCCCTCACTGGCTTCTGCACTGGAACTCGATTCCCCTCACTGGCCTCTGCTCTGGAACTTGGTTCTCCTCACTGGCCTCCGCACTGGGACTCGATTCCCCACACTGACCTCCGCACTGGGACTCGATTCCCCTCACTGGCCTCCGCACTGGGACTCGATTCCCCTCACTGGCCTCTGCACTGGGACTCGATTCCCCTCCCTGGCCTCTGCACTGGTACTCGATTCCCCTCACTGGCCTCTGCACTGGTACTCGATTCCCCTCACTGGCCTCCCCACTGGGACTCGATTCCCCTCACTGGCTTCTGCACTGGGACTCGATTCCCCTCACTGGCCTCCGCACTGGGACCCGATTCCCTTCACTGGCTTCTGCACTGGGACTCGATTCCCCTCACTGGCCTCTGCACTGGTACTCGATTCCCCTCACTGGCTTCTGCACTGGGACTCGATTCCCCTCACTGGCCTCCGCACTGGGACCCGATTCCCTTCACTGGCCTCCGAACTGGGACTCGATTCCCCTCACTGGCCTCCGCACTGGGACTCGATTCCCCTCACTGGCCTCTGCACTGGGACTCGATTCCCCTCACTGGCCTCTGCACAGGGACTCGATTCCCCTCACTGGCCTCCCCACTGGGACTCGATTCCCCTCACTGGCTTCTGCACTGGGACTCGATTCCCCTCACTGGCCTCTGCACTGGTACTCGATTCCCCTCACTGACCTCTGCACTGGGACTCGATTCCCCTCACTGGCCTCTGCACTGGGACTCGATTCCCTCACTGGCCTCTGCACTGGGACTCGATTCCCCTCACTGACCTCTGCACTGGGACTCGATTCCCCTCACTGGCCTCCGCACTCGGACACAATTCCCCTCACTGGCCTCCGTACTGGGACTCGATTCCCCTCACTGGCCTCTGCACTGGGACTCGATTCCCCTCACTGGCCTCCCCACTGGGACTCGATTCCCCTCACTGGCTTCTGCACTGGGACTCGATTCCCCTCACTGGCCTCCGCACTGGGACCCGATTCCCTTCACTGGCCTCCGAACTGGGACTCGATTCCCCTCACTGGCCTCCGCACTGGGACTCGATTCCCCTCACTGGCCTCTGCACTGGGACTCGATTCCCCTCACTGGCCTCTGCACAGGGACTCGATTCCCCTCACTGGCCTCCCCACTGGGACTCGATTCCCCTCACTGGCTTCTGCACTGGGACTCGATTCCCCTCACTGGCCTCTGCACTGGTACTCGATTCCCCTCACTGGCCTCCCCACTGGGACTCGATTCCCCTCACTGGCTTCTGCACTGGGACTCGATTCCCCTCACTGGCCTCCGCACTGGGACCCGATTCCCTTCACTGGCCTCCGCACTGGGACTCGATTCCCCTCACTGGCCTCCGCACTGGGACTCGATTCCCCTCACTGGCCTCTGCACAGGGACTCGATTCCCCTCACTGGCCTCTGCACTGGGACTCGATTCCCCTCACTGGCCTCTGCACTGGGACTCGATTCCCTCACTGGCCTCTGCACTGGGACTCGATTCCCCTCACTGACCTCTGCACTGGGACTCGATTCCCCTCACTGGCCTCCGCACTCGGACACAATTCCCCTCACTGGCCTCCGTACTGGGACTCGATTCCCCTCACTGACCTCCGCACTGGGACTCGATTCCCCTCACTGGCCTCCGCACTTGGACTCGATTCCCCTCACTGGCCTCCGCACTGGGACTCGATTCCCCTCACTGGCCTCTGCACTGGGACTCGATTCCCCTCACTGACCTCCGCACTGGGACTCGATTCCCCACACTGACCTCCGCACTTGGACTCGATTCCGCTCACTGGCCTCCGTACTGGGACTCGATTCCCCTCACTAGCCTCCGCACTGGGACTCGATTCCCCTCACTGGCCTCCCCACTGGGACTCGATTCCCCTCACTGGCTTCTGCACTGGGACTCGATTCCCCTCACTGGCCTCCGCACTGGGACCCGATTCCCTTCACTGGCCTCCGAACTGGGACTCGATTCCCCTCACTGGCCTCCGCACTGGGACTCGATTCCCCTCACTGGCCTCTGCACTGGGACTCGATTCCCCTCACTGGCTTCTGCACTGGGACTCGATTCCCCTCACTGGCCTCCGCACTGGGACCCGATTCCCTTCACTGGCCTCCGCACTGGGACTCGATTCCCCTCACTGGCCTCCGCACTGGGACTCGATTCCCCTCACTGGCCTCTGCACAGGGACTCGATTCCCCTCACTGGCCTCTGCACTGGGACTCGATTCCCCTCACTGGCCTCTGCACTGGGACTCGATTCCCTCACTGGCCTCTGCACTGGGACTCGATTCCCCTCACTGACCTCTGCACTGGGACTCGATTCCCCTCACTGGCCTCCGCACTCGGACACAATTCCCCTCACTGGCCTCCGTACTGGGACTCGATTCCCCTCACTGACCTCCGCACTGGGACTCGATTCCCCTCACTGGCTTCCGCACTTGGACTCGATTCCCCTCACTGGCCTCCGCACTGGGACTCGATTCCCCTCACTGGCCTCTGCACTGGGACTCGATTCCCCTCACTGGCCTCTGCACTGGGACTCGATTCCCCTCACTGGCCTCTGCACTGGGACTCGATTCCCTCACTGGCCTCTGCACTGGGACTCGATTCCCCTCACTGACCTCTGCACTGGGACTCGATTCCCCTCACTGGCCTCCGCACTCGGACACAATTCCCCTCACTGGCCTCCGTACTGGGACTCGATTGCCCTCACTGGCCTCTGCACTGGGACTCAATTCCCCTCACTGGCCTCTGCACTGGGACTCAATTCCCCTCAATGGCCTTCACACTGGGACTCGATTCCCCTCACTGGCCTCCACACTGGGACTTGATTCCCCACACTGACGTCCACACTGGAACTTGATTCCCCTCACTGGCCTCTGCACCAGGATTCGATTCCCCTCACTGGCCTCTGCACTGGAACTTGATTCCCCTCACTGGCTTCTGCACTGGGACTCGATTCCCCTCACTGGCCTCCGCACTGGGACTTGATTCCCCACACTGACCTCTGCACTTGGACTCGATTCCGCTCACTGGCCTCCGCACTGGGACTCAATTCCCCTCACTGACCTCTGCACTGGGACTCGATTCCCCTCAATGGCCTCTGCACTGGGACTCGATTCCCCTCACTGGCCTCTGCACCAGGACTTGTTTCCCCTCACTGGCCTCCGCACTGGGACCCAATTCCCCTCACTGGCCTCTGCACTGGGACTCGATTCTCCTCAATGGCCTTCACACTGGGACTCGATTCCCCTCACTGGCCTCTGCACTGGGACTCGATTCCCCTCAATGGCCTTCACACTGGGACTCGATTCCCCTAACTGACCTCCGCAGTGGGACTCAATTCCCCTCACTGGCCTCCGCACTGGGACTCGATTCCCAACACTGACCTCCGCACTGGGACTCGATTCCCCTCACTGGCCTCCGCACTGGGACTCGATTCCCCTCACTGGCCTCTGCACTGGGACTCGATTCCCCTCACTGGCCTCTGCACTGGTACTCGATTCCCCTCACTGGCCTCCCCACTGGGACTCTATTCCCCTCACTGGCTTCTGCACTGGGACTCGATTCCCCTCACTGGCCTCTGCACTGGGTCTCGAATCCCCTCACTGGCCTCCCCACTGGGACTCGATTCCCCTCACTGGCTTCTGCACTGGGACTCGATTCCCCTCACTGGCCTCCGCACTGGGACCCGATTCCCTTCACTGGCCTCCGCACTGGGACTCGATTCCCCTCACTGGCCTCCGCACTGGGACTCGATTGCCCTCACTGGCTTCTGCACTGGGACTCGATTCCCCTCACTGGCCTCCGCACTGGGACCCGATTCCCTTCACTGGCCTCCGAACTGGGACTCGATTCCCCTCACTGGCCTCCGCACTGGGACTCGATTCCCCTCACTGGCCTCTGCACTGGGACTCGATTCCCCTCACTGGCCTCTGCACAGGGACTCGATTCCCCTCACTGGCCTCCCCACTGGGACTCGATTCCCCTCACTGGCTTCTGCACTGGGACTCGATTCCCCTCACTGGCCTCCGCACTGGGACCCGATTCCCTTCACTGGCCTCCGCACTGGGACTCGATTCCCCTCACTGGCCTCCGCACTGGGACTCGATTCCCCTCACTGGCTTCTGCACTGGGACTCGATTCCCCTCACTGGCCTCCGCACTGGGACCCGATTCCCTTCACTGGCCTCCGAACTGGGACTCGATTCCCCTCACTGGCCTCCGCACTGGGACTCGATTCCCCTCACTGGCCTCTGCACTGGGACTCGATTCCCCTCACTGGCCTCTGCACAGGGACTCGATTCCCCTCACTGGCCTCCCCACTGGGACTCGATTCCCCTCACTGGCTTCTGCACTGGGACTCGATTCCCCTCACTGGCCTCTGCACTGGTACTCGATTCCCCTCACTGGCCTCCCCACTGGGACTCGATTCCCCTCACTGGCTTCTGCACTGGGACTCGATTCCCCTCACTGGCCTCCGCACTGGGACCCGATTCCCTTCACTGGCCTCCGCACTGGGACTCGATTCCCCTCACTGGCCTCCGCACTGGGACTCGATTCCCCTCACTGGCCTCTGCACAGGGACTCGATTCCCCTCACTGGCCTCTGCACTGGGACTCGATTCCCCTCACTGGCCTCTGCACTGGGACTCGATTCCCTCACTGGCCTCTGCACTGGGACTCGATTCCCCTCACTGACCTCTGCACTGGGACTCGATTCCCCTCACTGGCCTCCGCACTCGGACACAATTCCCCTCACTGGCCTCCGTACTGGGACTCGATTCCCCTCACTGACCTCCGCACTGGGACTCGATTCCCCTCACTGGCCTCCGCACTTGGACTCGATTCCCCTCACTGGCCTCCGCACTGGGACTCGATTCCCCTCACTGGCCTCTGCACTGGGACTCGATTCCCCTCACTGACCTCCGCACTGGGACTCGATTCCCCACACTGACCTCCGCACTTGGACTCGATTCCGCTCACTGGCCTCCGTACTGGGACTCGATTCCCCTCACTAGCCTCCGCACTGGGACTCGATTCCCCTCACTGGCCTCCCCACTGGGACTCGATTCCCCTCACTGGCCTCCCCACTGGGACTCGATTCCCCTCACTGGCTTCTGCACTGGGACTCGATTCCCCTCACTGGCCTCCGCACTGGGACCCGATTCCCTTCACTGGCCTCCGAACTGGGACTCGATTCCCCTCACTGGCCTCCGCACTGGGACTCGATTCCCCTCACTGGCCTCTGCACTGGGACTCGATTCCCCTCACTGGCTTCTGCACTGGGACTCGATTCCCCTCACTGGCCTCCGCACTGGGACCCGATTCCCTTCACTGGCCTCCGCACTGGGACTCGATTCCCCTCACTGGCCTCCGCACTGGGACTCGATTCCCCTCACTGGCCTCTGCACAGGGACTCGATTCCCCTCACTGGCCTCTGCACTGGGACTCGATTCCCCTCACTGGCCTCTGCACTGGGACTCGATTCCCTCACTGGCCTCTGCACTGGGACTCGATTCCCCTCACTGACCTCTGCACTGGGACTCGATTCCCCTCACTGGCCTCCGCACTCGGACACAATTCCCCTCACTGGCCTCCGTACTGGGACTCGATTCCCCTCACTGACCTCCGCACTGGGACTCGATTCCCCTCACTGGCTTCCGCACTTGGACTCGATTCCCCTCACTGGCCTCCGCACTGGGACTCGATTCCCCTCACTGGCCTCTGCACTGGGACTCGATTCCCCTCACTGGCCTCTGCACTGGGACTCGATTCCCCTCACTGGCCTCTGCACTGGGACTCGATTCCCTCACTGGCCTCTGCACTGGGACTCGATTCCCCTCACTGACCTCTGCACTGGGACTCGATTCCCCTCACTGGCCTCCGCACTCGGACACAATTCCCCTCACTGGCCTCCGTACTGGGACTCGATTGCCCTCACTGGCCTCTGCACTGGGACTCAATTCCCCTCACTGGCCTCTGCACTGGGACTCAATTCCCCTCAATGGCCTTCACACTGGGACTCGATTCCCCTCACTGGCCTCCACACTGGGACTTGATTCCCCACACTGACGTCCACACTGGAACTTGATTCCCCTCACTGGCCTCTGCACCAGGATTCGATTCCCCTCACTGGCCTCTGCACTGGAACTTGATTCCCCTCACTGGCTTCTGCACTGGGACTCGATTCCCCTCACTGGCCTCCGCACTGGGACTTGATTCCCCACACTGACCTCTGCACTTGGACTCGATTCCGCTCACTGGCCTCCGCACTGGGACTCAATTCCCCTCACTGACCTCTGCACTGGGACTCGATTCCCCTCAATGGCCTCTGCACTGGGACTCGATTCCCCTCACTGGCCTCTGCACCAGGACTTGTTTCCCCTCACTGGCCTCCGCACTGGGACCCAATTCCCCTCACTGGCCTCTGCACTGGGACTCGATTCTCCTCAATGGCCTTCACACTGGGACTCGATTCCCCTCACTGGCCTCTGCACTGGGACTCGATTCCCCTCAATGGCCTTCACACTGGGACTCGATTCCCCTAACTGACCTCCGCAGTGGGACTCAATTCCCCTCACTGGCCTCCGCACTGGGACTCGATTCCCAACACTGACCTCCGCACTGGGACTCGATTCCCCTCACTGGCCTCCGCACTGGGACTCGATTCCCCTCACTGGCCTCTGCACTGGGACTCGATTCCCCTCACTGGCCTCTGCACTGGTACTCGATTCCCCTCACTGGCCTCCCCACTGGGACTCTATTCCCCTCACTGGCTTCTGCACTGGGACTCGATTCCCCTCACTGGCCTCTGCACTGGGTCTCGAATCCCCTCACTGGCCTCCCCACTGGGACTCGATTCCCCTCACTGGCTTCTGCACTGGGACTCGATTCCCCTCACTGGCCTCCGCACTGGGACCCGATTCCCTTCACTGGCCTCCGCACTGGGACTCGATTCCCCTCACTGGCCTCCGCACTGGGACTCGATTGCCCTCACTGGCCTCTGCACTGGGACTCAATTCCCCTCACTGGCCTCTGCACTGGGACTCAATTCCCCTCACTGGCCTCTGCACTGGGACTCAATTCCCCTCAATGGCCTCCGCACTGGGACCCGATTCCCTTCACTCGCCTCCGCACTGGGACTTGATTCCCCTCACTGGCCTCTGCACTGGAACTTGATTCCCCTCACTGGCCTCTGCACTGGGACTCAATTCCCCTCAATGGCCTTCACACTGGGACTCGATTCCCCTCACTGGCCTCCACACTGGGACTTGATTCCCCACACTGACGTCCACACTGGAACTTGATTCCCCTCACTGGCCTCTGCACCAGGACTCGATTCCCCTCACTGGCCTCTGCACTGGGACTCGATTCCCCTCACTGGCCTCTGCACTGGGACTCGATTCCCCTCACTGGCCTCTGCACTGGGACTCGATTCCCTCACTGGCCTCTGCACTGGGACTCGATTCCCCTCACTGACCTCTGCACTGGGACTCGATTCCCCTCACTGGCCTCCGCACTCGGACACAATTCCCCTCACTGGCCTCCGTACTGGGACTCGATTGCCCTCACTGGCCTCTGCACTGGGACTCAATTCCCCTCACTGGCCTCTGCACTGGGACTCAATTCCCCTCAATGGCCTTCACACTGGGACTCGATTCCCCTCACTGGCCTCCACACTGGGACTTGATTCCCCACACTGACGTCCACACTGGAACTTGATTCCCCTCACTGGCCTCTGCACCAGGATTCGATTCCCCTCACTGGCCTCTGCACTGGAACTTGATTCCCCTCACTGGCTTCTGCACTGGGACTCGATTCCCCTCACTGGCCTCCGCACTGGGACTTGATTCCCCACACTGACCTCTGCACTTGGACTCGATTCCGCTCACTGGCCTCCGCACTGGGACTCAATTCCCCTCACTGACCTCTGCACTGGGACTCGATTCCCCTCACTGACCTCTGCACTGGGACTCGATTCCCCTCAATGGCCTCTGCACTGGGACTCGATTCCCCTCACTGGCCTCTGCACCAGGACTTGTTTCCCCTCACTGGCCTCCGCACTGGGACCCAATTCCCCTCACTGGCCTCTGCACTGGGACTCGATTCTCCTCAATGGCCTTCACACTGGGACTCGATTCCCCTCACTGGCCTCTGCACTGGGACTCGATTCCCCTCAATGGCCTTCACACTGGGACTCGATTCCCCTAACTGACCTCCGCAGTGGGACTCAATTCCCCTCACTGGCCTCCGCACTGGGACTCGATTCCCAACACTGACCTCCGCACTGGGACTCGATTCCCCTCAATGGCCTCCGCACTGGGACTCGATTCCCCTCACTGGCCTCTGCACCAGGACTTGTTTCCCCTCACTGGCCTCCGCACTGGGACCCAATTCCCCTCACTGGCCTCTGCACTGGGACTCGATTCTCCTCAATGGCCTTCACACTGGGACTCGATTCCCCTCACTGACCTCCGCACTGGGACTCGATTCCCCTCACTGGCTTCTGTACTGTAACTCGATTCCCCTCACTGGCTTCTGCACTGGAACTCGATTCCCCTCACTGGCCTCTGCTCTGGAACTTGGTTCTCCTCACTGGCCTCTGCACTGGGACTCGATTCCCCTCACTGGCCTCTGCACTGGGACTCGATTCCCCTCACTGACCTCCGCACTTGGACTCGATTCCCCTCACTGGCTTCTGCACTGGGACTCAATTCCGCTCACTGGCCTCCACACTTGGACTTGATTCCCCACATTGACCTCCGCAGTGGGACTCGATTCCCCTCACTGGCCTCTGCACTGGGACTCGATTCCCCTCACTGACCTCCGCACTGGGACTCGATTCCCCTCACTGGCTTCTGCACTGGAACTCGATTCCCCTCACTGGCCTCTGCACTGGAACTTGATTCCCCTCACTGGCCTCTGCACTGGGACTCGATTCCCCTCACTGACCTCCGCACTTGGACTCGATTCCCCTCACTGGCCTCTGCACTGGAACTTGATTCCCCTCACTGGCTTCTGCACTGGGACTCAATTCCCCTCACTGGCCTCCACACTTGGACTTGATTCCCCACATTGACCTCCGCACTGGGACTCGATTCCCCTCACTGGCCTCTGCACTGGGACTCGATTCCCCTCACTGACCTCCGCACTGGGACTCGATTCCCCACACTGAACTCCACACTGGGGCTCGATGCCTGTCCTGCTGCCTTCAGGGATCTGTTAACAATCGCCTCAAGATCTTTCTGCTCCTATTAGCTTCCTCGTATCCTCCCCTTCATTGCCTCCTGTCTTATCGTGTAAATTCTGCTCGAGCCATCACCTCTCGTTTATCAGAGTTACATTTCATCCGTCATTGATCTGCCCATCGGACCAATCTCTCCATTTCTACCAATAACCTGAGACTTTCTTACTCACTGTCAATGACTTGATCAGTATTTGTGATGTCTATCAAATCATCATTCCCAAGTGTCTCCTACCCTACCCCTCCCCCACAACAAACACACACAAACACACAGACACACACACACACACACACACACACACTTACACAGACACACACACAGACACATACACACTCACACACACACACTTACACAGACAGACACACACACAGACACATACACACAGATATAGACAGACAGACACACACTCACAGACATTCACACACATAGACACACAGACACACACATGCAGACACACATATTATCACAACCACACCGACTCACGCACACAGACACACATATGTAGACACACACACACACTCACACAGACAGACACACAGACACACAGACATTCACACATACAGACACACACATAGACACACTCACACATACAGACATACCCACACAGACACACACGTATTCACACACACACACACTTACACACACATAGTCTCACACAGACAGACAGACAGACACACACACACACACACACACACACACACACACACACACACACACACACACACACATAAACACACACTCAAATATCCTGAGTCTCTGACTTCTCGTTTCCCTTCCTTGACATTTCTGTTTCTATTTCTTGGGATAGACTGGCCACCAATGTCCACCATAAACACCAAGTCTATACATCCACATCCTGTATCCTGCAAAGACTCTATTCCATTCTCCAACTTCCTCTATCTCCATCACATCTGTTCTAATGATGCCAACTTTGCCACGTTCCTCCTTAACAAAGAATTCCCCAGCTCCATTGTTGACAGGGCCCTCAGCGGGTCCAACCTATCTCCTGTACTTCAGTCCTCACCTCTTCTCTTCCCTCTCCAAAAGAGATAGGGTTCCCATTGTCCTTACCTACCATCCCACCAGCAACCATATCCAGAGGATCATTAGCCACCATCTCCAGCGAGATGCCACCACCAGACATGCTCCAGGTAAGTTGAAAAAAAATCAGAAAAAAGGGGAAAAGGAGAAAAAAAAAGAAGAAAGAAATGGAAAAAAGATCAGGTGGAGCAGAGGAGTTCTGGCTGGAGCATCTGACTCTGCTGCCATTTTGGATCTGCACAAAAAGCTGACATGTTTCCAACTACCATCAGGTCTGAGGAAAGGCCACTTGACCCCAAACATTAACTCTGATTTCTCTCCACAGATGCTGCAGACCTGCTGAGCTTTTCCAGCAATTTCTGTTTTAATTGCTAATTTACAGCATCTGCAGTTCGTTCAGTTTTTATTTCATGATCAAACCTTGCCTCTCAGAATGGAGATCAATTCTTTGTTTCAGAATTTTCTCTCATAGTTGCCCTGACACTGATGAATACTCACTACTCTGTTATTCCTGGTCAATCCCTACCACTGTTCTTGAAAGGTGGAAACACATCAAATGCCCTCAAATCTCCTGGCACCTTCCCTGTGACCGGAGAGGAACTAAAGATTTGGGTTAGAGTCCCTGTAAATTCCTCTCTCGTCTCCTTGGATACAACTCCTCTAGACCATGGGGTCTGTCTACTTTTAAGCTCCCCAAACTGAGGGTATCTGCTCACATCATATATAAATCCCCTGAAGAGAAGCTGGGAGCGATGTTTATTTTGGAATTTTCCTTCCCAATGCTATTCTCATCCTAGATGGGGGCAAAATGTGTTCAAAGAGTAATAGAGTCATTGAGATGTGCAGCATGGAAACAAACCCTTTGGTCCAACCTGTCCATGCCAACCAGATATCTCAACCCAATCTAGCCTCACCTGCCCAACATCCGGCCCATATCCCTCCAAACCCTTCATAATCATATACTCATCCAGATGCCTTTTAAATGTTACAATCATACCAGCCTCCACCACTTCCTCTGGCAGCTCATTCCAGGTACCACCCTCTGTGTAAAAACGTTGCTCCTTAGGTATCTTTTATATCTTTCCCCTCTCATCCTAATCCTATGCCCTCTTAGTTCTGGACTCCCCGACCCCAGGGAAGAGACTTTGTGTATTTATACTATCCATACCCCTCGTGATTTTATAAATCTCTATAAGGTCACCCCTCAGCCTCCGACGCTCCAGGGAAAACAGCTCCAGCCTGTTCAACCTCTCCCTTTAGCTCAAATCCTCCAACCCTGGCAACATTCTTATTATTTTTTTTTAGAACACTTTCAAGATTCACAACATCCTTCCGATAGGAAGGAGACTAGAATTGCATGCAATATTCCAAAAGCGGCCTAACCAATGTCCTGTACAGCCACAATATGACCTCCCTAATCCTGTTCTCAATACACTGACCAATTGAGGAAAGCATACCAAAACCCTTCTTCACTATCCTATCTACCTACAATTCTGCCTTCAAGGAGCTATGAACCTGCACTCCAAGGTCTCTTTGTTCAGCAACACTTACTGGACCTTACCATTGAGTGTAAAAGTCCTGCTAAGATTTGCTTTCCCAAAATGCAGCATCTTGCATTTATCTCAATGAAAGGCCATCTGCTACTTCTCAGCCCATTGGCCCATCTGATCAAGATCCCATTTTAATCTGAGGTAACCCTCTTCATGGTCCACTACACCTCCGATTTTGGTGTCATGTGCAAATGTACTAACTATATCTCACATCCACATCAGTTATATAAATGATGAAAAGTAGTGGACCTAGCTGTGGCACTCCACTGGTCACAGGCCTCTACAAAACAACCCTCCACCATCACCCTCTGCCTTGGTTTTGAATTCCAATTCTTCAAATAAACACATTCCAAAATCGTTTCAGGCAAAGTGAAAGATAGTGTTGTTAATAAAATAACATAATGCAGAAGAATGTCAGGTATTTTACACACATTGTGGTCTCCATCCTACAGAAAGGATATTATGAAACTTGAAAGGGTTCAGAAAAGATTTACAGGAATGTTGCCAGAGTTGGAGGTTTTGAGCTGTAGGGAGAGGACGAATAGGCTGGGCTGTTTTCCTTGGAGTGTTGGAGGCTGAGGGGTGACGTTACAGAAATTTATAAAGACATGAAGGGCATGGATCGGATAAATAGACAAGGTCTTTTCCCTGGGTTGTGGGAATAATGAGCTAGGGGGCATAGATTTAGGATGAGAGGGGAAAGATTTAAAAGGGACTTAAGGGGCAACATTTTCAAGCAAAGGTTGGTGTGGGTATGGAATGAGCTGCCAGAGGAAGTGGTGAAGGCTGATACCATTACAACATTTAAAAGCCATCTGGATGGGTGTATGAATGTCCAGATTACAGAGGAGGAAGTGCTGGATGTCTTGAAATGGTTAAAGGTGGATAAATCCCCAGGACTTGATCAGGTGTACCTGAGAACTCTGTGGGAAGCTAGAGAAGTGATTGCTGGGCCTCTTGCTGAGATATTTGTATCATCGATAGTCACAGGTGAGGTGCCAGAAGACTGGAGGTTGGCAAATGTGGTGCCACTGTTTAATAAGGGTGGTAAAGACAAGCCAGGGAACTATAGACCGGTGAGCCTGACCTCAGTGGTGGGCAAACTGTTGGAGGGAATCCTGAGGGACAGGATGTACATGTATTGGGAAAGGCAAGGACTGTTTAGGGATAGTCAACATGGCTTTGTGCATGGGAAATCATGTCTCACAAACTTGATTGAGTTTTTTGAAGAAGTAACAAAGAGGATTGATGAGGGCAGAGCAGTAGACGTGATCTATATAGACTTCAGTAAGGCGTTCGCCAAGGTTCCCCATGGGCGACTAATTAGAAAGGTTAGATCTCATGGAATACAGGGAGAACTAGCCATGTGGATACAGAATTGGCTCAAAGATAGAAGACAGAGAGTGGTGGTGGAGGGTTGTTTTTCAGACTGGAGGCCTGTGACCAGTGGAGTGCCACAAGGATCGGTGCTGGGTCCTTTACTTTTTGTCATTTACATAAATGATTTGGATGCGAGCCTAAGTGGTTAGTAAGTTAGTCAGTTAGCAGATGACACCAAAATTGGAGGTGTAGTGGATAGTGAAGAGGGTTACCTCAGATTACAACAGGATCTGGACCAGATGGGCCAATGGGCTGAGAAGAGGCAGATGGAGTTTAATTCAGATAACTGCAAGGTGCTGCATTTTGAGAAGGCAAATCTTAGCAGGACTTATAGACTTAATGGCAAGGTCCTAGGGAGTGTTGCTGCACAAAGAGACCTTGGAGTGCAGGTTCATAGCTCCTTGAAAGTGGAGTCGCAGTTAGATAGGAAAGTGAAGGCGGCATTTGGTATGCTTTCCTTTATTGGCCAGAGTATTGAGTACAGGAGTTGGGAGGTCATGTTGCGGCTGTACAGGACATTGGTTAAGCCACTGTTGGAATATTGCATGCGATTCTGGTCTGCTTCCTATCAGAAAGATGTTGTGAAACCTGAAAGGGTTCAGAAAATATTTACAAGGATGTTGCCAGGGTTGGAGGATCTGAGCTACAGGGAGAGACTGAACAGGCTGGGGCAGTTTTCCCTGGAGCGTCGGAGGCTGAGGGGTGGACCTTATAGAGGTTTACAAAATTATGAGGGGCATGGATAGGATAAATAGACAAAGTCTTTCCCTGGGGGTCGGGGAGTCCAGAACTAGAGAGCATAGGTTTGGGTGAGAGGGGAAAGATATAAAAGAGACCTAAGAGGTAACTTTTTCACACAGAGGGTGGTACTGGTATGGAATGAGCTGCCAGACGAAGTGGTGGAGGCTGGTACAATTGCAACATTTAAGAGGCATTTAGATGGGTATATGAATAGGAAGGGTTTGGAGGGATATGGGCCGGGTGCTGTCAGGTGGGACAAGATTGGGTTGGGATATCTGGTCGGCGTGGACAGGTTGAAGCGAAGGGTCTGTTTCCATGCTGTACATCTCTATGACTCTATGAATAGGAAGGGCTTAGAGGGATATGGGACTAGTGCTGGCCAATGGGACTAGATTAGTTTGTGATATTTGGTCAGCCTGGATGAGTTACACACACACACACACACACATACACACACACACACACACACATACACACGTAAATAATGTTCCTGTCTTTCTACATAACACCTTCCTTTGCATGGGAAAACCATTCACTCTGCTCATCGACAGTTCCTTCAAACTTCAAACTGAGTGAATGTGCGCGGCACGGTGGCACAGTGGTAAGCACTGCTGCCTCACAGCGCCAGAGACCTGGGTTCAATTCCCGCCTCAGGTGACTGACTGTGTGGAGTTTGCACATTCTCCCTGTGTCTGTGTGGGTTTCCTCTGGGTGCTCTGGTTTCCTCCCACAGTCCAAAAATGTGCAGGTTAGGTGAATTGGCCATGCCAAATTGCCCGTAGTGTTAGGTGTAGGGGAATGGGTCTGGGTGGGTGCGCTTCGGCGGGTCGGTGTGGCCTTGTTGAGCCTGTTTCCATGTTGTAAGTAATCTAATCTCTCAGAATCAGATTGGGTGATCTCATACTTGTTCAGATAGGATTCAGATTAATGTAGTTGGCAGCCCTCACTAAGTCTGTCTGTATTTCTGTTTTCTAGGAACCAAGTAATGATAAATTAATATGACACTCAATGATGAATAATAAAACTTAAACCTTTATTTTGTAATTGGGATAGAAATGTCAAGTTGGATTCTAAATGAGCAAGGAAGCCAGCCATCCCATTAACTCATCATCAGATACTTCCCAACTATTATCATGGACCCGGGTTAAATCCTATCAATGACAGATGGCAGGACTTCAATTGAAACACATGGAATTATGACTCTAATCTGACTATGAAACCCTTGTCAATTGTTGTTAACACCCTGGTTCTCTAATGCCCTTCAGGGATTAGGGCTGTCCTTGTCTTGTTTGGGCTCCATGTGACTCCATACCCGCAGCAATTGGTGCGGTGGGTGGAGGTCAGCCATCTAAGCTCCAGGCCCTCACAACAGGAGGTCCTCAAGATTGTGTCCTAGCCCTAACTATCTTTAGTGACTGTATAACTGACCTTCCCTCAGGCAGAATGTCATGTGTCCGAGGGTTCGCTAATACTCACACAATGTTCAGCAGCATTCTTCCCTCCTCAGATACTGAACCACTCCATGTGGCTCTGCAGCAAGATCCTGGCAACTTCCAGGCCTGGGCTGGCAAATAACAATGAATATTCGGCCACACAAGTGCAAAACAATTACGACCTTCAATCATCTAAATAATGCCATTCAATGGCTTTGCTGTTACTGAATCCCCTAAGATCAACAACCTGGGAGTTACATTGAGATGAAATGAAATGGATTTACAATGTGGCTATAAGAGCAGGTCAGGGGGCAAGGTCAGTGCAGTGAGGGATGTACCTCTTGGCACCAAAAGCCTCTCCACCATCTCCAAGGAACACGTCAGGGGTGTGATGGAATATTCCCCACTTGCCTGGATGGAAATAATTTCAAGATCCCTCATGAAATGGGATCCCAGCATGACCAAGCAGTCATATAAAAGCACAATGTTGCAGACACCCAAAATCCGAAATGAAATCAGAAAGTGCTCGAGAAATTCAGCAAACCTGGCAACACCTGTGGAGAGAAATATAGAGTTAACCTTTGGAGTCCACATCTAACTCTTCTTCAGAACAGTGCTGATCAGGAGTAATGTCAGACTAGAAACATTCATTCTCTTTCTCTCTTCAAAGTTACAACGGGCCTGCTGAGTTTCTCCAACATTTACTCTTTTACGATGAAGTAATCAGTTTGATTGACACCACATCTACAACATTCAGTCCATTCACCACCGGCGTTCAGTAGCAGCACTGAGTATCATTGACAATACACACTGCAGAGACTCACCAATGCTCCATAGACAGCATCTTCAACATCTATGGCCACTACCTTCCTAAAGACAAAGGCAGTAGATGCATGAGAACACCATGATCTGCATATTCCCTTCCAAACCACTCACCATCCTGACTTGGATTATATTCCTTCAGTAAAGTTGCTTTAGTCCCAGTGGACCATAGGGCTGCTCTTTCAGAGACACAGTTGGTCGTGAGTTTAACCAGTGGAGGGGCGGGATTGAGAAGGTGGGAATAACATGGTGATCTCAGCCAGCGTAGGGATTGAACCTGTGCTGTTAACATAGAACCTAGAACAGTACAGCTCAGGACAGGCCCTTCTGCCCTTGATGTAGTGCAGACCTTTTTTCCACCCTAAGTTCAAACTAAGTGACATACTTTATTGTTCTATCTTCTATGTGCCTCTCCAAGAGTCGCTTAAATGTCCCTAATGTATCTGAATCTATTACCACCGCTGGCAGTGCATTCCACACACCCACCACACTCTGTGTAAAGAATCGACCTCTAACACCTCCCTAATCCTTCCTCTAATTACCTTAAACCGATTCACCGTTGTGACAGCTTGGGAAAAAGTCTCTGCCTATCCAGTCTTTCATTGCTTCTCATCATCTCGCACAACTTTATCATCCTTCTTTGCTCAAATAAGAAAAGCCCGAGCTCCCTCAACATTTCTTCATAAGAAATGCCCTCCAGTTCAGGCATGCATCCTGATAAATCTTCACTGCACCCTTTCCGGAAGCTTCCATATCCTTCTTATCATGAGGCGACCAGAACTGAACACAATATTCCAAGTATGGTCTAACCAGGGCTCTGTAGAGCTGCAGCATAACCTCACGGCTCTTAAACTCAATCCCCCTGCTAATGAAAGCAAACACACCATACAGCTTCTTAACAACCCAACAACGTGGGTGACAACTTTGAGGGATCTATGGACATGGACACCAAGATCCTTCTGTTCCTGCCAAGAATCCTGCCTTTAACCCTGTATTCTACATTCAAATTTGATTTCCAAAATGAATCATTTCACACTTTTCCAGGTTGAACTTCATCTGCCACTTATCAGCCCAGCTCTGCATCCTGGGAATGCCCCATTGCAACCTACCACAGCCCTCCATACTGTTCACCACTGCACCAACCTTCATGTCATCAGCAAACTTGCTAATCCACCCTTTCACCCTTCCACTTCCTCATCCAGATCATTTATTAAAATCACAAAGTGCAAAGGTCTCAGAACGGATCCCTGTGGAGCACCATTGTTCACCAAGCTCCAGGCTGAATACTCCCCATTTATCACCAGCCTCTATCTTCCATGGGCCAGCCAATTCTGTATCCAGATTGCCAAGGGGATTTCAGCAGCTTTGAGACACGTCTTTGAAACTTGTTCTGTGCCTGTCCGTGGAACGCCTGTGTTAGTAACTCTCTGCTGATCATGTGTTCAGTAACATGAGGATTCCCCTCGACTGTTATTGATTTAGACCAGGCTTCTAACTTTGAGTTGAGAGGTATTTGATTTAATTATATTTTCCTCAAGGTTGTGTTCTCAAATCATAAAATCCCTTCAGTGTGGAATCAGGCCATTCAGTCCATCAAGTCCACACTGACCCTCTGAAGAATATGCCACCACCCCCAAACCTGTAACCCTGCATGTCCCATGCAAACCCACTGAGCCTACACATTCCTGGGCACAATAAGCAATATAGTGTGGTCAATCCACTTAACTTTCACACCTTTGGACTGTGGTAGGAAATCCACACAGACACAGGGAGAATGTGCAAACTCCACCCAGCCCCTGGGTCCTGCTGCTGGAAAAATGGGAGAGGGCACCAGTTAGTTCCTCCAAGCTCTGAGGGGCATCGAGCTTCTTGGCACCGTCACAGCTGACCTGCGGCAGGTTGTCCCACAGAACCTTGTCAGCTTCCTCGCTGGACAGATCTGGAGAGAACAGAGGAGGAATAGACCCTGACTTGGGCCCTTAATCTGAAACAAGGGATCATCATCAGTTCGCAGCACAAGGAGCTGCTGGTGGAGCCCGTGCCTTTTTTCCAGCGAGTAGAAGAAATGGGAGCCACGGTCAAGATCCCAATGGAACTGGACTCACAAACTCATGTCCACACTCCAGGACCCAAAGGGATCCAGATCCTGGGTACAGCCTTCTGCTCTTCATGTACCATCCCATAGGGCCAGGTCCATGTCAGGCTGACCACAACATAACTCTGGATCAAGCACCTCCTTCTCCAATTCTATGATCCTGGATTTCCACCTTTTCATCGACGCCCATGTGTACCCCTGACAGAAGACATGGATGTGAGTCTTGCTGACATCCTCAAGGAGAAAGTGAGGACTGCAGATGCTGGAGGTCAGAGCTGAAAATGTGTTGCTGGAAAAGCGCAGCAGGTAATGCAGCATCCAAGGAGCAGGAGAATCGACGTTTCGGGCATGAGCCCTTCTTCAGGAAGGGCTTCAGGATGATTCCTGAAGAAGGGCTCATGCCTGAAACGTCGATTCTCCTGCTCCTTGGATGCTGCATTACCTGCTGCGCTTTTCTAGCAACACATTTTCAGCTCTTTCTGACATCCGCCAAGGCGGGGAAGCTCCCCCTGTTTCCCTCTCCAGCAAGACCTGAAGTAACGAAACAAGTCCCAGAACAGCTTGTCTTCCAACAGCAGGGTGTTGAAGTGTCAATACCCCAACCTTGCTCTGGCACGGAACAGACCGAGCTCCACTCACACCAGGTTGTCATCGGAGATCAACACCTGATACATTGAGGCCTTCAGAACACAGAAGGTGTACACCCTGAAAACGTAGAGACGGTCAGTCCGAGACACTCCAACCCCCGGCCTCACAAAGTTGATGGCAATGGAATCAGGGTGGACATTTCACCAGGCATCTACCAAGCCTCTCAACTTGCCCACCGATGCTGAGCTCTTCTGGGTATCTCCACGGCCCCTCCTACTGAGAGTGCAATTTAAATGTCCCCTGAGAAGGATGGGCTCCCCCTCACTGATGGAGGGAAGAAGACTAGATGCTTCCTTGTCCTAGATGCTCATGCACCATCTAAGCTGCATATACCTTCATGAAGTGAATCATTGAGCCTCTGAAATGAACCATGAGTTGGAGCAGATGGCTGGGTCACCTTGACCCTCAAGATCTCCAGCTGGGAAAAGAGGCCAACAAGATAGCCACCCCTCCAGAATTGGAGGCCAGTGACTCAGGAAGACCCTTCCCTACCACTCCAGGAGCCATGGACCTTTGTCTCCTGATACAGTCGGGATTTCTTGCAGGAGGCTCACGGTGTAGATTCATTCCCTGAGGAGCGAAGGATACGATATCTGCGCTCGGCCTGCCTGCTGCCTTTGATGTTGAGGCTAGTTAGGAATGTGTCATCAGCAACAACAAAAGAATGAGAACTAACTTACTGAGTGGGGGAGGGACTCTCTACCCCCTCCACACACAGAGGGCACAGCAAATGGAGGCACCATCTGCTCACTCACAGCTTCTTGATTGGTCGCTTGGGTATTGGCAGCGGTCTTCAAGGCAGGCCAATTCCTCCAGAGTAGTCCCACCTCCTTGCAAGCATGACACCGCACAGCCTTCACTGACCAGAATGCCTTGTAAGCAAAGACCTCCTTCAGACCAAGCAGTACTGACACCATACCCAACATATCTTCCTGAGCTGGTGAATGTGCGATGGAAGGAAATCAAATGGAACAAAGGGCAGGATATTCATCAAAATAACCCTCTAGGAAATTACCTCCAGAGGGCCAACAGGCAATACCATCTTAGCGACAGTAAGGCCCTTCTCCAGGGTGAGTTGCACCACCGGCTCAGTCTTCAGGAAGAACACTGCCTTCCCATCCATCTTTGATGTAGTGACAATGGTGGGGAACCAGACGAGCCCCACCAAGGCCGCTGACAGGTCTTAATGGTCATGTTGGGGTGAATGTAACATTTCGTCCTGAGCTGGTTTGTTAAATAAGGAAAGGGTGACGAGGCCCTGGGAGGGGCTGGGGGGGGGAGGTGGAAGATGCATCCACCCCCACGTAGGAATGACTAGGCCCCACCCTGGGTATTGTTTTACAGAGTCCTGTGATTGCCATCGCCGCTCCCAAACCAAGACCAACACCTCCCCTCACATAAATAGTCAGTAAAGGAAACTGAGAGAGTCCTGTTAGGCTTGACCTGCCAGTCCAGTCACCCAGGCAACCATGCCCTGTCCTGCTACCCAAACCACAGGTGCAAAGCAATTGTTCCCCAGTGCCCTGAGCAAGAGTCACTGGCAGCAAATAGGTTACAGTCACAAAGCAGCAGCAATAAGGCGATTGTCCAGGCTCCAAATAGTTCCAGGTCCCAGACTCCAACATACAGCCACTCATTGTAAGTGTTCAGCGCCCCCCCAAGAAATTAGTGTCCAGGCCAGAATCCCCAAACTGAAGAAGACATCCAGGCTCCAGAAACACATCTCCCAGCCACCGGAGAATACAATTGCAGACCATCAGGCTCCTCAGGGCAGCAGCATCAGCAGTGACAGCAAGTCCCAAGTTTGGTTCCCTCCAGGCTACAGCACCTAAGGTCGAGGCTGTAGGCCCCAATCCTCAGCCTTTTCTCCCCAGCATAGGAGGTGCTTTTACAGCAGTATTCAACTCACCGAGGAAAAATACAGGCCACCAGGCTTCCAAAGGCAGTAAAAGCATCAGAGAATCCCAGGTTCGAGTGCTTCCAGGCAGGCAGGCTGCAGCACCAGGGACTCCATAGTCGAGGCCTCAACTTACTCCAGCTACTGTCAGTTGCAACAACTCAGCATCTATTTTCCAAGGACAGCAGCAACAGAGTGCAGACTCCTGACATACTGCCGTCTATGGGAGAACAATCCTCTGCTGTCACTCTGTCTCCTGACGTTAATCCAGTTTTGTATCCAAGTGGCAAGATCACTCTGAATCCCATGTGATCGAACTTCACTAATTAGTCTATTTTGTGGAACCTGGTCAAGGACTTTAATACAGTCCAAGTAAACAACATCTACTGCTCTGCCCTCATCCAGCTTTAAGGTAACTTCTTCAAAAAGCTCAATTACATTTGCAAGACACGGTTTTCCTCATACAGGGGCCATATTGGACCTGGTACTGGGGAATGAGCCAGGACAGGTGGTAGAAGTTGCGGTGGGAGATTTCTTTGGGAACAGTGACCACAATTCTGTAAGTTTTAGAATACTTATAGATAGAAAAAAGAGTGGTCCTAAGGGATTAGTACTAAACTGGGCCAATGCCAATTATATCAAAATTAGGCAGGAGCTCGGAAATGTGGATTGGACACAGCTATTTGAAGAGAAGTCCACATTTGAGATGTGGGAGGCTTTCAAAGAGAGGTGAAAGATAGTGCAGGATAGGCATGTCCCGTTGAAGGCAAAGGATAAGAAGGGCAAGGTTCGTGAAACGTGGATGACAGGAGAAATTGTACAACTAGCCAAGAGGAAAAGGTACATAAGGTCTAGGCAGCTATGAATAGAATGGGCCCTGGAGGAATTTCGGAAGAGTAGGATAAGTCTTAAACGAGGAATCAAGCGGGTTAAAAGGGGTCATAAAATAGCTTTAGCGAGCAGAATTAAGGAGAATCTCAAAGCATTTTATTTTTATATAAGAAGCAAGCGGGTAACTAGAGAAAGGATTGGTCCACTGAAGGATAATGAAGGAAGGCTGTGTGTCAAACCTGAGAGAATGGGTTAGATTCTGAATGATTATTTTGCATCAGTGTTCACTGAGGAGAGGAACATGATGAATATTGAGATTAGCGATAGAAGTTTGATTAGTCTGGATCACATTATCATAAGTAGGGATGATGTGTTGGGTAGGCTAGAGGTTATTAAGGTGGACAAATCCCCAGGACCAGATGGGATCTATTCCAGGTTGCTGAGGGAGGCGAGAGAGGAAATAGCTGGGGCCCTGATGGATATCTTTGTGGCATCTTTAAACACAGATGAGGTGCCAGAGGACTGGAAGGTTGCTCATGTTGACCCCCTGTACAAGAAGGGTAGTAGGAATATTCCGCGTAACTACAGACCAGTGAGCCTGATGTCAGTGGTGAGAAAGTTGCTGGAGAAGATACTGAGGGATAGGATCTATTTATACTTAGAAAAGAATGGGCTTATCAGTGATAGGCAACATGGTTTTGTGAGGGGGAGATCGGGCCTTACCAACTTAATAGAGTTCTTTGAGGATGTGACCAAGCTGAGAGATGAAGGAAGGGCTGTTGACGTCATATACATGGACTTTAGTGAGGCATTTGATCAGGTTCCCCATGGTAGATGAATGGAGAAAGTGAAGTCACATGGTGTGCAGGATGTTCTAGCTCGGTGGATAAAGAACTGGTTGAGCAACAGGAGACAGAGAGTAGTAGTTGAAGGGAGTTTCTTGAAATAGAGAAAGGTGTTCCACAGGGGTCAGTGCTGAGGACACTGTTGCTTGTAATGTACATAACTGATCTGGAAGAGGGCACTGTTGGTATGATCAGCAAGATTGCAGATGACATGAAGATTGGTGGAGTAGCAGAAAGCATAAGGGACTGTCAGAGAATACAGGAGGGTATAGATAGACTGGAAAAGTGGCAGATGGTTTTCAATCCCCTGGAGCATGGGAGGTTAAGGGGTGACCTGATAGAGTTTATAAAATCATGAGGGACATGGAAAGAGTAAACAGACAAGGTCTTTTCTCTCGGTTGGGTGAGTCCAGAACTAGAGGGCATAGGTTGAGGGTGAGAGGGGAAATATATACAGAGGAACCTCCATTATCCACAGGACACAGGCGGGGAGTATTTTGTTCAGTTAATTGAATGCCCGATAACATAGTTAGCCACACATCGGGATCTAAGTTCAGGAACATCTGAAGTTCGATTCATCGAATGTCGGATAATCAAGGCTCCTCTGTAAAAGGGACCTAAGGGTTAACTTTTTCTCGGAGCGATTGGTGTGTATATGGAATGAGTTGCCAGAGGAAGTGGTGGAGGCTGCTTCAATTACAACATTTAAAAGGCACCCTGTAGATGAACAGGATTATTTTAGAGGGATGTGAGTCAAGTGTTGTCAAATGGGAGTAGATTAATTTAGGATATCTGGTTGGCATGGACAAATTGGACCAAAGGGTCTGTTTCCATGCTGTATGACTCCATTTGAACGTGCAAAACAAGATCAGAATGAGAAAAGAATTGCTTCCTTTTTTTAACTTAAGATTTTAAGCGGAAATGTTCCACTAAAACCCCAAGTCTGTGTTTGTTCCCACACCTAGTTTCCTCCTTGGGTCTTGTGTTCGTTCTGTCCATTTCTAAGTATTATCCCTTACACGCCCGTGCTCGGCAAGTTTTAAACCTCCATAAGTGCTCATGTTTTACATTAACCTGTAAAATCTGAAACCAGTTCTGATAGTTTTCGGTATAACCACTCGGCCGCTGATTTATTCTCTTCCTCTTTATTCTACTGGAGTGAGCCGTAATGTGAGGCCACATTTATTGTCCAGCCCCAGTTTCCCTGAGATGATGTTCATCGGCCTTCCCATTGATATTCACCTGTCGCAGTGATGAAGGTGTCAGGAATTCCAGGATATTAATCCGACAGAATGAAGGAACTGAATAGCATGTCCGTGGTGGGATGGCATGTCCTTTGTTTTTCCTGTTGGGTTAGGATGTGGAGTTGGTTGGTTGGTACTGTTGGAGTGTGTTTTTAATGAGTTGCTGGAATGCATTCTGAGGATCAGTCTTACAGCTAGAGTTCAGGTACAGTGGATGATAACGTGTCCGAGATGCCGATCAGGCAGGCTGCTCTTCTGGAGCTTCTTGAGTGTCCTTCTAGTTGGGAACATGGAAAGAGTAGGAGGAAGTTTAATGTTACAAGCATGTTCCTCTTCCACTGTGATCCTGGCTGATCTGCAGCTCAGTCCCTTTTAGCTGCCTTCGTTCTCCATCTCTCAGTACTTTTGCTGAACAGAAATCTTAGTTTTCACTTGAGAGTTAACAACTGATCAAATATCATTTTCCATTTGTGGAAGGAAACTTCAACCTTCCATCACTTGCATCTACCTTTTAATGTGTAAATGGTGGACAGAATTTGACAGTCACTCAGTATCTAGTCTCTGCCACAATCTCAATAATCAGACAGTTGAATATTTTCTTGTTGGAAATGGTTACTTCTTCATTAGTAAGTACTACCTGCCACACAATGTTGTCCAGGTCCTGCTGTAATCGCCTTGTGAGCTGCCTTATTCTGGAAGGAATTGTGAATGTAGCTGAACGATGTAAAATTGCTAATATTGCTGTGACTTTGTCTGATAAATGGAGGACTGTTGAAGGAACAGCTGAAAATGGGTGAGATGAGGATACTATTTGGAAGAATTCCCGATCACAGAATCTCTACTATGTGGAAAAAGACCATTTGGCCCAGTGAGTCTGCACTGACTCAAACCCAGGTCCCTGTCCTATCCTGTAATCACACATTTACTGTAGTTAATCCATTTAACCTGCACATCTTTGGACTGTGGGAAGAAACTGGAGCACACGACAAACACCCATGCAGACACTGGGAGAAATGTGAAAACTCCACATGGGCTCCAAGGCTTCAACTGAACCGGGTCCCCAGCACTGTGAGGCAGCTGTGGTAACCTCTGAGCCGTCATGCCATGATTCAGTTATGTTTGCTTTAGCTATGGAAAGGGATAGGTACACACCAGAAGGCAAGAGCTACAGCTGGAGGAAAGGCAATTACAATGTGATTAGACAAGGTGGAGGATGCATAGGTTGGGGAAGGAAACTGCAGGGCATGGGCACAATGGAAATGTAGAGTTTATTCAAGGAACGACTATTGTGTGTCCATGATAAGTATGTACCTGTCAGGCAGGGAGGAAGAGGTTGAGCGAGCGAACTGTGGTTTACTAAGGAAGTTGAATCTCTTGTCAAGAGGAAGAAGGCAGCTTATATTAGGATGAGATGTAAAGGCTCAGTTAGGGTGCTTGAGAGTTACAAGTTTTCCAGGAAAGATCTAAAGAGAGAGCGAAGACAAGCGAGGAGGGGACATGAGAAGTTGTTGGTGGATAGGATCAGGGAAAACACTAAAGCTTTCTACAGGTATAGAAGGGATAAAAGAATGACTCAAGTAAGATTCAGGCCAATCAAGGACAGTAATGTGAAGTTGTGCTTGGAGTCAGAAGAGACAGGGGAAGTGCTAAATGAATATTTTTCGTCGGTAATCAAACTGGAAAAAGACAATCTTGTTGAGGAGAACACTGAGATACAGGCTATTTGACTAGATGGGATTTGGAGGATGGGTTCACAAGGAGGAGGTGTCAGAAATTCTGCAAAGTGTGAAAATAGATAAATACCCTTGGAGAGATGGGATTTATCCTCGGATTTTCTGGGAAACCAGAGAGTAGATTGCAGAGCCTTTGGCTTTGATCTTTATGTTGTCATTGTCTACAGGAATAGTACCACAATACTGGAGGGTAGCAAATGTTGTTCCCTTGTTCAAGATGTGGCGTAGAGACAATCCTGGTAATTATAGACCCATGAGCCTTACTTAGGTTGTGGGTAAAGTATTGGAAAATGTTACAAGAGATAGGATGTATAATCATCTTGATAGGAATTAGTTGATCAGGGACAGTCAACACGGTCTTGAGATTAGATTAGATTCCCGACAGTGTGGAAACAGGCCCTTTGGCCCAACAAGTCCACACCAACCCTCCAAACATCAACCCATCCAGACCCCATTCCCTTCTGACTAACTTGCCTAACACTATGGGCAATTTAACATGGCCAATTCACCTCACCTGCACATCTTTTAACTGTGGGAGGAAACCCACACAGACACGGGGAGAATGTGCAAACAGACAGGTGCCCGAGGCAGGAATTGGACCCAGGGCTCTGGTGGTGTGAGCCAACAGTGCTAACCATTGAACCACCGTGCCGCCCAAATGGATGAAGGGTTTTGTGAAGTGTAGGTCATACCTCACAAGCTTTATTGAGTTCTTTGAGAAGGTGACCAAACAGCTGGATGAGGGTAAAGCTATTGATGTGATGTATATGGATTTCAGTAAGGGGTTTGATAAGGTCCCCCATGGTAGGCTACTGTACAAAGTACAGAGGCGTGGGATTGACAGTGATTTAGCAGTTTGGATCATGAGTTGGCCAGCTGAAAGAAGGCAGAGAGTGGTGGTTGATGGGAAATGTTTGTCATGGAGTTTCATTACTAGTGGTGTACTGCAAGGGTTTGTTTTCGATCCACTGCTGTATGTCATTTTTATAAACGACCTGGATAAGGGCAGAGAGGGATGGGTGAGTAAATTTGCAGACGACACTGAGTTCAGTACAATTGTAGATAGTGCTGAAGGATGTTGTAGGTTATGGAGGGACATAGATAAGTTGCAGAGCTGGGCTGAGAGGTGGCAAATGGGATTTAATGCAGAAAAGTGATTCACTTTGGAAGGAGTAACAGGAGTGGAGATTACTGGGCAAATAGTAAGATTCTTGGTAGTGTGGATGAGGAGAGAGATCTCAGTGTCCATGTACATAGATCCCTGAAAGTTGCCACTCAGGTTGACAGGGCTGTTAAGAAAGTGTACGGTGTGTTAGCTTTTATCAGTAGAGGGATCAAGTTTTGGAACCATGAAGTCATGCTGTAGCTGTACAAAACTCTGGGGAAAGCCGCACTTGGAGTATTGTGTGCAGTTCGGGTCACCGCATTCTCTGAAGGATGTGGAAACTTTGGAAAGGGTTCAGAGGAGATTTACTCGGATGCTGCGTGGTTTAGAGGGAATGTGTAATGAGGAAAGATTGAGGGACTTGAGGCTGTTTTCATTAGCGAGAAGTAGGTTAAGAGGTGACTAAATTGAGACATCTAAGATCATCAGAGGGTTAGATCGGACGGTAAAAGCCTTTTTTCTCGGATGGTGATGGCTAGCACAAGGAGACATAGCTTTAAATTGAGGGGCGATGGATAAAGGACCGATGTCAGAGGTAGTTTCTTCACTCTGAGAGTAGTAGGGGGTGTGGAATGCACCGCCTGCAACAATTATAGACTTGCCAACTTTAAAGACATTTAAATGGTCATTAGATAGGCATATGGACGGGAATGGAATGGTGTAGGTTTGATGGGCTTCAGATTGGTTTCAGGGCCAAAGGGCCTGGACTGCACTGCAATATTCTATGTTCTGTATTCAGGTCTGATGTCCTGAGACAAACGCAAAATGCTGGCAATGCTGGAAATCTGAAATTAAAAACACAAAATGCTGGGAAACTGTGACAGGTCAGACAGTATTTGTGGAGAGAAACCATTTGGTACAGGTCTGGACCTTTCCACATGAGATGCAACCTTCTTGAAATATCCGAGATACCCAGAGGACCTGACAGGGTTGATGCAGAAAGATTATTTTCTTTTCCAGGAGAGTCTGGAACCAAAGGGCATAATCCCCAAATAATCCCTCACCACCCAAGACACATGAGGTGGAATTTCTTTTCTGAGAATAATGAATGATGGAATTATTTGCCACAGATGACTGTATAGGCTGGTTAATTAAGGTTAATCAATGCTGAGATAGATTGTTAAGAAAGCATATGGTGTGTTAGCTTTTCTTGGTAGAGGGATTGAGTTTCAGAACCACAAGGTTATGCTGCAGCTGTACAAAACTCTGGGTAAAGCTGCATTTGGAGTATTATTACAGTTCTGGTTACAGCATTATAGGAAGGATATGGAAACTTTGGAAAGGGCTCAGTGATTTACTAGGATGTTTCCAGGTACAGAGAGAAGGTTTTATGAGGAAAGGCTGAGGGACTTGAGGCTGTTTTCATTAGAGAGAAGAAGGTTGAGAGGTGACTTACTTGAGATACATAAAATAATCAGAGGGTGAGAACAGGTGGACAGTGAGAGCCTTTTTCCTTGGATGGTAATGGCTAGCATGAGGAGACACAACTTTAAATTGAGGGCTGATCGATATAGGACAAATGTCAGAGGTAGTTTCTTTACTCAGAGAGTCATAGAGGCATGGAACGCATTGCCTGAACAGGAGTAGACTTGCCAACTTTAAGAACATTTAAATGATCATTGGATAAACATATGGATGAAAATGGAATAGTGTAGGATAGATAGGCTTCAGATTGGTTCCACGATGCAACGTTGAGGGCCAAAGGGCCTGTACTACACTGTAATGTTCTATAACATAGTACTTTCCACTTCCAAGTCTCAGATGAGGAATGGTCACCTCCTTGAGGATGACAAGAACCCCATAAAGACCATAATTCTGCCAGGAATGACAACATCAAGGAGGGACAGGACAGTTAAGCATCAGCCACATTGCTGGGGGTCTGGAGTTCCATGTAGTCCAGACCAGGTAAAGATGGCAGTTTCTTTCTCTAAACAACATTCATGAACCAGATGGGTTTTTCCAACAATTGATAATGGTCACTGTTATGACTCTTAATTACAGATCTTTTGTTAAATTCAGATTTCATCTCCGACTGTACGGGATTTGATGTTGGATCCCCAGAAAATTACTTGGGCCTCTGGGTTAATGGTCTAGAGATAATACTGCCCATTACTTCCACGATATCAAAACAGTGAGTGTTTTGGTGGCAGACATTTAACTTTTTTTTTAAAGCTTTTAAACATTAGGTCAAGATGAGCTCATTGATCAAACAGATTTTGTATAAGTTTGATAATATTCAATGCATATTTGGCCTTATTACTTAATCCTCAGCTACTAAATCACAATCATAGTATAATGTACCATGAGTCTGCAGGCCAACCTGTTTAAAGTGATTGGAGGAAAAATATTGCAGTCTTTACTAAAGCCATCATGGAAAAATATCCAAAACTGAGAATACAATAAAGAGCAGTCAGCACTGGTATCAAACCCTATTGAATTGTTTGCTGACATAACAGGATGGGTAAAGGTACTACAGAGACTGTATTATACCTGGACCTTTAAAAGGTACCTCCAAGTAAACGCATGACTAAAGTTGCAACATGGATTCAGGAAGGAAGGAACAGAATAGATAGCAATATGGTGGACACTCATTTAAAAACCAAAAGAACTGCAGGTGCTGTAAATCAGAAACAAAAACAAAAATTGCTGGAAAAGCTCAGCTACAAATAAAAACTAAATCTTAAAGCTAGTTGCTCAGACTGAAAGAATGTGTTGTTCCATAGGGTACTAGTCCTGACAATAATTATCTAAAATAATTGTGTCTGGAGATCAGAGGTATAGCAGTTATGTGGATGACAGGAAATTGGGGCTTATGGCTAATACTGAGGAAGATTGTAATAAAGTAGCAGAGTACAGGAAGGTGAGCAGAATGGGCAGGACAGTGGCAAATAACTTTAAGAGCCGGTGTACTTACATTGGAAGGAAGAGCAGGAAGCTGCTTAGGTATATGTTTAAAATTGAGGGCATTTGATGATGTGGACTCAAAAAGTCATTTTCACAGATGAAGAATAAAAGTGAGATGACATCAATCTAAGATGGACATAATTAAGATCAATGAAGTATGCTAGAAATGTCTTCTCCAAACAATGTGGCATTCAATGCTACAGAGAAACATAGAAGACAGGAGCAGGAAGAGGCCATTTGGCCCCTCAAGCCTGCTCAGCCATGCATCACAATCACAGCAGATTGTCCAATTCAATTGGCTAATTTTGTTTTTCCCCATAACCTTTGATCCTATTCACCCTAAGTGCTGTATGTAACTGCCTCTTGAATACATTCAATGTTTTGTCATCAACTACTTCCTGTGGTAATGAATTCAACAGGCTCACCATTCTTTGGGTGAAGAAATGTTTCCTCATCTCATTCCTAAATGGTCCATCCTGATTTCTCAGTCTGTAACCCCTGCTTCTGGACATTCCCACCATTGGGAATATCCTCTCTGCATCCATCCCGTCTAGTCTGGTTAGAATTTTATAAGTCTTCATGAGATCTCTCCTCATTCCTCAGAACTCCAGCAAAAACAATCCTAACCCTAGTCAACCTCTTCTCATAGGTCAGTCCCGTCCTCCCCGGAATCAGTGTGGTAAATCTTCGCTGCACTCCCTTGAGAGCAAGAACGTTCTTCCTCAGAAAAACAGACCAAAAGTGCCCAGAATATTCTCGGTGTGGCCTCTGCAAGGCCCTGTATATTTGCAACAACACGTCCCTGCTCCCGTACTTGAAACCTATTACAATGAAGGCCAACATACCATTTGCCTTCTTTCGCACCTGCTGCACCTGCATGCTCATCTTCAGTGACTGGTGCACAAGGACCCCCAGGTCCCACTGCACACTCCCCTCTCCCAATTTACAGCCATTCAGGTAGGAATCTGTCTCCTTGTGTTTCCTTCCAAAGTGAATAACCTCACATTCACCCAAATTATACTGCATCCCATAGGCTTGAATGTTGTGATGTTTCAAGTGCTCATCCAAATATTTTTTAAACGTTGTAAGGTTTTCAAACTTGTCGAATATACTGGCAGGGAGATGTCTTAGAACTGTGCAGGAGGATTTAAACTGGTGCAGGGTGGGAAAGGGTCCAGGGTGGCAGGAGGTGGGAGTGCGGTGCTAGTGAAGAGAGACCGAAGGAGACAGTGAGGAAAGAGAGAAAAGTTGCCCATCTAGGGCAAGTGAGGAGTATTCCATCACACACTCCTGACTTGTGCCTTCTCGATGGTGGGACAGGCTTTGGGGATTCAGGAAGTGAGTTACTCGCTGCAGGATTCCCAGCCTCAATAAAAGTTGGGAAAAGGAGCAAATCAAATTATCAGGGGAGGCAGGAACCATGCAGAGAACAAAATAAGACTGGTAAATTAAACTGCATTTATTTAATGCACAGGGCCTAGCAAGTAAGGCAGATGACCTCAGCATGGGACTGGGATAGCATGGCAATTATAGAGATGTGGCTGAGGATGGACAGGACTGACAGCTTAATATTCCAGGGCATAGATGCTACCGGAAGGATAAAAAGGTGGTCAAGAGAGGAAGGAGAAGGGCATTTCTGATTAGTGATAACATTACAGCTGTACTTAGGGCGGATCTTCCTGCAAATGCATAGAGGAAAGTTATTCGGGTAAAACTGAGAAATAAGAAAGGGATGATCACTTTATTGAGATTGTACTACAATTGCCCTTCAATAGTCAGTGAAAAATTGAGAACCAAATTTGTAAGGAGATCTCAGTTATCTGTGAGAATAATAGGGTGGTTATGGTAGGTGATTTTAACTTTCCAAGCATAGACTGGGATTGACATAGTGTTAAGGGCTTGGATGGAGAGGGATTTGTTAAGGGTGTACAAGAACATTTTCTGGTTCAGTTTATGGATTTACCTACGAGGGAAGCTGCAAAACTTGACCTACCATTAATGATATAGATGAAGATATTAAAAGTAATATTAGCAAATTTGCTGATGACACAAAGCTGGGTGACAGGGTGAAATGTGAGGAGGATGTTAGGAGAATACAGGGTGACCTGGACAGGTTAGGTGAGTGGACGGATGCATGGCAGATGAAGTTTAATGTGGATAAATGTGTGGTTATCCACTTTGGTGGCAAGAACAAGAAGGCAGATTACTACCTAAATGGAGTCAAGTTAGGTAAAGGGGCAGTACAACAAGATCTAGGTGTTCATTCAATGAAAGCAAGCATGCAGGTACAGCAGGCAGTGAAGAAAGCTAATAGCATGCTGGCCTTCAAAACAAGAGGAATTGAGTATCGGAGCAAAGAGGTCCTTCTGCAGCTGTACAGGGCCCTGGTGAGACCGCACCTGGAAGATTGTGCGCAGTTTTGGTCTCCAAATTTGAGGAAAGACATTCTGGCGATTGAGGGAGTGCAGCGTAGGTTCCTATCAGTTACGATGAAGGATTACTGGATCTAAAACGTTAACTCTGCTTTAACTCCACAGAATCTGCCAAACCTGCTGAGTTTCTCAAGTGATTTCTCTTTTCATTCACATTCACATCCAGACGACAGTCCCAAGGTGGGACCACACTTCCTATTGGCTATAAGCTCGAGATGGACAGACTTTCTAACCAATCAGAGCGGGATAGAGAACCAAGGCCCGCCCTGAGGACTCTCACGGTGTCAAGATTAAAGTGGTGTTGGAAAAGCACAGCAGGTCAGGCAACATCCAAGGAGCAGGAAAATTGACCTTTCGAGCAGGAGCCCTTCGTCAGGAATGAGGCTGGGAGCCACCAGTTCCACCAGAGAACACACCAGATGACCTCCTTCTTTAAAGACCGTAATGTCCCCTCCCACGTGGTTGAAAATGCCCTCCAATGCATCTCAGCCATGTCCGACACCTCTGCCCTCAACATTAGACATCCATGTCTGATGAAGGAAATCTCATGAATCTGAGAGATTATCTGACGAAGTTCAACTGGATGCAAATATTTGAAGATAAAATAATGACAAACCAGTGGGAGGATTTCAAAAGTGAGATTCTAGAGACACAGTGTAAACATGACCCAACAACAGAAATCATTATGCTTCCAGATCTAGTGCTCCATAGGTGTCCTCAAGCAGACAAGGTGACAGGAAACAGTAAAAGAAAGATACTGATCCTGACAAAACAATTCAAAAACTATAGGAAGCATAGCCAAGAATCTAAATGGGTGAACTGAAAACTAAAAAAACACTTGGAAAGGCCAAGGAAGGACAGGGCAATGTTAGTGGGTAAGATCAAAAAGAAAAAGTGGTTTATTATGAAATTAAGAGCAAAAGGATAACTATGAAAATTATAGGGCTGTCAAGTGCAAGGTGATTAATGTTGCCACTGCACACTCACACAAACAATAATCCAATGCATCGCTTAGTATTTTATTACTTTAATCACAACGAATCATGTTACTATGTTTGTGATTTATTCCATGTTAATGAATATAAACCTGTTGTGGTGAAGATCTGTGGGAAAGATTTGTCTGAGGCATCGTCTCATGAATTGGTTTTGAAGTCGAAATGCTTCCCTGACCAAGGAACTGCATCAAAGATAGTTAAGACATAAACACTGTATTGGAGAACTGTGTCCCATTGTTACAATGACTATGAAGATACGGCATTTGGAAATAACACCCCAGACAGCTGCACATATTTCTTCAACCGCAATCTTGCCGAGAGGAGCAGAGAGATGACATCTGGGGATGGGCTTGAAACAGGACAGTGGTGTCATTGAAACCAATTAAATGAGCCAATACCAGGACATCCCGAGCATGACAGTCACAGAAGGAGAAAGGGGAATGAAGAAATAATTTGGAATTTGACTTGCTGCTGAAGCTGGGTAAACCACAACTGCTGGAGAAATTCAGCAGGTCTGGCAACACCTATGGAGAGAAAATAGTTAACATTTCAAGTCAGTGACCCTTCATCAGAAGTAGTAAGATCGGGATCTCCAAAATTGAGCTCAAATGAACTGTTCTTAGGAAGGATGAAAAGGGGAGGTAACAAAGGAGTGGGACTGGCTATTTTGATTAGGGAAATATCACAGCAATACTGAGAGAGGATGTTCCTGATGGATCGTCCAGTGAAGCTATCTGAGTTGTGAAAAAAGGGTGTTATTACTTTGATGGGATTTTACTATAGATTCCCCAGTAGTCAGTGGGATATTGAGGAGCAAATATGTAGGGAAGTCACTGATAGGTGTAAGAATAATAAGTGGATCTTAACTTTCCAAACACAGATTGGTAATGGCTGTGAGGGATTTGTTAAGTGTATGCAATAAATCTTTCTCAATTAGTATGTAGATGGCCCTCTGAGAGAAGGGGCAAAACCCAACCTTCTCTTGGGAAATAAGGCAGGGCAAGTCACTGAGGTATTAGTGGGGAAACACTTACCACAATTCTATCAGTTTTAAAATAGCTATGGAAAAGTATCGGCCTGATCCAAAGGTTAAAGATTTTCAAGCTGACAGTGGGATTAATTCAATCTCTGGATATTACAGCATGTTTGTTTCCCTGCCTTTGATATTGTACATAGGAGTGAGATCACTCAGCACTCAGATCTGTTATTCTTTGTATGTCTGATGGATTAGGACCATATATTTAATGTTTATCTCCATACTTTTGTTTGTAATTATATCTTTAATATTGTAATGTATAAATAGTTTTCTATGTGGTATATCAATTATAAATAACCTGAACTCTATGGGAATACCTGTTTTAATTAAATAACTTGTGTGCTTTCTGAACATGGAGTAAACTTTCATGATGGAAACAGCAAATACTCAGCAGATCAGACAGCATCTGTGGAGGGAGAAAGACAATGAATGTTTCTGGTCAATGATCTTTCATCAGAGAAAGTGACTGAGTATTTCCAATAGTCTCTGTTTTTATTTAATGTTCACAGCATCTGGAGTATATAGTTCTTCAAATTATAAATCTGCATAAACATACTCTTCAATTGGTTGTTGTAGGTTACTATTGAGATATTAACACAGTTCTTATTGATCTTATAGTTGCTGTGATTTAGAGGCTGGGATATGTTTACAGACCAATTTGGAGAGAAATGACTCCTTTCTCTCTTGCTTTGTATGAATGTTAGAATAAAAATATATCACTGGAAAGTGGGATCGTAGTGAGACTGAACACTGTCTCTGTCTGAGCCTTTGGGAGTGATGACCCTCTGTGTCTCTGTATCTATGTCAGTGATAATGTGAGTGTGTGTGAGAGGGAACTACCCGCATTGTTACTTGTGTCTCAGCTGTAAGGTGGGAAGAAGAGCAGAAGGGAAAGGCTGTGATGGGCTGGAGGGCAGGAGAGGCTGAAATGACAGAGTAACAATATTAACCAAAGAAGGGGTGGAGGGTGCAGTGGGAAAAGAGAAAAAACAGAAGATGGGGATGCAAATTACTGGATCCTTACCAACTGTCATCTGAAAGGAATCAAAACAAAAGAAAACTGTGACAGCGATAACAAAGGGAGATACTCTGTCATGTTCCCTTCACTGTTTACAGGATGCATGATTACTGTCAGATTCTGAATAAATTCTGTCTGTTTCTCATTGTTAACTCAAATATGACCATTTACTCTCAGTTTGCAGGAAACGGACCTGGAGTCAAGTGACTAATTCATTGATTTTACAGAAAATCTGTTCCAACCCAGTTTCAGTGGAAGGACACAGGGAAATGTCCTCTGGCTGTTGGTACAATGGGCACTGTTGCATCTCGAGAATTCTGTATTCACCAAAAACCCACTCTGTCTGTCACTGATGAGCAATCTTTGTTGACATGACAAATCTCCGCCATATGCACTGGACAATACAGATATAGCTGGTTGTGAACAAAGATCAAAGAAATTTAACGGCCCAGGAACAGGCCCTTCAGCCCTCCAAGCCTGAGCTGATCCAAATCAACTGTCTAAACCTGTCGCCCTACACCTAAGTATCCCTCTGCACCCCACCTACTTATGCATCTGTCCAGATGCATCTCAAATTAATCTGCTGTACCTGCCTCTACTACCTCTGCTGGCAACGGGTTCCAGGCACCTATCACCCTCTGTGTAAAGTACATGCTGTGTGTATCCCCCTTAAACTTTTCACCTCTCACCTTGAAAGTATGACCTCTCATTATTGAATCCTTCACCCTGGGAAAAAGCTCATCTCTATCTACCCTGTCTATACGCTTCATGATTTTATAGACCTCAATCATGTCCCCCCTCAATCTCCTTTTTTCTAATGAAAATAAACCTAACCTACTCAACTTCTCTTCATAGCTAGCACCTTCCATACCAGACAACATCCTCGTAAACCTTCTCTGCACCCTCTCCAAAGTGTCCACATCCTTTTGGTAATGTGGTGACCAGAACTATATGCAGTATTCCAAATGTGGCCAAACCATAGCCCTATACAACTGTAACATGATCTGCCAGCTCTTATAGTCAATACCCCGTCCGATGAAGGCCTTCTTGACCACTCTATCCACCTCTGCAGCAACCTTCAGGGTACAATGGACCTGAAGTCCCAGATCTCTCTGCTCATCAATTTTCCCCAAGGCTCTTCCGTTTACAGTACAATTCGCTCGGGAAATAGACTTCCCAAAATGCGTCACCTCACATTTACCTGGATTGAACTCCACCTGCCACTTCTCTGCCCAACTCTCCAGTCTATCTATATTCTCCTGTATTCTTTGACAATCCCCTATGCTTTCTGCTACTCCACCAATCTTCGTGTCATCTGCAAACTTGCTGATCATATCAACAGTGCCTTCTTCCAGATCATTTGTGTATATCACAAACAACAGAGGCCCCAGTACCAACAACAGTGTGCCTGTGGAACCTTTCTCCATTTCGGGAAACTCCCTTCAACTACTACTCTCTGTCTCCTGTTGCTCAACCAGTTCTTTACCCACCGAGCTAGAACACTCCACACACCATGTGACTTCACTTTCTCTATTAGTTTACCATGGGGAACCTAATCAAATGCCTTACAAAAGTTCATGTATTTGACATGACTTCCTCAAAGAACTCTATTAATTTGGCAAAGCACAATCTCCCCCGCACAAAACCATGTTGCCAATCACTGATAAGCCCATTCTGTTCTAAGTATATATAGATCCTATCCCTCAGTACCTTCTCCTACATATTTCCCACCATTGACGTCAGGCTCACAGGTCAGGAGTTACCTGGAATATTCCTTCTACCCTTATTGTACAGGGGCACAACATGAGCAACCCTCCAGTCCTTCAGCACCTCACCTGTTTTTTAGGAATGCTACAAAGATATCGGTCAGGGCCCCAGCTATTTCCATTCTCATCTCCCTCAGCAATCTGGGATAGATCCCATCCAGCCCTGGGGATTTGTCCACCTTAATAACCTCTAGCCCACCCAACTGTCTCCATGGAGCTCACTGTGAACTGACTCTGGATGAACCTGTTTGCTTGTGGCTTCGTATTGAGGGGTGTGATAAATTCAAAATGATATTTATATCATCATGAAGAATTGCTTCCATCTGCAAAATAGCTCCTACCCCTGCCTCAGTTTATATTTGGTGAAACAGTCATTTTTTCGGTTGTTATATCTGGACCTTTGTAACAAGCACCATATCGGCTGGAGACTAGATTATAAACTCCATACCTTTACTTTGTCCAAATGTCTTCCTCCCTCCTGCTTTCCCAGCAAATCCCAATATTCCCTGATCATCCTGTGATTGCAAGAAGCAACACAGACATACTATCCTCCAAATTCTCAATTTTAAATTCTCACTCATGTATTCAGGATGTTCAGAAAGAGAATAAATGTGAATGGGAGAAGTGGTGTTAAAAATGTTTCAATATATCGATAACTCAGCCAACGAGCATCATTATAATATCTGCAGATGGTGTAACAGTACCATGGAACATTGTTAATGATCATTTCGGCTTCAAATCGAAAATAGTTGGGGAATATTCTTTAAAGAAAGAATTATTGCTAAAACCCTCATTGCAGTTTTGTCTGTGCAATACTGAGATGTCATCTGATGAATACAAATGGCAACAAATCAATCAAAAGAAAAAGCGACAGTGAACCAGACAGAACAATCAATGGTCAAGCGGCTCAGGGCATAGATGGCTCTACAAACAGGAGTGATGTCCAGAAGGCACCATGGATAATAATAGTAAGTAAACTTAAAAAGCATGATATCAAAAGTAACGTACTGTAGATCAGACACTGCCATGGTTCCCAGATAGTGAGCGGTGCTTGTCGAAAGACCACACTTGCCCTCAGACAAGATTAGAACTGCTGCTAGACTAACTGTAAGAGAGAGAAAGGAAAAAAAGAGACAAAGTTACTGATCAAATATTCTCTATGCATGATGGATTTTAGCACAAAGATAATTGTTGCTCTGTCTCTTATCATCTGAACAATTATAGTAACACCTCTCAAACCAAACAATTGCCCTTCTAGAGACACATAGGGAAATGCATCAGCAGCAATCACCCGCAGAAACATGTTAATATACTCAATATTGTTTCTTCTCTTTCATAGGTTACTCTGACTGGCAGGAGTTTATCATAAGACCACAACATCCGCAAGAAGACATCTGGGATCAATAAAGTAGAGAATGGGAGACACCTGACATGGACATTAACTGCAAAATGTTTGCATTCAGTTTTGGAGTCTCCACAGCTCAGATTGCCTCCAGAATTTTATATCCACACTTTATGAAGGACAGGACAAGATATGGAATCACGGCACAGTAACCAGAAATGGATGCCCTCCACATTATGGGCAGGTGAATGATTGGACATTGAGTCACTCCCTCATGCACAGGACTGAACATACTGACAATCAGAACGTTGAAGGTATTCAGCAGTGATTTCAACCACCATGTCCCAGGTTAGATTGCACCAAAATTAAAAGAAGTGCTTTTTTAAAAAATCTGTACAGTGTGGAAACAAGTCCTTCAGCCCAACAAGTCCACACCAACTCTGAAGAGTGTCCCACTCAAACACCTGCCTCCCAATCCCAGTAACACTGTTTCCCATGGCCAATCCACCGACCCTGCATATTTTTGGACTGTGTAAGGAGACCAGAGCACCCAAATGAAACTGATACAGACCCAGGGAGAATTTGTAATCAACACACAGTCACCAGAAGCTGGGATTGAATCTGTCTTCCTGGTGCTGCAAGACAGCAGTGCTAACCACTGAGCCACCATGCCACCCAACTTCCAATATTTGTGATGGAATTCCGTCACATGTTCAAGCCTGTAAACCATAGTCTTCACACAAATAAAATCTGACTCCATGCAACATAGTTCATTGCATCTTTCCAGTTTAGAAATCAGACACTTTATCTGGGATTAAGCAAAGCTTCTTGCCTGATGTCAAGGCTCACGCTCCAAAACTCCTCTCCTCGGCTCTCTCCTTGTGAATGGAGATCCCCCTCCCAGATTTGGAGCACACACTAGGGCTAGGAATCTTCACGGTTTAACCAGCACTCTCTGTAGAGATCACCAGAATTGCACCACAACTTGTTCGAGGAGACCAAACACAGAGTAGCCTTTATTGTCACATAAACTGCTTGAGTACAGTGAGGAGTTTTTTTTTCACCAATTACAGTGCCAACTGAGATACAAAAGTAAAAGTTCAGGACAGCAGACCATGCTGGCAGCTAGTTTTCATTCTGCACCAATGACACACCATGCCAAGAAGCCACGATGTAAGGAGGCTGCTACACCAGACTAGGACATTGCTATGTCACCCCGGGAGGCTGCTGCACCAGGCGGGGAGGTCACTGTGCCGTAATGCCACTGTACCAGGTCAGGAGGATGCCACACCGAGAGGCCACTGCGCCAGGATGGGAGGATGGCACGCCATGCTGGAAGGCTGCTGCTCTAGGCTGGGAGGCCCTTGCAACAGGCCAGGAGGATGCCACTCCTCACCGGAATGCTGCTATGGGAACATTAAGGCTGCCCACAACATGCCAGGAAGCTGTTGTGCCAGGCCAGGAACTGTGAGAGGAGGCTGCTGTGCCAGTCCAGGGGTTGTCACCAAAGGGCGCAAATCATCTCTGCAGGCAAGGAATCGTGCTCTCGAGACGACGGGAGTGGTTGCCAGAGGCTGGGAATCGTCTCTGCAAGCAAGGAATCATTGCTCACCAGCGGCCAGGAAGGAAAGGAGCAGGAAAAGAGAAAGAAGAACACGTGGAGCGGATGAGTTCTGGCTGGAACATCCTACACCGCTGCCTTCTTGGAGCTTGGTATCAGGGACTGCTGCTGTGGGTCCAGTCCAATGTCAAAGATTAGGGGAGATGATGGCGTTTTGGTCTTGTGAGACAATGATTTCAGAGATCAAGGGGAGCTGGGTTCGATATCCACAACGGCAGACGGTGAATTCAATACAAATCTAGACTTAACAGTCTAATGGTGACCACTAAACTGTTATCAGTTGTCAGGAAAAAAAGAATCCCATCTCCTTCACAAATGTCTTTCAGAGAAGGAAAGCTTTCATTCTAACATGGACCGGGCTACATGGGACTACAGTGTGTGGGAAATATGCCGTTAAGAGGGATTTATTTTGTCCTGTTTCTCTTGAAGAGAGCTATTGTCAACTAATGGTGAGGTGTCTGCTCCGTGGAAAGCAGAGTAAATAGCTTTGATATTTTTTAAATTTACTCAACAACATCCTGAGTGGATGGAGTTAGGCTCACAAACTTCGTGTTTGTGATGGAATTCATAAACCATAGTTCACAAACTTCGGGTTTTAGTTTCTGCTATCTGTTGTTGAAATCGTGTTTTGGAGTTGAAACTGGTCAATACAGCTCTCTCTCTGCTGCTGCAAAAAATCTTGAGGGTTCTCTCAGTTGTTGAAAGGGTTCTTTCAGTATTTCATTCTGCCACGTTAGAATGAGAAGACCGCAATGAGAATCACACTGTTTTGCTGAATTTGCTTTCGCCAAGAGTGTGTTTATGGATGAGTTAAAATACAAATTAGTTTGTCTCTGGTCAATAATATAAGATCGAATGCATCTGCAAATACAATTCTGCAAATGCAAATTCACCTCATTGACTTATGTGTGTGTGTGCATGCGTGCGTGTGTGAGAGAGAGAGTGCGTGTGTGTTGGGGGTTGGGGGAGAGGGACAGAGTGTGAGTGTGTGCATGCTGAATGGAGTGTGTAGAGATGGAATGGTCGATAGCCACATTTGATACCCATGAGGTTGGCCTCAACGGGATCTGGGGTTCATGTTATACTACAGTTGACTCCACAACACTATATACACACATATACTCTCACATACACACACATTCTTATGTGCACATACACTCACATTGACTCTCTCATATACATATTCTCTCTCTCAGCCACACACACATACATTCCCCACTTGCACTCCCTCTCACAGGCTTATACTCCGTCACACTCACAGTCTATCAAGCATGCACACATGCTCGCACACACACACTCTCTCCCTTACACACACACGCATACACATGCATGCACATACACACTCGCTCCTCTCTCCCTCACATGCACACACACAAACATTTAAGTCAATGGGCTGAATTTGCATTTGCAGAATTGTATTTGTAGATACAATCTATTTTGCTCAAAAAGCACACAACCTGCAGGCAGTGAATGCAGGCAGTTAATCCATGTAACATTTTATAAGTTCCTACGTTGGAACTAGAACCAGTCTGACTCAAGGATGGAATAGATACAGTCTCTAACCTCACACATTTAATGCATTGTCTGAGTAGCGATGTGAATTTTTTTTGTAAAACCTTAAGTTATCTCGGGAATATGACTTGAAAGAAATTCTGGGATTTACATATCCTAAAAGAAAGCACCCATTCTAAAAGAAAGACTTAACAGCAATCTAGATTTCTTCAATGTATTGTATCACTTGCATGACACTATGATCTTGTGCTCTAAATTCTGTGTCTTATGAACCTGCCCCATGAGCTACCTAACGAAGGAGAGGTGTTCCGAAAGCTACTACAGATAC